>NC_139351.1:38205467-38379344 GCF_055883805.1 Amblyomma maculatum | reverse complement strand
TCAAGCCACTACCCCAACGCATCTGCAAGCGGGGAGAATCGTCGGAACCTCGACCGGGAGATAGTGCGAGAGGAGCTCCGCCGATTGCTGCCATCATCGAAACAACCTCAGGTGGCGACACTCGCGGACGTCGTATGCCAAGAAGTCCAACAGGCACTGGGCGTTCCTCAAGCGACGACTCCGACGGCTCCAGTGCATGAATCAGCAGCGAGGAACTATGCTGCTCCATTACGTCGTCTGCACCCCGACGCGACCTTCCAAGCCGCCGCGACCTCCCAAGCCCTCGTCGCTACCACCCTGCCCCCCAAAGAAGCCCCATGGCATCCGCCCGCCAAGTCTACCAACGATCTCCAAGCCACAGGAAATGCGACGCCTAGAAGACATCTAACAACCGACCACTCTGCTTCGATTCCGGTAAGGCAGGACACATCCTGCGTCACTTCCCGTACAGGCGGATCGGCCTCCGTGATTTCGCTGTCGACGCGCCACGACCCCGTCCTGGAGAGCGACCAGAGCAAATCAACGACTTCCTGCTCAGCGGAGAGCAAGGCGTCTGTCAAGCTCCCTGTCGCCGTACAATGCCCGATTTGTGTCGCCGGGCCGCGGTTACTTGCAAGGTCGATCTCCTAGCCCCCGTAGGGGAAACTAAATGCAGCAAACTTTGGAGGTGAAGTTGCTCAACGGTGAAAAGACGGAGATCCTCCGCCGCCGACGACAACTAACGACGATGCAGCCATTTCATTGCCGCTCCACCCGACGTCGAGGACAACACGACCAGAGTGTAATCCGACACCAGAGCCCAGCAAAGTAACAACGGTATGCCCCGGCCATGACATGAAGAATCGGCGGGGCCGAGATTGGACACAAAGGCCCACATGCAACGGGAGGACGCGAATAAGCGACCTTGAAGTTGATGTCGACGGTCGCAGAGTCACTGCCCTAATAGACAACGGAACCGACTATTAAGTCATCAGGGGACCATTAGCTTCAGCTCAGGAATGTTACCGCCGCTTGGGATGGCGCGCTAATTCGCAACGCAGCTGGCAACCTGATTACTCCACCGGGACGATGCACTGCAAGAATAACCGTAAATGGGTATACTTAACCCGCCAGATTTGTGGTCTTGCAGCAGTGCTCCCGAGACATGATTTTAGACATGAACTTACTAAATGAACATAGGGCTATCATCGACCTCCGATCAAAGCTCATCAAGCTTTCTGCAGACAGTCATTCCTGCTACGACGCAACAAGTCGCTCTAAACGTCCTCGACGGATAATTGACTGTGCCGCCCCGATCAAGCGTCGCAGTCAGCGTAGGTAGCGCAGACATCAAAACCGCTGAAGTCATCGCCGAAGGAATTATCCAATTTCTCTTGAAACGAGGTGTCGGCATCGGAACAGCGCGAAATTCGAAGAAGACAAACTCAGGGGCTCGTAAGAAACTTCGCCGAGGAATACTGGCATTTGAGCATGGGCACGACGATCGATTTTCTCGACGAATTAGCGGACCTCAAAGACGTATTCACCCTTCACGACCAACCACTGGAAGACGCACCGGACCAATTCCGTCAGCCCAAATTTGACATACACCCGGCATTGACCCACAGCAGGAAAGACCATAATCGCAGTCTTCTTCGAAGCTACGGGGAGTGCTTGTCGTGATCATCGAAGGTACGACAAACACAACTGGCCAAGCACGGCCTTATAACCGACGAACACGCCCGACCTCTGCGCCAAAGCCCCTATCGTGTATCGCTGCGAGAACGCCAGGCCATTCGCGATCAAGTTGAGGAAATGCTACGTGATGACGTAATCCAGCCCTCGAACAGCCCCTGGGCGGCACCAGTCGTTTTGGTCAAGAAGAAAGACAGCACACTTCGCTTCTGCGTTGATTACCGCCGCTTGAATAGCATAACGAAGGAGGATGTCTACCCGCTTCCCCGCATCGACGACACTCTCGACCGGCTCTGCAATGCAAGGTACTTCTCATCGATGGACCTGAAGAGCGGATATTGTCAAATTCAAGTCGACGAAACACATTGCGAGAAGACTGCATTCATCACACCCGATGGTATTTGAGTTCAAGGTGATGCTATTTGGCCACTGCTCCGCACCAGCGACATTTCAACGAGTAATGGACACAGTCCTAGCAGGCTTGAAGTAGCAAATTTGTTTAGTATATTTGGGCGACGTTGTTGTTTTCTCGTCAAACTTTGAAGATAACCTAAAACGACTGCAGACAGTGCTGGAAGCCATCAAGTCATCGGGACTAACGCTAAAAGCAGAGAAGTGTCACTGCGCCTACAAAGAACTGCGGTCCCTAGGTCAAATCGTTAGCAGGGATGGTATTCGCCCAGGCCCTGAGAAAACAGCTGCAATCGCACGATTCCCACCGCCTGCCGACAAGAAAGCTGTGCGTCGATTCCATGGGCTTTGCGCTTATTATCGACGATTTGTCAGAACCTTTTCGCGGATCGCCGAGCCGCTGACGCAGCTTACAACGGCTGACGTACCTTTTAAATGGGAAGCGCCGCAAGGAGAAGCCTTTGACGAACTCAAGCGCCGCCTGCAGCACCCTCCTGTACTTGGCCGCTTCGATGAAAACGCCGAGACCAAACTTCACACCGACGCGAGCACTGTGGGCCTAGGAGAAGTTCTCGGCCAGAAGAGTGCCGGACAGGAGAAAGTAATCGCCTGCGCTAGCAGGTCCCTCACGAAAGAGTGCCTCGCGTTCATCTAGGCCACTTCCAAGTTTCTTCCATACATATACGGCCGATCATTCATGGTGGTAAGCGATCATCATGCGCTCTGCTGGCTGGCTAATTTGAAAGATTCCTCCGGCCGCCTTGTCAATGAAGCCTACGACTTCAAGAATTCGACTTTGACTGTAGTCTATAAGTCGGGCCGGAAGAATTCCGACGCAGAATGCTTATCACGCGCTCCCGTCGGCACTCCTCCGAAGGACGAAGAAGGATGAGCGCCAGCAGCTTCGCAGAACAACTGCGAGCAGATTCTGAGCTTAAAGCGCTAGCTGATTACATGGAAGGAATGACCGCTTCCCCTCCTGGAGTGCTCAGGCGACATTTATCTTCGTTCGCATTAGGCAATGGCCTCCTGGAGAAGACTACGCAACTTCTTCGGCCTAAAAATCTTCTGGCAGGAAATTCTGCAGGCGCTGCATGATGAGTCCACAGCAGGCCATCTCGGATTTGCACGCACGTTGCGTCGAATAGAGGAGACGTTCTACTGGCCTTGACTGCCTGCCGAAGTTGCCCACTACGTGAAGACATGTCGTGAGTGCCAACGACGCAAGACGCCGTCTATCAAAGCAGCACGAATACTAAACCCGATTCCGCCCCCAGACCTGCTCTTTCAACAAATTGGGATGGATCTCCTCGGCCCCTTTCCAGCTTCGTCTATGGGTGGCAAGCGGATCATGGTGGCCACTGACTACCTTACCCGTTACGCCGAAGCAAAACCACTGCCAAATGCTACTGCGGCAAACGTCGCCAAATGTTTTGTCGAACAAATTCTTTTGCGACACGGCGCCCCAGAAGTGCTCATCACGGACAGAGGAACGGCGTTCACGGCAGAGTTGACGCAAGCCATCATACAAGCCATCGACGAACAACTGCGTACAATCCCCAGACCAATGGCCTTACGGAGCGCCTGAACAAAACGATCGCGGACATGATCGCCATGTACGTCGACGCTGAACACAAGACCTGGGACGCCATCTTGCCGGCAATGATCTTCGCGTATAACACGGCAGTCCAGGACACGACCAGAGCGACCCCGTTCAAGCTTGTGTACGGCAGGGAGCCCACGACGACGCTCGAAGCAATGCTGCCGCACGTAACAAACGAGGACAACCTTGACGTCGCCGCCTGCCTGCAGCGTGCAGAGGAAGACCGACGACTCGCGCGGCTGCGAATTTAAGACCAACAGCGTACCGACAGCCGACGATAGAACTTACGACGATACCACGCAGAGTACAACCCAGAAGACCAAGTGTGGGTCGGACACCAACTCGCCATCGGGAACTAAGTGAAACGTTGTTGCGTCAGTACTTTCGGCCGTACAAAATCATTCGCCGCGTCAGACCACTGGACTATGAAGTCATTCCCGACAGAGCGTCCGCATCACAAAGGCGTCGCGCACGGCCAGAAAGTGTACATGTTGTACGACTCAATCCATACTGCGCGCGTTAAGGAATCTGTGGTGTTTAAACTTTGTAGTAGTCATGTTTAAGTTTAATGTCACCTAGTCGACATTACGCCAGCTACACAAAGAAAAGAATGTCAGCGTTCGTAATAGTGACGTCACTGCATGGTATATAGGCTGCACTTTATGGCTCTGTGGGCATCACTACCTCGTGAAGGGAAGCAGTGCTCTCACAAAAACATGAACAATAAGTGCTCTTTACTTCTAATTGCTCTCTTTTCTATTGTAATATGTCATGCTAGTGTCAGGCTAGAAACATGGACTTTTGATGGATTACTTAAGGTAAGACTAGCTTTTATACCATCAAAAAAACATTAATGGAGAAATACTTAATTTGGAAGCATTCTTGTTACTGCGTTAGCGATTGTGCTAAGTTTTAAGCGCGACTTTCATGTTCGAGAGATCAAGAGTTCGCTTGTATAGAAGAAAAAGTTGATTTCTGCAATACCCTGCCAAAGTTGTTATGAGCTTTGCTGTAGCGTAAGTAACAAAAATAATGCTGTAAAAAAATAAGCCGCATGTAAAAAAATAACCCCTTTTTTTTACATGCGGCTAGGAGTGCCGACAGGCTGGAATGTGGTCAAGTAGATGAATATTGTCGATTTCGAAGTGCTTCCCAAGGGGCGTTGTGGAGCACGCTCGTAAAATACATATTGCCGGTAGAGCATGTCGCGTGCACTAAAGCACAACCAGCTACGTTGATGTTAATTTCATATGAAATAATTAGGACGAGCGGAAACTTAATGAAAAAAAGTACGCATACCCAACAAAGGTGAAATGTTTAGCTCTCTTTGTGGCGAAATATTGACAATATATAGCTTGCAGAAAATACATTTTCAGTGTGTTTGCTAGACCTCAGCACAAACTACGTTATGTCAGGTTGACCACGTGTTTTCAACATGTCCTAGTCGAAAAATATCTACAGAGCCATGTGAAAAATACTACAGAATATTCTTTAGTTCTGTCGTAATGTCAAATTTTCTTTTAGTTCTTTAGTTTTTATCTAGTAGTTTCCCGTTTTCTGTAGTTCCGTGGTACTTTTCGGTTGTAACTACAGAAAGCTCTGACATTACAGAAAAAAGATCTATTTCACAACAGGTTTGTTGTCAAAAACCGCAACGGAAATTCTGTCGTAACAACAGAAATTTTTGTATAGTTTTTTCCGACGGGGGTTTGCACCTAATAATAGAGTATGTAGTTTTACTTAGCATAGGCCCTCCGTTTTGAGGTTGTAGAATAAGATAATATTGTTTAAGAGTGGCGGTGGGGTCGCATAAAACGCTTGCTGTACCGTGATCATGCGAATCTTGCGAATAAATCAAATAATTGAAGCTAAATGCACCAGGACCGTCTTCTGCAACAAATACAATTGAATGTCAAGCTAGGAAACAGTGGGGGAAAAATTAGTTTTGTTTTAGCTGTGGTTCACCCTAGTTGAATTGCAAAAGCAACGGCGGAATCTTCTTTTGCCTGCTACATTATTCCCCTATCACGCCCTATCAGTAAGGAGGTACATTATTACAAGATTTTGGGCGAGTTGGTTACATACATATTCATTATTACAGCGCAAAGACGGCACAGAACAAGAGGAGGACACAAGAGCGCTGGTGTTTCCTCCTCTTGTTCTGTGCCGTTTTTGCGCTGTAATAGTGAAGGTACATTATTGGGGACACTTAAGATCATCCTTTAAGGGTACGACGCGAGAGCGTAAGCTACCAGCCCACATAAAGTCACGCTTCAAGCAAGCCGCATGGACGTGCCTGCGTGTCGTAGGGGTAACAGAATGCAAAAGGTTCTGGCAGGCTGATTCTGATATCACCCTACCACATAAAAGGAGCGACCCGAGTTGGCATTTCCTGCCCGTGGCATAGAGGTGACGTGAATTCAACTGTCATGGCAGGCTGATTCCACCCAGGCGAAGCACGCTTATATCCGCGAAATATCACCTCCTCTGTTCCGCCCGCGGACTGCACATCACGCCCCCCTCCTCCCCCCCAAGCGTAGCGAGCGCAAGGCCGAGCAAACGTCAGCGTTGCTACGGCAACGGCGCGCTATCTGTTGAGTGCGGCGGGGCTCGAATTCAAGCGGCGCGACAGGGCCACGGGCTACCGTGAAGGACGGTTCTACCTAGCGTAGTATTGCTTTCGCAGTAATTACATTCCTCAAATCTGTTTATCCTCGAAATCAGCATTGGGAATAGTAGACCGTGAGAAACCCTGAGTAGAGGTTCGGATATTCTTCCCTTTATTTTCAGCACCTCTGCTGTTTGAGGCGAACGTCGACTACTGGGTAATGTGTTGATGCCACATAGAGGGGAAGAACGATGACACTCGGAGGAAGCGATGAACGAACTTTTATACAAGGCGCCTGCCTGCTTCTCTGAAGAGAGCTTAACCCTGAGCTAACCTTTAGGAGAGCACCCGATTTTAATTTTTAGCCATGGTTGCATGTTCTAGTAAAGAAAGATACCTCAAGCGCTGCAGCACGCGCAATGTCTTGCCCATAGCTCTCGGACAGCAGAATGCATTCGAACATTCACCAACTTGCCGTACGCTCTTATAGGGGGCGATTCGGCACGTGGATTCTGATGATCCTGCCTTCTTGCACATTATGGAAGGTTCTCGTCAATTCTGCCATCGTTTGTTGACAGATGAACTTCGCTGCTTTTGATGAGCGTGAAGAGGTATACGAAAAAGAGCATCTGGACGTGCTGCTACGTGGGGTGTCTCGACTCTTTCTTGAACACCATTGTCTTTGGCGCGCTCAGAAAAACTGTTCTAAAATAGCCTGTATAGAAGCAGAACCTATGTAACATAAATTCGTCCTTTGTTACTACAGCGGGCATCGGTGTACGAACTTTACTGAGTGGTTCAATTTGATTGATTTAGTATTGACGGCAATGTTCACTTCTAACACGAGCATTTTAGTGGGCATCAAGAACAGTTAATTTCAACGCCGAGTTTGATGGCGCAGCAGTCTTTTCAGTCGAATTGCAGACAAATTTGCAGAAAACGGAGAACGCTAAACAGCTGCCGACGAACGTGACAGAGGCACGCCGGCGATACATAAGGATTGTTCACAGGGCAGAGGGCGCGGGTTCAGCGGTTGGAGCACACCCACATGTACTCGAGAGGCAGCTCTCGTTCACACGGGGTGGTACGATTTCGTCACTGCGAGTGTACTACCTCGAGTTGAGCGAAGTGCTTTTACAACGTCTTTCGTCTTACTAAGACATATCCCTTTTACAGTATCCAAATGCAGCGGCATCAGAGAATGTAGGTCTTTGTAACTGCCTTTACCTTTTTAGTCTGGCAATGCCTATCTATTCGCTGCATCGACGTCAGCTGTGCTACCATTATCGCCGGCTGTCTGCACTGCTCGGGAACTCTCCGCGACTTAAAGAACATGACTGTTTCAATGCTGCTTTCATTTACGCCAAACCGCGTTACTGCGGTGACTAAGATTCCCGACTGCTTTGCCTGAGTTCCCGGGTTCGATCCCGACCGGCTGCGGCTACCTGTTAATGCAGGCGAACCAAAGAGGCGTCCATGCGGTCGGTGATGTCAGTGCACGTTAAAAATCACAACTGCTCGAAATAACTCCCCCGCTTTCCAATAGGGCACTCTTTTCCCACTTTTCGCCTTCACTCCCAGCTTCCTGGCTGCCCTTAGGCAGGGCTTCCACAGAACACATGTAGCAGATCCTGAGCCTTTTCTTTCGAAGGAGTGATTCGCACCACCACGGGATATTTAAGATGCGGGACATCGCACAGCCCACGGAAGCGCCTTCTTTTAGCCTCCTTTGAAAGGCAGACGCCAGCAGTTGGGTTCAAATCCGGGTACTCCGGTCCAGTGGTAGGGCATCTTAACCTCTGCACCACGGCGACAGGGAAATGTTAGAGCATATAGCTGTACTTTTCGCGTGAAACTGGCAAAGTCCTCGGACTTCGAAAACCATATGTTATCGCGCGACTAGAAGAGGTGTGTAACATCTTTTTCACCGGAGCTTTTTCGCCTTGTCTCGCCGCGGATGAGAAGGCCGTTGTTCGAGCATTGGGATGTTTTGGTGGAATTTCCAGGCTACATATATTGTCCAGAAGATGTAGCTCGTCGAAACGTAGTAATGAAGAACGACCGCAGTAGGATACGGTGTATCAATTCTCAACAGAGGGTACTCTTGTGTAGGTAGGTTGAAATAGAATAATTTAATACCAGGCGGAAACCGTCGGATTTCGCCTAAAACGATGTTAGATATTTTCACGCAGAAATTATACAAAACAAAGCTCGGTGACGTGTTCGGAAAGACTAAAAGGTAGAACTTCGCTCCAATATCAATCTTGGAGCTCATTCCAAATTATGCAGAGAATCTGGCATCCGCCATGTTCTGAACAACTGACATATCGCATAGGAATGTACAAAAGGATATTTGATAGATATAGTGAGGCACATACTTCACTGCTATACGAATGTTTTGTCCAAAGTGGTTATTAATAACTAAAGTTGTGAAATACGATTCGGTAGTTCACGCCGCTCTGTCTGTAAGGTGGTGACCGTCGGTGCGCTCCACATGTGGGAGAATCAAATTAATAGTGGCCAGAATTGTTCTCGAAAAAGATGCGGACCGCACAGAGAAGTTACGCGGGAAACAATAAGGGTTCCTAACTTGGTGCGCACCTAACTTGGAGTGCCCAGTGCACACACAACTGACTCGCTACGTTCACTTCCCACACACAGCACACAATCCGTCTTTTTCACAAGATGTGGCGCCATCTGGGGAGAGCAGAGGCCTGGTTGAAAACAAATGAATGAGAGCGCCGCAAACCACGTGAGCGGTTTCGCTGCACGTGTGGTGTTGTAAACAAAATCATGTGTTTGCAGCCGGCGCGGGCGAACTGAGAGCGCTTTCTTTTTAGAGCGCAGCTCTTTGGCGTCCGTTCCTGGGTTTCGCGTCGGCGTCGGTGTCGTCGTCGGCCTCGTAACCAGTTCCGCGCGCTAGCAGCGACCGACTGATACCGCTGGATGCCGCTGACGCCGGTAGAGAGTCAAGATAACGTGACTCCATAGAACACCGTCGCCGCCACGCAGAAAGAGGAGGGGAGGGTCCCCCCCCCCCCCCTGTTCCTGTGTGGCGGATAGGGTGCTCTTCAGTTGCCGACGCGCCGGTTATTTCACTTAGGCCCCGGCACGTCGACGAATACGTGACCACCTTCCCACGGCTAGACCTGGTTCTTGGCGCTGCGGAAGCGAGGGTATCATATTATTTGCGTCGGCATCGGCGGCGTTGTCCCTGAAACCAACTCCGCAGCTAGGGGTTGACTCACTATCGGCGTCAGCATCAGTCAGTCGCTGCTATCTCTTCCCTCCTTCCTTTATCGCGTTGTCCGCTTGCTGCGCGCGCTTCTGCCCCCATCGTTTGCCGCTGGGTGTACACGCCGCCCCCCTCCCCCCTCTTCCTGCGAGTCTCCGGTTGTCAAAGCGCCGGCTCGAACTTAATTCCTTTCTTCGCGCGCTCTAAAAAATTCTGTGATAGCGCATACATGTGTTGCTCGATTTCTTTGCCTCAATATATCGAAAAGGTGAAACAGCTTATTTGCTGCGCTCAAATTTCGAATTAGGAAGTAACGTAATCGTCTGTAATGTTTTTTTTTCGACGTGTGCGAGACTGTGTGTGGCGCGCATTGCGTTGTTTGTTTCGTGCTTCCTTGCCGGTTTCGTTGCATGAAAGCGCACGAGCGAAATGGACGTGGTCGAGGAACCTGGCATTCCGTTCTTTTTAGCTGAAGCCGGTTGGATACGTGAAGCTTAGAGAAAGCCGCAGATTGAACACGGACTATCTGCACAAATCTACGCACTGACTGAGACAGGGCCATCGCGGATGGACTTTCAAAAAAGAGTATATTCGCAATTTATTTTACAACAAAAACACTGCAGCTGGAGCAGACCACGTCACGCTAATACGAGGTGTGTGCTTGCCGTCTATGATATAAGGTACCTTCTACACTGTGACGGCGTAGTACTGGGATGACGGCACTCTTGTTGGGGCGCAAAGCGGATGTTTTGCAGGGTGAGTACGCGTGAACACTCTAGCCGAAGTTGGTGCGGAGAATAAATACGCAATCCATGTCTAAGAGCAACCAATTTGTGGCATTAGGTTTATTGCTTAGTCTTAGTTAGAAGATAATGATTTTTTTCTTTCCCCTCCTATAAATCGCTATATTACTTGCGCACAAGGCTGCTTTGATATGATACCCTGCTTTTTTACCCGCATCCAATTTTTGCTTGCAGCTATCATAGATAAAGTTTGGGAAAATGTTTCACTGACATTTTGAAGACAGCTGCACAATCGCTCTCTTCACTAGTTTGGAATTTGCGGAGAGAAATGGCAACAAGCCTTTGTTACCTCTGGGCTGGCACATCCAGCAGGTTTCATGTGGAAAGAGCAAAAGGCTGACGTCGATTAACCAAATGGCGCCACGAATAAGTTTTTCATACGAAACTGTTAGTGCGCCGATGATTTAATTAAAAGTATTAAGTAGCGATGCTACAGCAGAGTCTTAGTTACCTTCGTTATGACTAAAATAGCAAACATCGTCCACAAACCTTAACAGTTTAGCATCCTGAGCTTTTCTGCAACCGAGTAGCCAATAGATTGTCACAGCAAACAAGAAAAACGTCACTTAAGACAGGCGCGATACATGCTGCTATGCTTGCCCCATTTTATGGCGATAAACTACGCCCTCTAAAGTGGCACACGTGAAAGTGACGTTAAAAGATAGCTTTCCAAGGAAATTGCGCGTGGGCAGGGCAGTTTCATTTTGAAACAGAATATTTCCAAATTGATCGATGCAATTCGCAACACACTGAATGTCTAGCTTGGCAAATAATAATATAGATCCTTAATATTGAACGAACGTGACACTAACCCATTGTTTTTTGTGATTGCCACGAAAGGTTAAAACATGGCGGAAACTCGAGCCCGCCTTGTACAACTGATTTACCCCAAAATATGTGACGCCAACACATGCAAGGTATACAAGACTATCTTAACTACACCGCTGTCTCTACATACTCTAGGAGTGCGAAGCACAATTGAAAGGCATCAATCCCAAACCTTCTCGTCGAGGTGGTCAGCCGCTCTGCGCAGCTTAAGTCTCAACCAACTCTGGGCAGTCCAGCAGGCCCTCATGGCGGCGAAGAGATCTTGACGTTCCCACGTGGAAGACATAGGCCCGGTCGCGTTAAACCCTGCCGGACATTAAATAAAGTTATTCCTCCTCTTGCTCTTTGTATTCTCGGAAACCTGAATCTCAGGTTCGATAAATTGTTGATTTGTTATTGATTTTCTGGAGCTCTTTAACCATAATGAAAATAACAACGACTCTACGGTATTTATATTGCCCTTTGGGCCACAGATAATTACAGAGGGTGAGTGGGGATACAAATGTGTACAAAATATAGAGTAATGATAAAGGAAAAATGACAAAAAGTATATAAAAAAAGCCGCAAATAAAGAAGACAATATGTTCAAAATGCACCATGGGTACAGTACTACACATGTTTACGGGTTAAAATATATATTCGCATATTTACAAGCAAAAAACATTAAAAATAGCTTCGCGAAATGAGTTATACTCTGACACAAATGATATTTCAGGGAAGGTGATTCCAGCTGCCATAAGTTCTGGTTGTGAATGAAAGCATTTTGTGTGACAAGATTGAACCACGTATTTATGGCAGTGATCGACGCGGGCCGATATGTAAGATAATCTTGTTATTAAATTCTATCTTTCAGATAGCTGTTGTGGTAAACTTTGTGAAAAAGGCATAAACGCTACTGACCTGCGGTGAGATAGAAAGGGAAGGGGCAAACTCGCTTTCATGGAATTTACACTGCTTGTTCTATGATAGTTATGAAGTATGAAATGACAAGTGCGGTTCTGCACAACCTTCAAATCGGAAATAACTGAATCAATGCCGGGGCTCCGAACAGGTGATGCATATCCTAATTTTGAACGTACCAGAGGTTTATAAAGCAATAAATTATATGAACTGAATGTACGAGAAAATTTTCTGCGATGATACCCAGGCGTGCGGTTGGCGTTATTTAAGATATAATAAATGTGAGCTTTTCAAGACAGGTTAGAAGGAAAGTAAACACCAAGCTTTATATAATAACACAGTGTCAAAGAAAACATTTTTAATGTGATAAGTATTTGGCTGGTTTGGTTGGTTGGTTTGTTAGGTTAAACGTCCCAACGCGACTCGGGTTATGACAGAAGCAGCAGTCTAGAACGCTGGAAATTTCGACCACCTGGCGTTATTTAACGCACACTAATATTGCACAGCACACGGACGCCTTGCTTTTTGTCTCCATAGAAAAGCAGCCG
This sequence comes from Amblyomma maculatum, assembly GCF_055883805.1. Lineage (NCBI taxonomy): Eukaryota > Metazoa > Arthropoda > Arachnida > Ixodida > Ixodidae > Amblyomma > Amblyomma maculatum. The sequence continues at coordinate 38,366,734 of NC_139351.1, read as the reverse complement.
CCGAGCCCGGGATTCTATCCCGTATTCTTGGGCACAGTAGTCGAGTGCCGCACCACTGCGCCACCCCGGCAGGGCTGGTGGGTTTTAAATACGAGAAATGTGCACATGCTTGAATTTATCAATATATAGTTTCATACACCGTTTGCCTTGTTAATGTCAGACTGAAGGCAAATGGTATCATTGTCGTCACTAATTGCATGGTAAAGAACAGTCATCAGAAAAATGTGAATTGGAGAAATGTTAGTCGGTAAGTCATTAATATAGATAAGAGCTTCTTGCGGCTTTTAATAAATCCCTCCACTTACTAACAATTGCCATGAAGAAATAATTGATAGCGCCATTCGGTTTCTCGACGTCAGGCTTTTGCTCTCTTCACATGAAACATGATTTATGTACCAGCCCAGAGGTAGCAATGGCTTGTTCCAATTTAGCTCCGTATGTTCGAAACCTGCTGTAGCATTCTACCGGCCACAAGCAAGCAGTTATTTGACGATAGCCAGGCAGATTCGTTGACCGAAAAGACGATGCTTTATTTCCGGCTCGGAAATATATAGAGAAGAAAAGAAATAAGGGAAAGAGGAAACAGGGGCCATCGATGCATGCGCTGCTTATCTGCAGCATTGTTGTCTGCAGAATTTCCTTCCCCTAATAGCCGTAGCGCTTCAATGGCTTTCTGGCTTTTGTAGACCGGCGTATCTCAGGAACAGGGTCTTTGAGAAAATCCTGAGCCTCGTCTGTCGGGGCCCTTAAGGTCGTAGGATCAATGCTGCAGGGCTTGATACTTCTCTGCTTCCGTCGGTGTATGATGAGCGCTTTGGGATCTGGTCGACGTGACGTCGAACGACTCCGTCGTCGGTAGCCACAGTGACTAGACGGGCACCACTCGTCGATTTCACTTTCCCTGGTGTCTACTCTTCTCCTACGCCGTAGTTGCACACACTTATGGCGTCTTCCGGGATGAAGTACCAACTGGAATGAATCAGTCTGGATTCTTGGGCATTTCGTAGTTCCCGGTACGAAAACATATCTAATTTTCTACGCGAACGGTATTCAAGAAGTTCGGACGGAGTAGAACCTGAAGCTAGTGGCGAATTCCTGTAGTTACAAAGAATTCTCGCCAGAGCAGTTGTCAACTCCACGCTCGGCAATTTCTTAAAGCCCTCCTTGACTGTTTTGGGTGCGACCTTATGCCGGTAAACAAGTCTGGCAACGCACTCCTTCAGCAGAACTGGAGTTGGGTAGCCTGGTGCAGTAATTGACCGCAACCTCTCGTGATTAGCTCCATGAAACCCCGGCCCTCAGTCACCAGCGGCTGCGGAACAACTGACTACGGCGGCGGTCAGACCTGTTACGCAGCAGGGAGTGCCAAGAAGTTCTGGCTCCGCTGACAGGCCATTCTTGGAAACTCACCCTGACAACGTTTACCGCTTGGATCCTCGCTAGTGAAGCTAGTTTAGCAGCGCTGTTTGAGGAATTGGAGGGTACGAAATGGGATGTCATAGGGCTTAGTGAGGTTAGGAGGCCGAATGAGGCATATACTGTACTGAAGGATGGGCATGTACTGTGTTTTCGAGGTTTACCGGGGAGGCGAGAACTAGGAGTAGGTTTCCTTGTCAATAAGTATATAGCGGATAATATAACAGGCAACCTTGAAGTTGATGTCGGTGGTCGCAGGGTCGATGCCCTAGTAGACCCAGGAGCTGACTATTTAGTCATCAGTGGACCGTTGGCCTCTCAGCTCAGGAAAGTTACGTCCGCTTGGGATGGCCCGCTGATTCGCACCGCAGGTGGTAACCTGATTACTCCATCGAAACGATGCACTCTAAGAGTAACCATAAATGGGCGTACTTACCCCACCAGTTTTGTGGTCTTGCAGTAGTGCTCCCGAGGCGTGATTTTAGGCATGGATTTTCTAAATGAACATAGGGCTATCATCGACCTCCGATCCATGCTCATCAAGCTCTCTGCAGACAAAGCCATACCTGCTACTACGACTTCGACGCAACACGTCGCTTTAAACCTCCTCAACGCAGAATAGATCGTGCCGCCCCGATCAAGCGTCGCTATCTGCGTAGGTAGCTCAGACATCAAGATCACTGAAGGCATCGTCGAAGGAAATATCCAATTGCTCTTGGAACGAGGTGTCGGCATCGCAAGAGACATCGCGGAATTCCGGAGAGGACAAGCTGTGGTGCTGGTAACAAACTTCACTGAGGAATACCGGCTTCTCAACAAGGGCACGACGATCGCTTTTCTCGACGATTTAGCAGACCTTAAAGATGTATTCGCCCTCCACGACCAACCCCTGAGAGACGCACCGGACCAGTTCCGCCATCCCACATTTGGCATAAACCCGGCATTGACTCATAGCAGGAAAGACCAGAATCTCAGTCTTCTAATCATCATCGAAAGTACGACAAACACTACTGGCCAAGCACCGCATTACAACGGACGAACACGCCCGACCTCTGCGCCAAAGCCCCTATCGTGCATCGCCACGAGAACGCTAGGCCCTACGCGATCAGATTGAGGAAACGCTGCGTGATGACGTAATCCAGCCATCAAACAGCCCCTGGGCGGCACTAGTCGTTTTGGTGAAGAAATAGGACAGCACACTTCGCTTGTGCATTGATTACCGCCGCTTGGAAAGCATAACTAAGAAGTATGTCTACCCGCTTCCCCGCATCGACGACACTCTCGACCGGCTCTGCAATGCAAGGTACTTTTCATCGATGGACCTGAAGAGCGGATATTGGCAAATTGAGGTCGACAAAACAAATCGTGAGAAGACCGAATCCATTATACCGGACGGCCTTTTTGAGTTCAAGATGATGCCATTTGGGCTCTGGTCCGCACCAGCCACGTTTCAACGAGTAATGGGCACAGTCCTGGCAGGCTAGAAGTGGCAAATTTGTTTGGTATATTTTGACGACGTTGTTTTATTCTCGTCAAACTTTGCATACCACCTAAAACGACGTGCAGACAGTGCTGTAAGCAATCAAGTCATCGGGACTAACGCTAAAAGCATAAAGTGCCATTTCGCCTACAAAGAACTGCGGTTCCTTGGTCACACCGTTAGCAAGGATGGTGTTCGCCCAGACCCGGAGAAAACAGCCGCAATCGCACAATTCCCACTGCCTGTCGACAAGAAAGGTGTGCGCCGATTCATTCGGGTTGTGAACTTATTATCGACGATTTGTTAGAAACTTCTCGCGCACCGCCGAACCGTTGACACAGCTTACAAAGCCTGACGTAACATTTAAATGGAAAGCGCCGCAACGATAAGCCTTCGACCAACTTACGCGCTGGCTGCAGTGCCCTCCTGTACTTGGGCACTTTGATGAAAACGCCGAGACCGAAATTCACGCCGACGCGAGCAGTGTGGGCCTAAAAGCCGTTTTTGTCCAGAAGAGTGCTGGACAGGAGAAAGTAATCGCTTACGCTAGCAGGTCCCCCAGAAAAGCCGAAGTCAATTACTCGACGACCGGGAAGGTGTGCCTTGCGATCATCTGGGCTACTTCTAACTTTCGTCCATATCTATACGGCCGACCATTCAAGGCGGTAAGCGACATCACGTGCTCTGCTGGCTGGCTAATTTGAAAAATCCCTCCGGCCGCCTTGCCAAATGGAGCCTATGACTTCAACAATTTGACTAGACTGTAGTCTATAAGTCGGGCCGGAAGCATGCCGACGGAGACTGCTTATCCCGCGCTCCCGTCGACGCTCCCCTGAAGGGCGATGACGACGACGCCTTTTTGTGACCGGAAAGCGCCAGCAGGTTCGCAGAACAGCGATCAGACTCTGAGGTGAATGCGGTAGCCGAATATTTAGAAAGAAAGACCGCTTACCCTTTTTGTGTATTCAGGCGAAATTTATCATCATTCGCGGTAATCAAAGGCCTCTTCGTGAAGAACGTCGCACCCAACAAGTCCGCGCAGCTTCTTGTAGGCCTAAAAACCTCCGGCAGGGAATTCTGAAGGCGTTGCACGATGAGCCCACAGCAGGCCATAGCGGATTAGCGTTCACGGTTCGTCGAATCCAGGAGAAGTACCACTGACCGCGACTGCCTGCCGAAGTGTCCCACTACGTGAAGACATGTCGTAAGAGCCAAAGACGCAAGACGCCGCCGGTCAGACCAGCAGGGCTACTAAACCCGGCTCCGCCCCCAGACCTGCCCTTTCAACAAATTGGGATGGATCTCCTCGGCCCCTTTCCATCTTCGTCTTTGGGTATCAAGTCGATCATCGTGGCCTCTGACTACCTTGGTCGTTACGCAGAAGCAAAAGCACTGCCCAATGGTACCGCAGCAGAAGTTGCCAAATTTTTTTCGAGCAAATTCGCTTGCGACACAGCGCTCCAGAAGTGCTCATTATGGACAGGGGAGCGGCGTTTACGGCAGGGTTGACGCAAGCCTTTCTGGTATACATTCATCAAGCCATCGACGAACAACTACGTAACCATCCCCAGACCAATGGCCTTGCGGAGCGCCTCAATAAAACGATCGCGGACAAGATCGCCATGTACATCGACGCTGAACACAAGACCTGGGACGCCATCTTGCCGTACGTGATCTTCGCGTATAACATGGCAGACCAAGAGACCACCAGAGCGACCCTGTTTAACCTTGTGTACGGCAGGGAGCCCACGACGACGCTCGACGCAATGCTGCCGCACGTAACCAGCGAAGACAACCTTGACGTCGCCGCCTACCTGCAGCTTGCAGAGAAAGCCCGACGACTTGCACGGCTTCGTATTAAAGACCAACAGCGCTCCGACAGCCGACGATACAACTTACGACGACTCCGCGGACAGTACAACCCAGGAGACTAAGTGTTGGTTTGGACACCAATTCGCCGTCGCAGATTAAGTGAAAAGTTGTTGCGTCGATACTTTCGGCCATACAAAATTGTTCGCCGCGTCATACCACTGGACTATGAAGACATTCCCGACGGACCGTCAGCATAACAACGGCGACGCGCACGCCCAGAAATTTTACATGTTGTACGACTGAAGCCATATAACGTGCATTAAGGAATCTGTGGTGTTCGAACTTTGTAGTGTTTATGTTTAGGTTGCTTTGTTTGGAACATTGTGGCGATGTTTTTTTAGGGGGGAGTAATTAAGTTCTACTTACGTTGAGGACAACCCAGAGTGCTATGGAACGAAAAATGGTAGGTTTAAAATTAAGAGATAGGAAGTGTGCAGAGTGGGTCAGAGAAATAACTCAAGTTACTGACATTCTAGTGGAAACTAAAAAGAAATGGGCATGGGCAGGACTTGTAGGACGAAGCGAGGATAACCGATGTCGCTTAGGGTAACAAACTGGATTCCAAAGGAAGGAAAGCGTAGCAGGGGGCGGCAGAAAGTTAGGTGGGCGGATGAGGTTAAGAAGGTCGCAAGGGTCAAGTGGATGCAGCTAGCACAGAACCGAGCTAATTGGAGAAGTATGGGAGAGGCCTTCCCCCTGCAGTGGATATAGTCAGGCTGATGATGATGATGATGAATGCCGCGAAACCTTCAAAACTGTATTTGTTGTTTTTTTAACAGCCGTCGGCATGCGGCCTTATGACTCTGATTCTGGATCGCGTATCACTTCTGTACTCTTTGTTTGTTAATGTTCGATGTCGCGAGACGCACCTTTATCAGCTTTGTTGTAGCACAAGATGCACCGAGATCTGCCTCGAATATTCCGGCCACTCGTGTGCCGTTCTACATTGTTCCAGCTTGTGCTTGTAGCATTTGCGGCCTTATCTGGATTATTCTGAGCAGCCTTTAAATTGAGCGCTGACGAGTGCGACGGACATTCTTTGTTCGATGATCGACGAGCACGTTTGTTGCTATCGCCGCCGCCGAGTTGCTTAGTTCTTTTGCGGGCACAAGTCAGCCCAATAAAGAATTAATTTCAGTACCATCATGCCTGTATCTCGTTTTGGTGTCAACGGTCTTGTCGCCACTACGTGAGAATATATATTTACTGGTCTCACCACAATAAATCCGCGGCTAGCAGTGATGCCATAATGCAGTGCCAATAACAACTATACCACAAAATCAGTCTACTGATAATGAATGCTTGCTGCAGAGGCGGAACACGATAGACTAATTCGTAGAATATCCACGATGGCCTAATACAATTCTTGGAGTGGTGTTTACATCCAGAGAATACTAGAGACGTCGCAACAGCGAAAAAGCAACTAGAAAGCACAGGGTATTAGCAGAGGAAAACAGTCAAGTACAAAAAGAATGATTGCCCAATTGTGTTTAAAGAATAGCTGCCAAATTGGGAGCAAACAATATTCAGTCGAAGCTGTGAACAAAAAAACGAAATTGTCTTTTGGACGTTTAATAGTGTAAACAGCTGCCAATTAAATGCGAGAAAAGAACTTTGTAGTTTCCTGGAAGACTCCATATGTGAATGCGCTTTTGCCTGTACTTGATTTGTAGCCTGAATTGAATGCCGCAAAGAATATATCAAACTTCTTTAAACTTAATAAACGTTACAGAGGAAAATAGGCACCTTAGTTTATCAATTAACCTTTCCGTCGTGAAACGTAGGCATCTATCAGTACAATCTCATAGAAACAATAGGCCAAAAAAAGCTACTTTCAGACTAAGGTAATGTCGTGCTTGTCTCGGCATGCCGTGCGATATTTCTTGCAAGCCTGTAAATTTAGTGCACAGTACTTTCCATGCCTGCAATTCTTGTAAATGCAAGATACATGACGAGTGGTACGCATGTAACAAACTGTCGCGCGGCATGCCGCTACAAACACAACCGTGGGGCAGTCTGCGAATCATTTGGTCTATTAATTTAAGCACAACGTTTTCACAGTATGCTAGGATTCACTTCAGAAAGATTGTTTTCAATAATGTACTTATTTTAGGTATATTTACGCATTTGCTTTAATTTACTTTCGCAGTTCTTAACTCCTGGCTTCAAGCATTCAATTCACGTTAATATCAAGAACAGGGAAGATTGTATACATGTATTAAGTCTCCCAGAATAAATGTTATTTTTGCGTTTATTCGGCTACTGTTTGCACCGTCGTCAATTATAGCGTGTAAATGGCAGCTTAGAAATTTTTGTTATTTGGGCTGCACCTTACCTCAGCCCATTTAGATGTCATTTAAATTTGAATTCGGGTGAGTATCCATATTAAAGGTGACTCTTGATCTAAGGGCAGACGCTCTCTAGCTTCTGCGGTTCTGTTACGACGTCTATGCCTTTTACAGCACATAATCTCATTATAAGTAGGCTGATTCTTTATACAAGTCCAAATAGTCCTTGGTGCATTCTTTTTTTTTACCACCGGTATTTCCTAAAATCTAGCCAATAATTAAATTTGATAAAGCCGCTTTTTACCAAACACAATGTAAACATATTTTGTTTACCTTGTGTGGGCGTGGAGAAGGATGGGGTGTGGGGATGTGCGCTTTTGTAGCTTGCGACAATAGGCAGCTTGTGTTATTGTGAGATTCGGGGCAGGGGGTGCGTACGTCCTCCGATTTTCGCGGTGGTAGGTAAGAATGTAACGAAAGGATAGCAGGCACTCCCCGGCATCTGAGGAAGACCGTTCCTCAAAAGGCTAGAAAGTGATACCAGGAAGGCCCGCATGCGTGTGTCCAAATAAGGGTTACAGAATGTCGGGGTTGCCAAAAACACAAAAGGCGGTGGATGTTGTTGGGACACTGAACCATTGGAAAAGTTTACGATAACTGTTGTAGAATTCGAATTTTTTTTAACGGTGGGTGTGGATGCCATGGCTAGAACAATGGCTGCCTCTTCCGCCTCTGTTGTAGAATCGGTGAGAATTGAGCAAGCAGAGAGAAGTTTCGCATCATTGTTAGTAACTGCTAGTACCTTACGATAGGTTTTTGCATAAATGGCCGCATCTACATAAGCGACACTGGGGTCTTCTCCATGCTGCTTTATAGCATAGCTTGTCTTCTCGAGACACGAGGTCAAACCTTCGGTTCCTAAAGCTTCATTTTTTGCTACCTCATATAATTTCCTTCAGACAGTTGCGCATCATAATCACATTTCCATCAAAATGTCAATCGATACGGACAAATAATATTGCTTTCAAGTTTACATTGCACACCTGCACGAGTATAATCCCGACTGCGAAGTCACGACCCTCAAAGGGCCCTAAACTTCTTGACACAATGCCTATGTTCAGTATATCGCCGGTATATTTTCTGGACCGGATTCTCAGAGGCTATCACATTAAAGCATCATTTAACGAATTTTTGATCGCTTAAGCAATATTCAGTTATTTCAAAAACCACAATCTATAGTTTATTGCATGTTTATGGTTGGCTTGTGGCTTTAGAGCTTCTCCTGTAGCGCGCACACATGTTGGGATCTTTGCTCAAGCTAATTTTCATCGAGATGCGACTTCATCGCATTATTTTACACAAGATGCACCGCGGTACACCTCGAATTATTCTGCAGCCATACGGGGCTCGGTGCGCATTTTCATCATATTGTTTTACTTCTGTTTTGGCTGCTAATTTAGAGGTATTTTTGTCGATTTCAAAATTCTTCGTAGCTTTGTGCAGCGGCTATTCTTAGGTCGAGGCCGATCCAGCACTTTTGCTGCTATCGCCACCACCAAACAGATTCGTATTCAAGAGCAATTCAACCCAATAACCAGTTCATTTATTTTCAACGCCAGTATTTGGCGTTTGCGCCGTTACGTGACAAGTAGTAGAGATGCCGGGGCACCGCATGTACTTGCCGCCTTCGCAAATGGAAAACCACCGAAGCGGCCCGAGCCGTCTCAGGTAAGCTGGCATCATTAAAGCCCCGAACGAAAGCGAACTGCGAAGCAGGCGTCGTCTCAAGGGTCAGCAACCTAAGTATGGTACTTGACCATACAGAACAACCGAAGGACACCTCAACTTCTACGTAGACTGTGAGTGGGATACCAGCCTCTATTATTCTGCATGATAGTCGCTTGCCGGCCACGGTCAGCGGTCCACTTGGAGGAGGTTCCGAAAAAATCAAGAGGAACAACATCTTCGCTACACCTCGGCAAGCATTGCAATGAAACGGGCCTAGCATGTAATACATTGCGTACTGCCGCACAGAGCTCCCAGCTGTGCCCAGGCCGCACTGACGGATTGTATCCCAGGCATTTTTGATTCCTCGTATCATATAGTCGCAGGGATATGCTCGAATGCCTTCTAACAGTCTTTCTGCAACAGTGTCTGATACGCGCGCAGTCGCTCTCTGTGCAGAAAGCCACCATACATCACTGCACTTTAGGAATACTCTCATGCGGGGCGGACACGGTCGGACAGAAATAGCAGAGATTCTATTTGAGCATCGGCGACGTTGGCCCGGACCAACTCACTCTTGCTACCTCCCTTACGCAGTTCCGTTGTAGCATAGGCATCAGTATTTCGCCAGAGCTAGTAACAAGGCAGAGGCCGAAACGCTCGAGCGCGCACTACATCTCACCTTATTCGGGTGTTTAAAGGTACCGCTAAATTTACACTTCTCAGCCCAAGAACGTTGGAATCTCGGCCGAAAACTGGACGATATATATTGAGACGTTCCCTTGATAACAGAGCAAAGAAAATACATATTAAACGTTTTCTTGGGGAAACAAGTTCACATATCCCAATATCGCATCTCACTGGTTCAACGCAAGAGTTGCACGAAGTGGAGGAGATGTTCCGCTTTCATTACTGAGAAGCCAACATCCGGCTATCAAGCAGCCTTCGCAGCACGTCTCGAGAAGCTGGACAACACCTTACGATTGTGCTCCGGCATCGGAGAGCTATGACGTTCTGAAGTTTGACGGCGAGCCCATCCCTTGAATCCAGGTCGTCCTCACTCCTGCGCATAGAAGTTTTTTTAAGCTGCTTTCTAGTTGATTTCTAGTTGCTGCCCCACTGTTGCGATGTCGCTAATATTCCGTCCATATAAATAACACTCCAAGCTTTACTAGAATAATGGTTAGAATTGTATTAGGCCGCCGTGGACATTCAACGATTCAGTCTGTCGTGTTCCGCCTGTTCAGCAGCCTTTCGACACCAGTATGACTGTTTTTGTGGCAATCGTACCTCGGTATATTTTCTACGATGGCGGGAGGATTTTCAATCTTCGCATGGAGCTTTATATATATGTATATATATATATATATATATATATATATATATATATATATATATATATATATATATATATATATATATATATATATATATATATATATATATATTGTCACCCGTGCTAACAGCGTCACTAGTGGAGGAGAAGAAGACGCAGATCGCGCAGATTGCACTTGGATTTCCAAATTCTAGATGACACCCATATTTTTCCGAATACACCAATACTTTACCAATAGTATTTACGATCTACATTGCACCTTGGACAGTCTCCCGCCATTGGTATGTGCCATTTTGTCTGGGGACATCATCCCCATCATCATCATCATCTGGGGCAGCCGTCGCTTTGCTTGGTTGGGCTTCTGTTCTATGGTTCGTGCGCCTCAGCCGCCCGTGAACTGCCGTCGTGGTAGCCGAAAGTACCTTTCATATTCTGGTGGAGCTGCTGGATGATTTAAGCACAGCCCCCAATGCCCGCTGCTCTGAGCTCGCTCCTAGATCTTAGCCGCACCTTCGACGAGGAGGCCGAGATATGTGCCAGCCGGTGACTTCTAGGGCCTGATCCCGAATTCGGTCTGTTGCCAAACTCGGGTTCTCCACGATTCATAATGACCCGGATTACCACAACCCAATGTCAGCAGATGAGCTCTAGTCACACCGACCATGGCACTTCTACCAATTACTCTTCGTACGGATGCCAATTTCCATGGCGATTCCTCCGAAGATGTAGACGGCTGGCTGGAGAAGTACGAACGTGTGCCCCGCCACAATGACTGGTCTGCCGAATGCTACAGAATTGCTCATTTTGCCTGGGCAATACTGCTCGCCACTGGTGTCAAAACCACGAGGCCTCACCTACATCCTGGGACGTCTGTAAAAAATATTTGTGGAGGACTTTCGGCAATCAATATCGGCGACAGCTTTCCAATTACCAGTCTGTGGAGACTGCTTGATCGCAGCTGTATTCTGTCCGACGACATCCATCGTAAACTTGATAAGCTTGATAAGGCCGATAATCGCCCATATTCGCTCAGAAAATGCATGTCAAAATCACTTCTCGAGAGCACTGCCAAAAGACCACGAAGATGATAAGGTAAGGGCGTCCATTTACGGCTACCCTTGTGGTTCATCCTCCTGACGGCAACATAAGATTGACACCAGCGGTGCTTATCAGGGGTCACCCCAAGAGGCTTTCACTTCCCTCAGATGTGAGGTGGACGGTCCACTGATGACTGAGTAGTCCGCTCCTATGTGCGCTAACAATGAAGCCAGGTGACCATCAACTGCTACTTCAAGGTCATTTGTGCGTGTCTTTACGTTGCATGTTGGCCTCGGTATTCGATCTAGACTTTGACGTTTTCTGAGGTCACGGCCGGGGCTCATATTTGTCACTTCAAACTGATCAGTTTGAAGTTGGTTGCGCGGTCGTCCATGCCGTCGGTGGTGTTATTGCAGCAGCTTCGTCACTCATCGTCGGCGATGGAGGATCTTCGTTAGTTCACCTTGTAGCAGCCTCACCTCCATAGGATGCAGTCTTCAATTTCCTCTACGGGGGCTGGCGGGGCATGAGGTCGTGGGGCATCAATTGAGGCACAGTGGGGCATCAATTGAAGAACGGCGCTGGCCTGTGCGTCTGTATGGGCAGTGGCCTAGAATGTTGCCGCCTTACCCAGTGGATGCATAGTGGCAGGTTGTTGGCAGACCTCCTGCATCCTACTTCTTGAAGCTTTGGTGTCGTCGTAGGATGGTCGGGCAGGGGGAAAAAGGCAGTGTTCGCGAACAGTTTGGAAACGATGAGGGTTTGCGTCGTTGGTAAGGTGGCGAACAACGCTATGCGGCAGCGCAGTTCATGGTCTGTGGTTGATGCGTTGTCTCCGTTAAAGTAGGGTTGCCAAGCACCTGCTGCACTTCATGGCGGACGATGTCCGAGACCATCGCTACGTGGGACTGTTGGTACAATGGTAGCAACTGGAGTAGTTCTCTCGATCTACTTCACTGATAAGAGGCTACCGCTTTACAGATGAGCCGTCGTAGTAGCTTTAAGAAATCGCTCTCTCTCTATCATCGTGAATTTCGAAGCATGTCCAGGTAGATCACTGGAGTACACTTGCTTCAGCTTAGATTTGTTGTTGCAGGGGTTTAATGTCACCATGCTTTAGAAGAGTTCAATCCAACCTTTTACATCTTCGTCTAGCCGTTATTGGACGGTGTGGGCTTGTGGGCTCAATGAAAACCACGCGCGGTTTCTTTTCCACGTGCGCCATCTTCGGTGGTACGTACGTACGTTATGTTGACGAGATTCTTCGCCATCACCAGATGTAACGTGGTGGTGACAGGGCTTTGGGCACAGAAGAACCGACAGGTGCAGCAGCACTCATATGAGTTATTCATTGGGCTCACTTGCGCTACCAAAAAACTAAGCAATTAGGCGTCGGCGATAACCGCAAGCACGCTCGATGACCAAATACCCGTTGCACTCGTCAGCGCACAATTTGAAGTGGACGAAGAAACATTTAGATAAAGGTGCAAAAGGTGACTAGCAGAGCCTGGAACAATGTGGAAAATACGCGGGTGGCTGGTACCATTATGAATACGTTTAAGTGCGCTTTTTGCAACAATGAAGATGATAAAGCCGCATGTCTGCGACTCTGGGCGTAACGAAAGCGCACTTGTAGTTTCTCTGCGGTGTATGCAAAGTGATAATACCGCAAGCCAGCGGCTGCCATCAGCAACAAATAATGAAACACAAGAGTTCGCAGCTATATATCTCTAAAAACATACCATTCGTATGAAATTATAGGCTATTTTGTTACCTTTTAACTTTTTCCAACAGAAAAACACATGACCAGTTAAGTGTGTGAACTATAACCAGTCTTTCTGTTCATTTCTTTGTGTGCTTTTCATTCGTCAAATTTTGAGAACGTTGCGCTACATGACGCCAGAAATAAAACGATCAAGTGCGTGGTTTTTAGTAGAAGCGTGCAGTAAGCCCAGCTGTCGTTTCTTAGCTCGGCTGCAATGCTCCACGCGGCTGTCAGTCAAAAGGACAAGATAAAAGGAGATGAATGCTATTGTGTGCAATGCTCATATTGAGAAGTAGCGTGAGGCTAGTCTCCGTCAAGCGTAAGGCCTCATTCTCACAGCCGGTTTTTCTCTCCTCCGTCGCCTCCGTCGCGCCGGCACTCGCCTGAGAAGGGGAGTTAATGGTGTCAGTACTCCCCGAAATCGGGTGGCCGGCGCCGTGGGGTTGCTCCAAGGCGCCGCCGGTCAGGCGAGCGGCGGACTCCGCCCCACGAAAGACGGAGCAGTGAGCGCGCTCGCTTCTCTCACGTGACTCTACGTCACGGCTTGCGTGTCGCGACCAAGTGAGCGCTGGCGGACTGGCGGAGCGGCCATCTCGGGCTCGCATGCAGACGGCGGTGCGCGAACACAGAGAGAGCGAGAGAGAAAAGCGGGGGTTACCCTCCTGTTCAGTGCCCCGCGAAGCGCGCGCTGACAAGAGAACAGATGCCATTTCTTTTTTTCTTTTTTTTTTCTTTTTCAATGCACCGGGTGTCGCAGCTAAACAAGACCTCCTGCAAAACTTAACGATATTATGCAAAACTTAACGTTGTATGTTTGAATGGGTGTATCAAAAGAAATTTTGCAATTTCTGGCGACCGATTCCTTTATTGATGACAGAGTTGTTATATATGTTCCTATAGATTTCTTCGATTTCGCTGACTGCCATGAATAATATTATAGATGTGCGCATTTATGCTGAGCTTGGATACTGGCTTGATATATATTCGTACCCATTTGTTGTTCCGTAGTACGTACAGGGGTTTGTACTGAAGCTGACATAAGAAGGCGTTCCAACTCTGAACTGCTGCGAGAAGTCGCGACACTAAAAGCGGAATATGCGAGACGGGTAATTTTTTTTTTTATCTGAGATGCTGAGGTAACACTATTTTCTAGTAGTAGATTTGGAATTTCACTCCCTTTAATTTTGGAGCTACGCAAATGGTACCTCGTTGCAAATAGTTAATCTGGTAGTTTTTCTCGCCAACCTAAGTCGATCCAAACGCAGAACAGGTTCTTGACAAATTGAAATCATGTAAAGCATGTGGCTCACAAGTTGAGCTAAGAGCCATTATATAGACACAACCAGAACCAAAAACAAGTACGGAGTGGCAAGCAAGGTTCGAGGCAGTAAAGAAGAAGTCAAAACGACTGCCGCACAGGTGAAGAAGGGAAAGGAAGAGGTAATGGGCGAGATGAGGAAAGGAGCAGAGGAGAAAACTGAACAAAGAAAAGAGAGAGAGAGAGAAAATGCAAACAGCGGGTAAATGGCGCGGCAAGAAAACTTTGTCAAGGGGAGGAGGTCTAAGAAAGCAAATAAAGAAAAAGCATATCAATGGTGAAAAGAAATATAAGAAAAGGTTGCAATCTCCCCGCAAGACAGAGAACCCTTTAAAAAAAAAAATCTGTGACGAAACTGCGTTTCAAGAGGAAGCCGCATTGCTTGCACTTGCAGGTGATAGCGAAATATTAAGCGCTACCTTAATATCACGAATGGTGGTATCGACAGGAACGTTTCATTGCTGGTGAACAATGCTTATATTGATAGCAGTCTTGAGTTGCGTGGAGTTTCGTACAGCTACTGAAGCACCAAAGCACAAGAGGCTAACAAAAAATGCCGATTTTATTTGATTTTGCAATATGCAGGACGTCACAGCTAAGCTCGACTTCCGACAGATTTGCGTGAACTATTTTTTCAGTCGGCGCCATTCTAACTTGATTTTTTAATGCTTGTGTCAAAAACCATCTTGCCATGTTGTCGCGAACAATTCGTTTATTGATAGAATAGTTCATTACGTTTTCTATGATTGTGCTGATTGCAAAGGATAATTTTATTGAAGTGAGCATAACTTTCTGCACTTTAATACATGCTTGTTATAATTATACTATTTGTTTTGGCGCAGTACGCGTGGTGTTTGTACCGTTACCAAAGCTGAGATGAAAACGTTTTCTTGCTCCAAACTGCTGCTAGAGCACGTGAGACAGCACGTTTCTTTTTTTTTCCCCGTACAGACGCGGAGTACACGACTTCCACCGCTGCAGAGAGGGCAGCCGCCCTCCGTATTTTTTTTTTTTTTCTTGCAGGATAAAAAAAAAAAAGCGCTCTGACGTAGAGTCACGTGGGAGCGGCGAAGCCCCGCCCGAACAGGATTGACGGCGTCCGGCGGCCCTTTATGTTTGAACATCGCGCCGCTCCATCCGTCGTGCGGTGTCCCCCGCCGGTGCCGCCGTGACGGAGAGGAGCACCGGCTGTGAGAATGAGGCCTAACACGTGCAGTCCCTGTGGCGCAGTGGATAGCGCGTTGGACTTCTAATCGAAAGGTCCCGGGTTCGAATCCCGGCAGGGATGATGCTGTGGATTAAGATGGCGAACTTTTTATCATGTACATGCTCGTAAATTCGTACAATAGCTATTTCATGATTCGCAGTACGAATACATATTAAGGGCACTTTTCGCTTTTGATTATGCGGCGCTCTTCATAGGCACGAGACGTTCGCTGCCGTTTAGTTCGAACTTCACTTCGTTACAAGAGCTAGAGCGAGGAGCCGTGCAAAATTCGGTGTGCGCGCTTCGCGTAGTTTCTCCCCAGTTTCGACGACTAAATTGCCTAAGTGGGAATTAAGTAGCTTTAAGGGGAATGAAAAACGTTTCAGGAATATAAGGGAAACTGTGTGAACAGGAAAAAAAAAGGAATTTACTGAAAATTTCTAAAACTCTTCAGAACAATGTCGAACTAATCAACACCACTATGGGAATCTTTGTCCCTATCAGTGGGAATTTTCGGTCTTTATTTTGCGCAACAATCGACGGGCATTTATTACTTTTGATTGGAGGCGGTTCAATCAGTCAATTAATTATTTACATTTTATTGCCATGAAGAGCCCGTTAGAAGCATTATACAAGGGTTAAAATGTTGGGCCAGCAGACGAAGCTATTTTAAGCCCATCCCATACATATCGATATAAAGCAGGGGAGAAGCGCTTAAAGGATGCATTGTGGAACGCTTCGACATTATTGTAGACATGCTGAACCTAGTCGTAAAGCATAACAAGGATCAAGGAGCACAAAAAAAATGTGAAGCAATTAAAATAGCCATACAGATACACAGATATTTAAATTGCGCCACATGCATAAATAAAGAAAGAGACGGAAAAACAGTTTAAATCAGCCAAAACGAAGAACACAGAAACATGTATGTTCGTCAGAAGTTGGAATGAAAGCATTGTCACCGATTTGATTGCGTGTTATAATAAAGCAAATTTTCTGAAGTGGAATCTACATGGAACGAGAACTGGTTCATCGTGTTAGGTTTAAGTGAAACAGTATTTCATAATTTGTGACACTCTACTGCATAACTTGCTGGCCGTGAAAGGTTCGAGTAATATGGAGACCGAAGCTTGCAAGCATTGATTTCTGGTGTTGGTTAACGGGTATAACAAATTATTTAATTGGAAGTTGATAAAAATTAAGAATAATAGCATTTACTGCATGGCAGACTTTCGTTTGAAACTCTAGAGTAGCATCAGAATCACGCCAGCAAATATATATTGAAGCGAAAATATTCGCAAAAACGAACAACTTCAAACCCACCGGCTTTTCACAAAACACGTTCAAGATAACCAGATTTTCCTTCAAAAGCATTGTCAATGTTTCGCTGACGCACTCTGCCCCCTTCTCCTAATATGGTATGCTTTTAGCAGTTCTCGTGCTGTCTTGTCACGACCCCTTCCCAAAATCTTAGCATCATTCAGATGTGGGTCACAAGCCTCACAGTCTGCGCAATTCTCAGCAAAATTGGTTCCTTCGCACCGTTGTGCACACAAATCACCCTTTTGCCTAGTAATTAACAAAACGCCCTATTTTCATATGTTGGCCTTCCAGCATGTTAACAGAATCTCATATTTGACTCCAGTACAGCAGTTGACAAGCTTCTTAACATTGTTCTTATTGCAACCATTCTTTTTTCTGCACAGTAAATGCGTGGGCAAAGTCGAGAGAGCTTCTTTGAAGCTGAAAACACCACTGGAATGCCATGTCGAGTTCCCACCTTCTTCACATGATGAGCAACCTTGTGCAGATACGAAATCACAACTGGTTTGGCCGTGTTCTTTTCCAGTGTGCTCTGTTACCCAACCGAGGCTTCTTTTCATACTTTTTATTTTTTTTTTTTTGCAGAAGGGCCCCCTAACAGGTTCGATGATCGCCCTGGGGTACCCGGCGAAGAGTACCCGATGCCTTTCTTATCAAAACTGGACTGCATCAATGTGGGCAAGACTCAATGAGTGCAGACCCGAGACACAGGCTCGCGACAGGTCTGTTCACAATTTTTGAGTGCGTAGACTCGTCGGGCAAACGATCCTTCTGTGCCCGCAGGGCGTACTCGCAAAACACTTTACCCTCCCTTGAAGTAAAACAGACATCTAAAAACGGCCCCGAGCCCTGTAAAGAGACGTGAGTAAATTGGAGTTTTGGGCCACTTAGTTGGACACGATTTACAGGAAGGCTTTGGAGGGTCAAATTCTAAAGTTAAGGCTCAGCTACTTTGTTCATCTGATGAGAAGAGAGGAGTCGCTGGAGAAAGATTTGATGTTGGGAAAGGTTGAGGGTCGCCGGAGAAGGGGTAGGCAGCGAACGCGATGGTTAGATGGCATCCTCGAGGCACTGCAGATGAAGTTATGTGATGGTAGGAAGATAGTGAGAGACCGGAAAGCGTGGTGTGACATGGTCCTTAGGGTCACGAAGAGTCGGACACGACTGAACGACTGAACTCAGAGCGAGAACAGATGAGGACAAGCTTAGCGCTCGTACTGTGTGCCTCTCTTGTCCTCGTCCTTTCTTGCGCTAAGCTTCTCTGTAAATCATGTAACTGGACTTCGTGCGTAAAAACAAGTCCCTTCCGATAATGCTGAAAGTGTGCAGAATATTATGCACCACGTGTCGACTTTGCTCACGCATTCGTGAGCAGAAAAAAGAGTGGTTGTAATAAGAAGCATGCTAAGAAGTTAGCCAACTGCTTTACTGGAGTCGTATATGAGATTCCGTTAACCTTCGGGAAGACCTACATATGCCAAATAGGCCATTGTGTTAATACCGGGCAAGGGGATGATTTTCATGCACAATGGTGCGGAGGAACCAATTTAGCATTGCGCGGACTGCGGGGCGTTTGAGCCACGGCTGAATGAGAATAAGATCATGGGAAGGGGTCGTGACAAAGCGGCACGAGAACTGCTAGAAGCATACCATATTAGGAAGAAGGGAGAAGGTACGTCAGCGAAACATCGATAAGGCTTTTGAAGGAAAATCTGGTTATCTTGAGCGTGTTTTGTGAAAAGCCGGTGGGTTTGAAGTTGTTTGTTTCTGCGCATGATCTTCGCTTCCCTATATATTTTCTGGCATGGTCGCAAATAAAATAGATGAGAGTAAGCGCTTGTCCTAAAATTTTTGTTTCACTCAGGGTGTGTTTTTCTGTGCGTTTGTTTTTCCGCTTCAAAGCTAGAAACCATACATGTGTAGATACATGTATGCGGTAAATTAGAAGAAAAAGTTGAACATCTTGCACTCAAATGTGATGGTATCCATCCGCATGTTAATGCAGGTGCAATCATCCCCCCCCCCCCTTCCCCAGGCCTTAGGGTTTGTAGACAACAGTGGTCGGACGAATGAACCTGTGGTGCAAGTTAGCAAAAAAGTAAGTGGAATTTTGGTGGCTTAAAAGCAGAAAGATAGACATAGACTAGAAGGATAGCCCATACGGTTACGGCGTCGGCATAGAAGGTTAAGCCGATATCTTAGCGTGTTAAGAGCTTTTGGACTAAGTATAGCTTGGCGGTGTAGAATAACTCTGGAGAGACTACGGATCCTTGCGGTGTATCTTTGTTGGGCGTGCGGACCGTAAGTGACCGGATTTCTCCCATTCCTATGGTTCAAGTAGTTAAAGATTCTTCCTCGAAGTTAAGTTTTTTATATCTTATAATATGATTTGGTGGCCGATACTATCAAATGCACCTTACAGATCTAGCGCCACGAAGAAGCTTTCGCCCTGTTTGGAAGTGGTGTCCATGACTTCTCTTAAGAGGCTTACTGTTTCTTGTTCTTTTTTGCTTTTATTACTTTAAGCCTCACAATACTTACTTACTCACCTCAGGCTGCTGTTAAGACGCCACAAACCGATGCAGCTCCTTCCGAAGAAAATACATTGCGGATGAGGTCCCAGAAACTATCAGTGCATGCAGACGTGAAGGGACGTGATAGTCGATTGCGGAGAAAGCTTGAAATGGTCAATTGTACTGGCGCATTCAACGTCATTAGTGTTCTGGATGGTCCGCGTTACTTTTGCGAACTAGGCCACAGATTTGAGTAGGCGTGTTACTACAGGCCTGCAATAAGTGAATCCTTAAGGTGTTGTCACAATAAAAATGCCACTTCCTTCTTTTCGATCCTGTCGGTATCCGTGCGGCAAAGAAGCATCTTTATTTCTTCAACATAGGCGAGGACGGTTTCGTCTGAGGATTGTGTTTTTGAGTGGGAAGATTTCAAAATCTTCTTCCTAAATGTGTCGCCTTCCTTCAGCAAAGCTTCACGATTTCCATTTCAAATCCCGGCAGATCTCTGCAGTATGAAGTGAAGTTGCCTTATCTTCGCTTCATCATGGAGGGGAATTTTGCTACACATTAGAAAAGGTCAAGCCAGTCTTCCACATCATCACGAGGCTGTTCGTGGAGAGTGGGGAACTCTTGGAGATAAGGAAAACCATAAGCGTTGTCTTTTTCGTTGATTGCATCTTTGAGGATTTCTTGCTTTCTGGACCAAGCAGAATTTCGGAAAGGGTACTCTACTATCGATTGTATCCATACCATCAAGTGATAGAAGAATGCTTGGAATATAACCAGCACTCATATATAGCACTCATTGATTACCAGAAAGCATTTGATTCTGTCGAAACCTCGGCGGTGATGCAGGCATTGCGAAATCAGTGTGGATGTGGCGTATATGAAAGTACTGGAAGGTACCTATAGAGGCTACACACTAACCTTAGTTATGGGTAAAGAACGAAATAAATTCCAATAAAGAATGACTTTAGGAGAGGAGACTGGATTTCCCCAGTACAATTCACAGCTTGCTTAGAGGAAGTATATAGAGACTTAGAATGGGAGCAATTGGGGATAACGGTTGATGGAGAATACATCAGTAATTTGCGAATCGCTGATATTGCTTTGATATGTAACTCAGGCAATGAACTGCAATGAATAACTGATGATTTAGACATGAAAAACAGGAAAGCGGGTCTAAAATGCAATATGCATGTCTAAGGTATTGTTCAACAGTCTCGGGAAGGAACAGCAGTTTACAATAGGTAGCTAAGGCTGCTAAATGGGCACCTAGCTCACGGAACTAGCAGTATTCAACGCCTATAGAGAACACAGCGAAGCTGCCGCATTCTTTCAAAAAGTCAGGCTAGCACAATCCAATGTAGGAAGGCACGTACTAACGAGATTTGGCCACCGAAACGCGATAAGAGAGATCTAAAATTTGACTGACATACCACAAAAGATTATGGAAACGTTCGTGGTCAGCCCTATACCAAAAACATGAGCCCCTTGCATAACACAGGGAGGAGAGAGGATAGGGCAAGAGCTCTAGGCCGAAACCTAGCAAAGAAATCAAACGTCCTCTACGTAGGTGCTTCCACGTACAGAGACAGAAAAGCAGCGGTCATAGCAGTCGTTAATAACGATGGAAAAGAAATATCCTGCATGTCCATTATGACCGGGGATATAAACACGGCTGAGGAGGTGGCAATAGCTTAGCCATGACGGAAGAAAGCAGAAACAACTAGAGTTATACAATAGTAACAGGCTCACAGGCCGCATGCAGAAGCTTCCTAAGGGGAAAGATAAGCAGGCAGGCCGGCACCCTCCTCAGGGCGGCGCCAAAACTCAAAAACAAGCTGAATGTGGTATGGGCACCTATGCACGGAGGAGTGGAGGGAAGCCTTAAAATCGACGCGATAGTTCTAGGTTACACAAACCGAGCTAGCGACGACAATGGGGAAAACAACACTACTCCAAACAGTTACGGAGAGCTCACCATGTTTTGGAAGTTAGGAAGCCGTAAATACCCGCTTCCCTACAAGTCACTCACAAGACATCAAGCAACTAACTGGAGGCGGCTACAAACAAACTCTTACCCAAGTCACTGCATATACAGTAAGATTTGGCCTACGCAATACACTCCAGGATGCGAGTGGTGCGGAGATAGCCACCCTCTACAACTCCACATGGGGCTGTCGGGCGTTCCCGATAGAGCCCAAAATAACAAACCCGTGTGTCGAGCAGTTGGAGGTGCTTCTGTCCAGCTCCGACCCGCCAGATTAGAACATAGGCTAGCGCTGGTTGAGCGGGCCGAAGAGGCAGCAAGAACCAATGGGATCCTGTACCTAGAAAAACCACCTGCAGCTCAAGACCCCAACCCCTAAACCCATTCCCATTTTGAAAAAAAAAAGAAAGGTTTTATACTACTGCTACTACTACTAGCAAGCAACCAGCCTGTTCCATGACTCTGGTGTTTGGATACAAGTGGCGAGGAGGGTGGGATGCACGCCTGGCTTCTTAGATGACAACCGTCGGGACGCTACCGGTGTTCTTGTCGGAAAGCGGCGATTTCTAGGTGTGCCTGGAACGCTTCGAATTATTCGCTGCTGCCAAAGACATCAAGGATGAGAAGAAACTTCAAGTGTTCTTAACTGCTACGGGTGAGAAAGCTCATGCCACTGTCCGCAGCTTGCTGTGGCCGACGGCACCAGCCAGGTCTTCTTTCAAGGAAGTCGTAAGTGCACTGAGGAAAGCACTTCGCTCCCAGACCGTTGCTTCTCACCGAATGATATCAGTTCAGTCAGCGGCAGCTAATTTCAGGATTTCTGGTCCAGTTGAATAAACTTGCGCCAGCTTTTGAATTCGGAACATTTCGGAAGTTCAGCGGGACCGGCTCGTCGCGGCATTACTCTCCGAAGCTATTGCTGGCTGACACTTCCAGACGAAGAAATAACATGGGGACGTACCTGTAGCGTTGCCATCGAAAGGTGATATACTACGAGTCGCCACTTTTAGTTTTTATTATTTGTCAGCTTTGTATTTTTATTACGTTGCAGTTGAAATTTTATTATTATTTATTGTCTCATTGTTTTATTCATTGATAATTAATTAACAGTTAAGGCTTTGCTAATAAAAAGCAGTCACCCATCACAATTCGGTCTATTACGTAGCACGTACCTACCATGTACAGGTCGTTTTTCCAGCCACATTTCGAACAACTCGGACAACTTCTAAAAAAAAAAACGCGAGCCGAAACTAAGGTGTTACGACGGCTTTTCGACTGAACCAGCTCTTTAGGCTTTGCATGACAACTGATCTCGCGTGATCGAAAATTGAGGTTCTTTCAACGATGGGAAACGTGTAGCAGGTGCCGTAGCCGATTGGGAGACCAGTCCGCTTGGAAAGCCATAAAGCTTGCAGGGACACCTTTGAAAGCCGAGATGCATTCTCTTCATTTTTCATGCGCACGCAATTTGATGAGGGACAGCTTGGAAAGTGACTGCCATGGTATGGTTGCACTTAGCCCCTCTTTCACTTTCCGGAGCAATTGATTCAATTAGGCAAACCCGTTAATCTCTCCTGCGCCTCCTGCCGTTGCTGAAGTTATCGGTCAACCGATCTCAAATTTAACAAGCCCTCTGTGCCTCTGATATATATAAATGTTTTCGTTTTTTTTTTTTTTCACCCAATGCCTGAGAGAAAGCTGTCATTAAATCCAAACGAACTATCATGCCATTTCACCTGTCTCTTCTGGTAAGTGCAGAGACGAAGCAGTAACCTATTTTCCATCCTCGCTTACCCATGCAGCCATGCAGTCTAGAAAATACAAGAATCTGTATTTCGGTGGGCAAGATTGTTGCGGTGACCACGCAGCCCTGTTTCCTTCCCTCATGGCGCGGTGGAGATGGAAAGGAGATGGACGTCACAGAAGGCGCGGAGGAATTAAATAGTAATGAAACACTACACAAATCGCCATTATCATCATCATTATCATCAATCTCGTTATACTCATTGCAGGGCAAAGGCCTCTACCATATTCCTCCAATTACCCCGGTCTTGTGCTATAGCTGCAACCAACCTTCGAGCTTTAATTCCATCCACTCATCTAATTTTTTGCCGCGTAAAGCTACACTTGTGTTTTCCAGTTGGTTACTCTTAGAGACCATCGATTGTCCCCTCTTGGCACTTCATATCCTGCCCATGCCCATTTCTTCTTCTTAATTTCAACTAGGTCGCTCATAACTTCAGTTTTTTCCCCAACCCACTTTAGGCGCTTCCTATCTCTTAATGTCACCCCTACCATTTTTTCTTCCATAGCCCTCTAGATTGTCCTGAACTTAAGTAGAACCCTTTTTGTCGACCTCCCCGTTTCAGCCACATAGGTGAGCACTGGTAAGATGCGACGGTTGTATAATTTCCTCTTTGGCGATACCGGCAAGCTACAAGCCATAACATGCGAATACATACCAAATGCGCTCCATCCCAATCTTATTCTCCTTTTTATTTCCCTTTCGTGTTCCGAATCTGCGGTTACAACTTGCCCTAAGTAGACATATTCGCCTACTACTTCCAGTGCTTCGCTACATAAGGTAAACTGCTGTTCCTTCTCGAGGCTGTCGAACAATACCTTAGCCTTCAGCATATTGATTTTTAGGCTTAACTTTCTGATTTTTTTGTCTATAGGTCATCATCCATTCTTTGCAGTTAATCTCCTGACATAGTTTTCGAGCGCAGCAGCGCAACGGCACGAGGCCACAGAACAAGAAACAACTCGTGCCATTGCGCCGTTGCACTCGAAAACTATGTCTGAGCAACGTGCTCATCAGTTATTGTTGTAATCTCCTGAGTTACTTAGCAAGGCAGTGTCACCAGCGAATCGCTGATTACTGGGGTATTCACCATCGACCCTTATCCCTAACTGCTCCCATTCCATATTTCTGAATACGCCCTATAAGCGAGCTCTAGTGCCCGCGTGTAAGAGGACCTTGGTTCGAATTCCGGTGGTGCGAGGATTAAAATAAAGAGCACTGCAGAATCTGCATTGGAGTAATGCGAAAGCACGGATACTGCTGTTGGTTGCTTCTAATTGCTTAATTCATTTCTTGTTTATCCATTTTATTCTTTGGTACATTCAAATTGCGCGCCAATCTCTTCCTATGCCCTTTTCGGCTCTACTTCCAGTTTCGTGACGTCACATTAATTCAATATTCTTTACCCATTTTAGTATTCGGTACTTTCAAATTGCACGCGAATCCCTTCTTATGCCCTTTTTTCGGCTCTACTTCCGGTTGCGTGACGTCTCATTCTTGACGTCACCTTAATAGACTGCCTTGATTAACTACTTTAGTCTTTGGTATTTTAACATTCGCGCCAATCCCTTCCTATGCCCGTTTTTAGCTCGATTTCAGGTTGCGTCACGTCACATCTTTCACGTCGCCCTAATTGACTGATTTAATTAACTATTTTAGTATATTATACATTAAAATGTAGCTCCAAGCAATTTGTTATGAGAGCATTGCTTTTACATTTTCTGCCTCTAATTAGTTACCTAATTCACGTATTGGCCTAATTATTTTTCGGACACAACATTACGTCACCAACTATCGATTGAGACCACTCATGGACCTCTACGGCTTCTCATTTACTCACAACTGATGCGGGCACGATTTTGCTGACCGGTCTGCGGCCTCGGCCTCCGGATGCGGTCTGAGGACGAAGCCTCTGGACTCGGTCTGCGGACAGAAATCTGTGAACATAGCGAAGTAATGGTTTCGCAATCAAAATATCCGTGTGTCGATGGAATTGTCTGAACAGGTTTGGGGTGCGACTTGAGGCCGGCGACGACCTCCGGAAACGCACTCCCTCACCAGAACAGGATTTGGCCACCCTGGTGCTGTAATTGACCACAAACTCATATGAAACTCTAATAACTCTAACTCGTTAAGTCCTAGAAAATAAACTTCTTGAACAATTCGCTGTACTTCAAATAACTTCGTGACTTTCGAAGCATGTCTGGGCAGACCTCCCGCGTACACTTTCTTAAGCTTCCCATCGTTGTTCCTAGGGTTTAATATCGCCATGCTTTAGAAGAGTTCAAGACAACCTTTCACATCTTCGTCAAGCCGTTATTGGACGGTGGGAGCTTGTGGGCTGAAAGAAAACCACGCGTGGTTTCTGTTCGACGGGAGCCATCTCCGGTTGTATGCACGTACTTTATGTAGACAAGATTGTGCACGTTCACCACATGTCACGTGGTGGTGACAGGGCTTTGGGCACAGAAGAAGAGACAGGTGCAGCAGCACTGAAATCAACATTTGTATGGGCCTGACTTGCGCTACCAAACAACTAAGCAATCAGGCGTAGGCGATAACCGCAAGTAGGCTCCTCGACGACCAAATGCCCGTTGCACTCGTCAGTGCACACCTTAAAGTGGACGAAGAATCATTCAGATAGAGTTGCTAAAGGTGACTAGAAGAGCATAGTAGATTCTGGGAAAGACGCGAGTGGCTGCTATCAATATAGATACGTTTCGGCGCACTTTGTCCTATATGAAAGATGATAAAGCCGCACCTCGGCGACACTGGGCGTAAATAAACAAAGGACACACATAAATTCTCTCCTGTACATGCCAAGTGATAAGGCCGCACGCTAGCGGCTGGCATGAGCAACAAATAATGACAAGGGTTCGCGGTCATATATTTGTAAAAACATAATGTTCGCAAGAAATTGTAGGCTATTTCGTTAACTTATACCATTTCCCATCGAAAAAAATTATGACCAGTTAAGTATGTTAACTATAACCAATTCTTTTATTCATTTTTTGGGGCGTGGTTTTCATTAGTTATTTTGATAACGTTGCGCTATCAGACGCGAGAAATAAAACTATCAAGTGCGTGGTTTTTAGTAGAAGCGTGCAATGCGCCCAGCTGTCGTTTCTGAGCTCGGCTGCAATGCTCCACGCGGCTGTCACTCAAAAGTACAAGATCAAAGGAGGTGAATGCGCGCCGGCAAGGCGTATAATGAGAAGTAGCTTGTGGCTAGTTTCCGTCAAGCGCGACACGTGAAGCGCAACACGTGCATCTCAGCAATGGCTGATGGAATTGGAGATAGTCTGTGGTACATAACCCTTTCTGTATAATAAATACTGTGCCAGAAAAAAAAAAAACAGTCCCTGTGGCGCAGTGGATAGCGCGTTGGACTTCTAATCCAAAGGTCCCGGGTTCGAATCCCGGCAGGGATGATACTGTGGATTAAGATGGCTGACCTTTTATCATGCAAAAGCTCGTGAATTCGTACTATAGCTGTTTCATGATTTCCAGTAGCAACGCATTAAGGGCATTTTTCTCTTTTGATTACGCGGCGCTCTTCATAGGCACAAGACGTTCGCTGCCGTTTAGTTAGAAATTGTACTTTGTTACACGAGCGAGAGCGAGAAGGTGTGTAAACTTCCTGTGTGCGCTTCGCGTATTCTCCCCACTTTCGACGACTGAATGGCCCGAGAATTCGAATTCGGTAGCTTTAAGTGGAATGAAAAACGTTTCAGGAATATAAGGGAAACTGTGTGAACAGGAAAAAAAAGAAGAATTTTGCTGAAAATTTCTAAAACTACATCAAACTCTTCACACCAGTGTCATGCTAATCACCACCGCTGCATGAGTATTTGTCCCTATCAGTGGGAATTTTCGGTCTTTATTTTGTGAAACAATCGACGGGCATATATTTAACGTTTGTTTCGAGGCGGTTCAGTCAGTCAATAATTTACATTTCATTGCCACAAAGAGCCCGTTAGGGGCCCTCTACATAGGTTAAAATGCTAGGTCAGCAGACGAAGCTAGTTTAGACCCGTTTCAGATGTATATATTTATATATAAGTGTGAAGCAGCGGAGACACGCTTTAGGGATGCCTTATGAAAGACTTCGGGATTATTGCAGACGCGCTAAGAAACGCGGTAAAACATAAAATGGATCAAAAAGCAGAAAATTGCTTTATTAGTCTAGAAATAAAAACAGCCATACAGATACACCGATTGTTAATTTACGTGAGATGCACAAATAAACAGACAGCCGGAGAACGAGCCAAAATCAGCAAAAAAAGAATGACACAAAAATATGCAAGTTTGGCATAAGCAGGAATGTAAGCATTTTCCCCTGTTTTATTCCGCTTATAATAAAGCGAAGTTTTCGAAGTAAAACCTTGATGAAATAGAAAGTAAATCCCCGTTTTAGATTTTAAGTGGAACTTCCATATTTTGTCCCAATCTACTGTATAATTCGCTGGCCGGGAAAGGTTCGAGTATTATGGATAGTGAAACTTGCAGTATTCATTCCTGTTTTTTTTTTGACGGGTATAACAATATTAATCGAATTTTATCGGAAGTTGGTAAGCGTTAAGAATATTTGCCTTTACCGCATGGCACAGGTTCCTTTTTAACATGAGAGTAGCATCAGCCTTTATTCGGCATGATTACAGAGGCCAGGAGTACCGGCAATAGTTTTATCAAGAGTCACCGGTGTGGCATTCCTGTTCTGTTAAAGTGATGGGCAGCTAAATTATTTAAGTACCCATATCTATATAACGCGGGGGAAAAATCTAGGAAAGTAGCCAGAATGTATGCAGGGAACAAGGATGGATAAATAAAGAGCTTTATAAATATGGGTAAAATACAGAGAATTTGCAGATAGGATAAATTCCATAGAAGAAAAGTAGAGCATAGAAATTTATCGAAACTTGAAAAGGCAGGTCAGGAGGTAAACTTTTTTCGATAATTCAATAGGCAGTGTCTTACATTTTGAAGCTAGGTGAGAGTTCCTTAGAACCCACAACTACAAAGAGCAACTTAACCTAGATGATACATTTGCAGTGTGCGGTAAATCCGAAGAAACAATTGAACATAATATTGGCCTCTAGATCGAGCAGAGTCGCCGCCTAGTGTCATAGCGGCGAACCCTACCCAGTGTGGATGCGTGTTCGCGTCACGTGCCAGCCCGCAGTGAATTACGTGCGCGCGTGCGGTATGCACAAGGGTGTTTTTTGCTTGTTCCGCGGTTCCTGTGCGCTTGTTCTTATCTGCCTCATGCACAAGAAATATTAACCAATAAAAAAAAATACTTGCGCATATCGAGTATGTCACGCAGGTAAGGACATCATGCATCGCGGTCTTCAGCGCTTGAGATTCTTTGACAAGCAATGTCTCAAACAAAGCGCTGCGGTCGTTAGGCGCTGTGTCAAAGCAAAACAGGTTGCTGCCGTCAATACAACTTAACGCAAACGCTCAAAAACTGTATATTCCCGTTTCTGTTTGGAATACCGCAAAAACTGGAACATGCGACCGCAGACTGCTGCATAGCAAAATCCAGTTTGAAGAAGCCACTATGTGCCTTCTGTATCCACGATAGAGTTGTCTCAGTACGTTTTTTTTTTTTTGTTTTGTTTTTCTTTTTTGCTGTTAAATCTATATCGCGGTGTCGGGCGCTCGATTTCGAGAACAGGGGGTTCGATCTCGGTCGTTCCGAAAGGCGCTCTTCGGCTAGCTGCGAGATTTAACTGCACGTTAAACAATCCCACGTGGTTAACGACACCAAGTCCCGCCTCTACATCATTCGTCATATAGCCGATGTCGCACGGCGCGTTAATCCTATATATATATATATATATATATATATATATATATATATATGTGTGTGTGTGTGTGTGTGTGTGTGGTTTGGTTTGTGGGGTTTAACGTTCCAAAGCAACTCAGGCTATGAGAGACGCCGTAGTGGAGGACTCCGGAAATTTCGACCACCTGGGGTTCTTTAACGTGCACTGACATCGCACAGCACACGGGCGCTTTTGCTTTTCGCCTCCATCGAAAAGCGGCTGCCGAGGCCGGGATTCGATCCCGCGTCCTTGGGAACAGTAGTCGAGCGCCGTAACCACTGCGCCACCCCGGAGGGGTCATGTATATATATATATATATATATATATATATATATATATATATATATATATATATATATATATATATATATATATATATATATATATATATATATATATATATATATATATATATCTTCTGTTGAAGCCTACTGCGCATCCGACTTAACAGTGTTAATGTGCACATTTCGCTTTAGAGAAATGCTCGAACGTTTGAAAACAAATCTTTGCAGCGCCTGTTACACTGAATATTACACAATACACGTAGATCAATGTACACTGGTAGCCGATTATAATCATTAGAGCCCCTTTCGTCTGTGCTGTCTTTCGGGCAGACTGGTTGTTTCTGCCAATGGGAGTAAAACAGCTTCATACGCGTGCTTAACCATCGGTATTTAGAGTTATTTCACACTGCAACACTACCAGATTATCTGCCGCACGAAGCATCCGCCTTGTTGCGAGCTCGACAAACTCAATCCGTTCACCGCTCTACTCGTGAGCAGTCAGCTTTCCTGTGCGGTGAGATTTCCTGTACACTGTCAGAATAATCTCATTTTTGGCGAATACTTGCGCCTGGTTGTCTAGACACAGTTGATGTCCACTCAGTCTACGGCAACCCGCCGAGTAGTACGCTGTCCGTGCTACATTATTAGCCTGCTTTATCCTCGAGTCAAGTACGATATAATGAACCAGACTGCCTCGATTCATTCTAAAGTACTGCAAGTCAGAGCACGAACCTGGTATTTGCGTGGGCTTGACACTTAATTTGCCTGTCTCACTCGTGTAAGGCACGCGCACGCTAATGAAAAGGCGATAAGATATGTCATGTTCAGGCCCAAATATCAGGCCTGTGAGCGCCGTACAACGCAAAAAGCGTTCAAAGCGATGCCAGTAAACCTAAAAGACGGGTGGTTGCGTGCCTTGTATTCCTGAAACGCGCGCATTTTTTTTTTTCTTTCTGCATTGGCGAAATATTTGTTTCTGCAATATTAGAACACTCTAAACAGTAAATCGCTAATGCATTGTAGAAGGCACGTTTTCATCGCCAAAAACCCGCCGTAAACTCGGAAGCAGAGATACGCCGCGTGCATTTCTGCGATCGCCGCCGGCTGCCGATCCCCACTATCAGAGCGACGGTGGCGCCACCTCTAGGTCGATCTCGCGGCGAATACTTGTATATGATGGTATCCATCGGGATGTCGATGCGTACGCAGTCACCCTCCATCAGGCCTTAGGATTTGTGTCCCAGTGGAGGGTAGCCAACCGGAGGCCTTTCTGGTTAACATCCCTGCCTTCCACCCTCATTCCTATCTGTCTATCTAGTGGTCGGGTGAATGAATCTGCGGTGCAGTTTAGCAAAAAACTGATTGAAAGGTTGGTGGCTCAAAAGCAGAAGGACGACATAGAGAAAAAGAATAGCCCATACGATTACGTCATCGCCATAGAAGGTGAAGCCGATATCTTTTGCTGGTTAATAGCTCATTTGCTAAGTTTAGCATTGTGGTTTTGAGTAACACTGGAAAACTACGGAGGCCCGCGGCGTATTCTTGTTGCACATACGCACCATACGTGACCAGATCTCTCCTATTCCTCTGGTTCACGCAGTTACATATTTCCTCCTCGCAGTTGACTTTGCTTAATTCTTGTAATATGTTTTGGTGGCCGATACAATCAATGCGCTCCTTACATATCTAGTTCCAAAAGGAAGTTTTCACCCAGTGCGGGGGTGGTGTTTATGACTTCTTTAAAGCAGATTTTTTTTTTCTTATTCATTTAAGCTCCAGAATACTCACCTCGCGCTGTTTTTAAGACGTCACAAACCGATGCAGCTCTTTCTGAAGAACATCATTGATGAGGTCCCGGAAATTATCACCGCATGCATTTAATACAGTGATAGAAAGTTGCGGAGAAAACTTGAAATGGTGGATTGTACTGATGCATTCTAGGCCATTAGTCTTCTCGATAGCTGGCGTTACTTGCGTTAACTAGGCCAGAGGTTTTGGTAGGCGTGTTACTATAGCCTGCAAAAAGTGAATCTTTAAGGTGCTGTCACAATAAGAATTCGACTTTCTTCTTGTCGGTCATGTCAGGATCAGTGCGTCGAAAAAGCTTCTTCATTTCTTCGACATAAGCGAGGACGGTCTCATCCGATACCGTAGATGCATGCAGCATGAAGTAAAGTTTCTTTATCTTGTCTTCGTTATTGCTGAGAATCGAAAAGTTCAAGCCAGTGATTCACATCTTCATGAGGCCTTTCTTGGAGAGCGGGAACTCATGGAGCTGTGGAAACCCACTAGCGGCGTCTCTCTCTCGAGACATCGTTGAGGATGTCGAGCCTACGGGATTAAGTAGATTTTTATAAATGGTACTCTACTATCGATCGTATCCGTATACCGTCAACGAGGTGGTAGAAAAATGCTTGGAATATGTAGCACTCATTGATTACGAAAAAGCATTTACCAGGGTAGACATTTGGGCAAGTCGGTACCGATCCATACCATACGAGAAGCGCAACACCAGGACGACGGACAAAAGGGGAGAGAACACAAACCACAACCCAGGCGCTAACTTCCGACTGACGAAGAAAACCAAAAACAATCATGTCGAACGGAACCTGAGCAAAAGTAGCGCATGCGTTGACCGAAGAGAAAGGTAATAAATTGAAAAAAAGATGCAAAAAAATGGGAGATCACGGATGTTTTGAACCCAAGAAAGCCAGCTCTCGTTTAGACAAGAAAATGGACGGTGTACTAACACAGCTATCTAGCAAGGCAGCAATCTGTGCGGCTTCCACAATTTCGCGAGTTATCTTATCTCTAGTCTTAGCAACGACTGAGCATTTATCCAAAAAAGGCACGCACTTGCAATATTTGGCATGCAAAGCTAAATTGCTGCCGGTATGTGTCTTCATGTTGTTATTGTGCTCCCGAAGATTTTTATTCAGGCATCTACCAGATTGCCCAATATGCTGCTTGCTACAAGAGAGCGGAATATTGTGCACAATGCCCTCAGTACTAGTCAGTGCTGGTTTTGTTCTTGTGCCGTCTTTATTGCGCTGCTTCCCAGCGTGAATGCATTTCAACTTGCCCAGATCTTAGCTTAACTAAGCGCAGTGCAGAGGCCTTCGGCAGACGCTGCCGTTGACCCGGCACCTCGATTCGGGATGCAGCTAGAACCATCGACTCCGCCTACGCACAGCCACACCTCTCCGCTGAGCGCACCACATCCAGAAGGACACGGAAATCTGAGTGGACCTTTTCTTTTCTTTTGTAGATCATCTTCTTTGTTGTTGCACGTCTTATTTTACTTTCTTTGCTCTAGCGTTTTTTTTTTTTTTTAATGTTCAATTAGTCTTTTATTTTTGTTTACGCGCCGCCACCTCGCGTGTGAATCTCTTCTCCGCTGTCCCTCGTACGTCACAAATTTGGCCCCCGCAACAGGATGAGGCTGGTGGTTACTGTAACTTAGGTACCGGTTTTCGTACGAAAGATGAGAGTGTCCGATCTGGTGGCGGCAGGACAGCGCATGGGGATCCAAGGTGCAGAATTGTGTAATTGGGTGAGGAAATGCTTAGGAGAGTGCTAAGTGAGAGAGCTGCTGAGTGGAAACGTTAGGCTGCTGAGCAGGAAGCATCCATACAAGGTTTGGACCAGGAGAGAGATAATTTACTATTACGAGTGAGGCTTAAGTAGTCCGGCAAGCGCAATATAGATGCTGACTCTGATGTTTTTGGTAATCTTCATCCAATCTGGATAAAGCTTTAACAGGAGCTGTTGGCGGGCTAGTTGGTGAATGTCTACCGTAGTCATGGTGAATTGCGCAACAAACACGACACAAAAGTAAAAGGAACACGTAGCACGGGAAAACTACATATGAGAATAAAGCGACATTAGAAATCTCGTATAACTAGCTTGACCAGACCTTGGTAGAACGGGAGAAAGAAGATGGCTATGCAATATGAAAGAGCACTGAACAAGGTTTGAGGGGAAGCCTCAGTTCGCCAGCCGCCCAGAATCTTCATTCCGTTAAGCATTGGCTCACACTTGCAATCTTTACAATGGGTAGGCAAATTCGACTCACCTCCGTTTTCTAACAATTTGTCACGCTCCCGTGCCTAGTCGTTAATGCAGCGACTCGTCTGGCTTATATATAGAGCCCTCCACACGTCAGTGGGAATTCGTCGACCACTCCGGCGGCACAAGAACAGTAATGCTTGCCGTGCCTCTTTTCGCACAGGGCTTTCTTCTGACCGATCCGCGAGCATAATCCGCTCAGCTTTTTGGGCGCGGAGAAAACGACAGGTACGTCGTACCGACCGGCAACCTTCTTCAAGTTGTGCGCTACTCGGTGAATACAGGGGACCACTTGTGGTCGCCTTGATCCCGGCTTAGCATGGGATGTTTTTCTTCTTGCCTTTCATTTTTTTTCTTATGGAGGGTCTCTGCTACGCTGTAAGGAGCAGAACACGGAATGCCAGCCATTTGAAGCCTTTCGATCTGATTGTTGAAGCTAGCCGCAGCCAGACGAGCACAATACTTTAATAATGCGGACTTGAGGCAAAGTGAAGCGATCAGGTGGCACGTGACATTCTTGGAGCTTTTGTGATCAAAAAGATAGGAAGCACTTGTGTTAGCGACTCTTCTGTATCGCTCCGTAAAAATGAAGTTTCCTTTCTTGATAGTTTTTTCTGATGTTTTTTGGCCCTGCATTTCTAGCGGCCGTCTGTTGTTAGTTTAGGCGGGTTTTTGATACTGTTATTGTTTTTAACTTTTTCCTTTTGTTGTTTTTTAGTTTTCAGACTGCTTTTTCTTCATATGTTTGAGTGCATTTGCTACGATTGCTCTTTTGCTTTTTCTTTTTATTTTCAATTTTAGTTCTAGGTTTCGGACTTCTTTTGCTTCTCATACATGACTCTGCTGTTGCTACAATTGTTTGGCACTGCTTTTGCTAAAAGATAGCCCTTTTTTTCTTTTCTGATTTCTTTTATCAGAAATTGTTAATCGATCTTCAGGGGTTAAAGGCTTCTTGTCTGCTATCCTGATGTTGCCGATTGCTTTCCACGTGCTGGGTTCCGAGCGATAATTGCGATGAGTCTCATGCTTGAGCTGAATGTATAAATATTCCGAATAATAAACAGTTTGCAGTGTGCGCATGTGGTGTCCCTTTCTTGTTTGTGTCTTTGTTGCGCCGCCGATTTTTTTTACTAAATCACCAACTCGCCCCTTAGGCCGTTATCCTGCATATCATCTAGGGGGCTTGTTAGACTCGCAACAGATATCTGGTGTGCTGTATGTTCACCAATTTCTTTATTGAAAGCACTTTTAATCATTGCCAGTGACGTTAAGGAAACTCCTGGCCCTTTTTCCGAAATTGCAGAACACGAACTACTATAGGTATTAAAATGTCTATTTCTAGATGTACAAGAGAAGGCAATCTCGGCACTTGACATTTTGCGGTCGCAGCAGAAAAAACCTACAGGAACAAATTGAAAAAGTCACATCAAGGGTTGATGCTCTGACGGAGAGCATTGAAAAGGAACATTTCCAAGCACCAAACAATAATGTAATAACAGGGTTCTCCGCGCAACACAGACGCACCCCCCGTAGTGTTCTCTTTCTTGTGTGTGTCTGTGATGCGCTGAATACGCTGTTCTTTGTCTGACAACCAACTAGCTCAGAAGCGAAAGCTATTAAAATACAAAACATTAAACTTTCGGAAGCAGTCGCAAACCGGGACGACATTGAAAACCGGTCTCGTAAAAGCAATTTACTTTCCTTTGATTTTTGCGACACCGATAACGAAACATTGGATGAGTCCGAGCCCAAAGTGATTTAGCTTCGTGCGGAACACCTCGACATAAAAATTAATCCCTCTTCTATACCGAGGGTCCATAAGATTGGCCGACTCAAGGATGACAAAAAGAAGTCTATAATACTGTAGAACCCCTTTATAGTAAAGTCATTGGGACCAGCAAAAATATTTACTATATCCGGGTCTTTACTATATCAGTGGTCGGTGATGGCATGGTCCTGAAGATGCGGTCTGGAAGTTCAATAGGCACTTAAGAAGTCTTGTTGCTTAATGAAAAAAAAAAACTAAAATACCTTCCATCTCGATTTTATCATCTCTTTGTGCAATTTTTTCTTTATAAATTTTTTTTACACTTGAAGTACCTCTTGAGGAGGAGAACAACGTGATTACGAATGCAACCAAGTTCGATTTCATGTGAAAATCGAAGCCTTGCATGAACATGGTCTCCTTTTTTGCTGTTTTTGTCTTTTAAAAGCCAATATCGGATAAATGCGCGTGGCGCTCAAGTGCTGTAAGACCGTGTTCGCTGCACCTCCTCTTTCTGCCTCCGCTGCCTCATGCTTTGTGCTGCACATGGCAGTGAATGTTCACCCATTTCTAGCCCTTCCCTATCTCGTGCTGCTATTTTACTCTCCTTTACTTTCCGAACGGACCACGCCGCCTCATTGCTATGTTTGTAGACAGCTTTACTTTTTTTTTTCCTACGTGCTGCGCGCTATCCCTCACGGCTCATAGGTTTTTATAAATTGGGCTTTTTCTGACTGCTGCTCAGTCTAGTGGTAAAGCCACGTAAACGAACACTCGGCGTTATTTTTCATTTTTCAAATACAAAAAGTCTTGGCATCGCGATTCTAGGTACTGCGCGGGAGGCGATATCATATCGTGACAGTCATTGCCGCGGCCAAAAGCACTTTAAGCGATTTTTACCAAAAACGACTTTACTATAATGGGGGGAAAATGTACAGTTGTCTATGGAAGATGAACTGGGACTTCAGTTTCACTTTACTATATCCGAGTTTACTATAGCGGGGCTCTACTGTAGTGGAGTTCACGGCTTTCAAATATGAGCAAAGTATTTTGGTAGCAGATTCTAAACTAAACAACCCTGATCTTTTTTTACGCGAAGAATATTCTAAATACATTCGTCAGGCAAGAAACCACCTGCACGCATATGCAGTAGAACGGAAAGAAAAATGCGCACTTGGGCATAACAAGATCGGTGGAACAACCTGTATTTTTGACTGCCCTAGAGATTCTTTTCAAGAATGTACCTAATAGCAACTATCACAACCTGTTTTCCAGATTACTGGGAAAATGACTGAACCACTATTTCATATTTTCGTGAATTGTCGAAGCCCAAATAACAAAAAAAAATGCTGATTTCACCGGGCTTTTGTCAATTTCAAAGTCCGACGTTGTTATTGCCACCGAATCGTGGCTAGATTCGTACATTTTTGATTCTTAGGCTTTCTCATCACACTATGTTGCATGTGTTCTTGCACGCAATGAAATTGACAGTGCACCATTGCTTGCAGCTGTAGCACGTCGGAATCAGTGTGGCGTAGGATAAGATTTTAAAATGGAAACACCCTGATGGTCAAGCGTTTCTACAGATCACCGAATTTGAACGCTGCCGAACTATTCATACGCCTTTCGAGATTGCTTTCAGCACTGTCATCAGCAACCACACTTATTGGTGTCTGATCGATATCCTGTACAGAATAGTAGGCCATCGCTTCAGTTCGCATTTTGCAAACTGACTATGAATACACTACCGATTCATCCCCTTCCTACTCGTTTTTGATGCTCAGATGGAAAGTGTTAGATTTGGTTTTCAGTATCAGAGTGAAGTCATAAAGTCGAAAACGCCAGGATTAGTGATCATGAAGTTGTTGGCGGCACTATTCGTTGCAGAAAAACACAAGTTGCCAAAGTGCGGCCAAGGAAGGTATTCTTTTATAAAAGGGGTAACATACGCGGACATCTTTAATGATCTCAATGAATACCTTAACATATTTGATAATTATAAATCATATAGCAACATCGGCAGTATTTGGTATCAGAGATAAATTGTTTTCTTTGGCCTCCGATTCTGTTCCGACTAAAGTAGTTTCGGCAAACCACCGCAAATATAAATCTTGAGTCAATAGGAAATTACGTTCATCAATAAAGAAAAAATCTCGGATTTATAAAATATACCGCAAGACAAGGAACCATAGCTTGTACACGCGGCTACGTAATATGGGCGCAAGACACAAAAATGAGTTGAAGGTTGCGAGGAATGCATATATATATATATATATATATATATATATATATATATATATATATATATATATATATATATATATATATATATATATATATATATCAGCCTTAGCAGAGAAAGAAGTCTGACGGTATATTGAGAGCACAAAAAGAAGGGTAACACTTGCATTTCGGCCATTTCCAATGAAGGCAACCTGATCAAAGATGACGAAGGTAAAGCAGATCTTTTCACCAAGTATTTTCATTCAATTTTTACAAGAAGCAGTAGAGTTGCTGTCTCAGAGACGCCGACAGAGGTACCGGAGTGTAGACATTTAGTTAAGCATTCTGAATCCGCAGTCAGCTTATGGACCCCATGGCATCTGTAGCCATAGTATCTTGAAACATTGTTCAAAGGAGATAGCACCTTTCTTAGCAATAATTTCCAACAAATCACTACAACTTCAAGTGCTACCTGCAGATTGGAAGAAAGCTAACGTAACGGTAGCATTTGAAGAGGGTGATCGTACAGACGTAGGGCAATTACAGGCCAGTATCCTTAACTCCATTTGTTGTACGACGCTTGAGCATGTCCTGTACTCCAATCTGATGAAGTATTTTCAGGAAAATAAATTTTTACTTCAGCTCAGTATGGCTTTCGCTCCGGGTTGTCGTGTGAGCATAACTAACGAATTCACGCATGACACTGCAGCCGGTTTGGACAAACAGGAACAAATAAACGCGCTTTTTCTTGGCTTACGGAAATCATTGGATGGCGTCTAACACAATCTGCCTTAATTAAATTATCATTCCTAGCCATTCTTGAAAATATTCTTGGCCGGATAAAGGATTATTTACATATACGCAAACAGCAGGTTGTTTGATATGAGGGATAAAAGAACAGCGCAAAGCCGAGACAAAGCACAAGAGATACAAACGCAGCCTGGACCCCGTTTAGAGCAGGTTGTTCTAAACGGGGTTACGTCGGCTCCAATGCATGTACTATTGGGAGTGCGTCAAGTCTCTGCGCCTGCTCCACTTTCATTTCCAGTTTATACAGGGTCTTGAATATTTGGGGGCTGGGATTTAAAGAATTCCTATGCAAAATCTACTGCCCCATTCGAGCTGAAATAACGTTCATAAAGTAGAAAAATATCGTCTACGTTATCTGATAAGTGATTCAACATCGGTACTTGTCTAGATTTTCGGAAATCAAGAAAAAACTGCTCTCGGCGACGTGCACAATTTTCGCAGAAGAGAGTCGAAAAGCTATTTTGACATAATACGTCATCTGTCGAGCAGTGAGACAAGCTCCATCCCGGCCGTTGGCGCTCTTGCCTCGCTGCCCGAAAGATGACGCATCATGTCAAAATAGCTTTTCGACTCTCTTCTGCGAAAATTGTTCACGCCGCCGAGAGCAGTTTTTTCTCGATTTCGGAAAATCTAGGCAAGTACCGATGTTGAATCACTTATCAGATAACGTAGACGATATTTTGCTACTTTATGAACGTTATTTCAGCTCGAATGGGGCAGTAGATTTTGCATAGGAAGTTTTTAAATCCCAGCCCCCAAATATTCAAGACCCTGTATAAGTGATTTTGTAGCAGGCTTCAAATCTTTCATTGGACTGTATATGCCGATAATGGTGCCTTGTCTTGTCCCGTAAAATGTCATGCTGATAAGTCTGTTCTGCAGGGCGACTTAGAAAAAGTGTCTTTCAGAAGATACCGGCGACAGGTGAATAGGAATACCGGAACGTTTTCTGACATGCAGTTTACAAAGAAAAAGAAAAAGTTCTCCAGTTCATACAACATAAATAATATTGCGCTCAAACCACAGAACATGTCAAATATCTTGGAGTAATGCAGTTTACAAAGAAAAAGAAAACTTTCTCCTGTTCGTACAACGTAAATAATATTGCGCTGAAACCGCAGAACGTGTCGAATATCTTAGAGTTACGTTTTCCGAGACGCTTCACTGGTTCAATCATGTTAACCTAATTACTGCGAAAGCTTACCGTATCTATATTTTTTTTTTCAGCGGTATTTTAAGCATTCTCCTTCTTCACTGAAAGCTAATTTCTATCTGACTAGCGTTAGATCTATTTTAGGATATGCATTCGTAGCAGGGCATCCGTGCACAAAAACCTAATAGGTAAAATAGGACGGGTGCACAAACAGACAACACGTTACGTAACAGGTAATTATCTTTACTCTGTCAGATATACAGAAAGGGCTGGACTCAAAAACCTGTCTTCACGCAGAAAAGTCCTAAGACTGAAATGTCTTTACAATACACATAAAAATTAAACTGGTATTGACTGTTTATTAAGGAGTCGCATTACGGCTCATCTACGAGAGACAGAGCCCCCTAGTTATGTGATGGCTGCGTCTAGTGTTGAACATTCAATTGAGAGTTTTATTTACTGAATGCTATTTTGCTGATTTCGGAATTCATGCTACTGTGTAGACTTTCTAGTTCTGTTATTGGAAAAAAATACTGTTTTTTTTTTATTTTTCCAAACGTTTCTGTACGCTCTGTCAATTTGTTTTTCCTTTGTTGCTGTTTTTATTGATTGTAGGTTTTTCCTGATTTGTTTCCTCGTGCGACCGCCTGTATTTATCTCCTCTTACAATTACGCCGTTCAGGCGGCTTAGATATGCCAAATAAATAAATGAATAAATAAATACACCCTTGTTCAGTGCTCGTTCATACTAGTTAAGGCGAGATTTTATATCTGCGGCGCCAGGTCATTCTGTAGTCTGGTAGTTTGCAGCTGCCAGCTAATGGGTATGCGCGAGAGTAGAGCCACTTGCTAAGTGGGATGGTGGTAAAACTTTCATCTCCAACAGATACAGGATAGGCGTCAACCTAACCGCCTAGACGGCAGCCACGAGAGCAGTTATTAAGCGAGCAGCAATTAACGCTCACCGCGGTGAGGGATGAGGAACAAAGATGCGCGATGAGAGCCACAGCCATCAAGGATGCCCCTTGAGTGAGGAGCTCAAGTGTCCACTCTATGCTTCCTCTGACATCTCCCCCCACACCAAGCCGCGGAAAATATTCTACTGTTGGGAAAATGATGGACGGATCGAACCTGGCACCTTTGGGATGCGAGGAGGATGTTTTACTTGTAAAACACGGGCAATACAGGAAGCTTAATTCAGGCGGACAGCGTCGTCCAGAAATTTGGCACCCCCCCCCCCCCTTTTTTTTAGAGCGCTTTTAAATGGAAAAGTCACGAACCTGGCACAGATAATAAGGTCTGAAGCAACGTGTATCTGAGAGCCTGACCCATGCACCGGCGTCAGGGAACCATATTTTATCGCTTTAGCAAACCACATTCTCAGAGAGTGCTAACACATCTGTAGAAGAAAGCCATGCTACGAAAAGACAGGGAAACGGGCTGCTGAACAAAGGTCAGTCTTTGATCAACACCTTCAATTTAAACTTTGAAGAAGAAGTGCGGCAGAGGCGTTAAAATTTGCGTTCTCGTATGAAGGCTTCAAAACAGATAACTTGAATCTCATGAACGCTACGCCGAGAATGGTGGCCTGAGGATACAGAAGAGGATATTTTGGCTCCACTCGAAGTGCGATCATGGCAAAATAATGTCCACCTTTCACGTTCATGTTTCCACAGTTTTCTAACCCTCAAAGTTCAAGGTCCATCTGTGGAGTTTTGCCGTCATCCGCCGGAACTAATTGCTTCAACTAGCCCGGGCACGAGGTCGTGGCGGGGGCGAAAGGGCATGGCTCGTTCTCCGCAGTCACGACCGTCGGGGGCAACATTAAATCAAAGATAAAATGGTATCCATTAAGTGAAGGCGAAAGGAGCAAGAGCGGGACATGGCCGGCAGTGCGGAAAACGCAGAACAAAAGGAGAGGAAGCGCCACACCTTGGAACCCGAATTTCGGCTATGCGTACTCGGCTCCGGCAGCGATCCTACCTCCTCTCTCGCCCAGTGACCAGACTCGGCGGCCGGC
Source organism: Amblyomma maculatum (assembly GCF_055883805.1). Taxonomy (NCBI): domain Eukaryota; kingdom Metazoa; phylum Arthropoda; class Arachnida; order Ixodida; family Ixodidae; genus Amblyomma; species Amblyomma maculatum. The sequence goes on along the minus strand of NC_139351.1, from coordinate 38,325,502 downwards.
CGGAGTCGTGGCAGTGAGGGAGAGGACCCGAGGCGAGGTCCACGAAATGTTCGATCCATGAAGCGCCCTTTCCCGCTGCTCCGTACGCGCCGTCGGCATTCGCCGCAGTGGGCCGCCATCCGCTCTGCGGGCCACCCTCACGAGATCCTTTACCGCGGTCAAAGGCCGCCTCTCAACAAACCTCGGATGTCTTGTGAAACCTGCCGGTCAGTTGGAACTGTTCTGTGAAGACCGGAGAGCAGACGACGCAGTCGCCTTCTGCCACCAAACGCAGTGCCTTCTTTCCGTCCATCGCTCCTCATTTCAGCGGCGCTGCGGTCGGTTTCGAAAGCCGCGCTGTTTTCGTGCTGGTGGCGGCGGCTGTTGGCGGGCGAAGCTGGCTTTCCAGGTGCTCTTACCAGTGAGCTTCCTCAACACGCACCCTCGCCGACTCGGAAGGCCAGTCTTCGACCTGTATGGTTTCCACAGGCCACCAAGGTGAGTTCAATCTACTCACGGAAGTTAATTCGTTTACTTTTTTTTGTTCCTCTTGGACCATAGAGAGATGAAACTGTTTTTGGAACCGTTCGTTAATTTAGTGATGTAAGGACGAAACACCTTCATTTCGTCATTCCTACATAATTTCAGTTCTTATAATGTTGTCAGTAATAACAGAGAGAAGGGTAGCTGACAAAAACACATCTAAAGTTACCTGTATTCATTGTTTATTTCAGACTACAAATGAATAAGCATGTCCATAATGCACTCCGCAATAATAGTTTCCCCTTCCGCTAGGTACGTTTTCGTGACGTGAATGATATAAAGTGCGAGTAATGAGCTTAATCCTTACAGAATGATATCCAATCTAAGCAGTGCCCCACTCTCACACAACAGCGTATTACGAATAAAAGCTTGGACGATATCTGGAGAAGACCATAGTTATGACTCTGCTTACTCTACTCGAGCCGTTAATGAACGTTGTAGCTAGTGTCTTTTTAAAAGCACGTGCTTCAGCACTGCCGCTTAGCTCATTTCCATCACATTCTTACTCCGAGCGCAGTTTTTCATTAAACGGCAGTAAAAGGACGCAACTGCGAAGAGAATCCGATGGAAGGAACGACAGCCCAGTGTTCAGTATTTCTGCCACTTAGGTAGACTTGCGCAGTTGAAATTTCATTCAAAAATTAATAAATATTTTACGTCGAGGCTGCCCTTACCCTCCCTTGTGTCTGAAGCGCGCACTGGAAAGGATTGGTTTTCGTTTTCACCGCTAGGAGTTGACTCCTAAGCTCTGAATTCTCTAAAATGCCAAGAGATGGCGCCAGGCACGTACGCTGAACTAAAAGAGGAGTTCTCTTCATTTAGGACGTGACCCTGTGCTGGCGGTAATCTAAACTTCAAAGAAGCATGCTCAAATGACACTATACGAATTTTCACATACATGAAATCATGAGCCTGAGTGGCATGAAATAACATTCATTTCTGTTCTTTCACTTGAGATGCCTTCGACTTGTTCAATCGGCAGAAATAAATTTAAGCTGCTATTGAGCTTTGTCAGATCTTCTTGCTTTGCTGTTTATTTAATCGCATGGTTGAAATGTTATAAATAAGCAACTAAACGCGAAGTACAGCAGCATTTTGCTATATATAATCCTGAATTGCATTTTTTTTTTCGGAACATTTGCCACAAGGCATAAGTTGAGAAAGGGGGAATGGGATGCAGGAGGTAGAAAGTTAAAAGAACTGGACGTCACTCCTTCTTTTAACAGCATTTTTAACAGGTCGGCACTTAAAATGAGGGAAATGGCAACAGAAAGATGGCTGATTTTCTTAGCTGTCCGAAGAATGACTGACGCTAAATTTTTAGATGACTCGACCGAGGCTCGCTGCGGAATTAAATATATATGACGAGAGTCCAAGATACGAATTCCCAAAAAGAGGGTTGCAATGGCAATTCGGTTAAGGCAAACGAGAAATTCTGCACCGGCATGAGAGATCAGGCAAATTTGGATTCGACTTATTGAGCGTCACGATTGCAGTTCAATTAGAGTTACAAAACTCAAACGAACAGCATGATTTTAGATATATTGGGTCTTCAGAATTAGGGACCTAAGTTGGCGGTTCCATAATCATGATGCGTATTACAGTTTCGGCCTGACTAAGGTTTTGGGAATCAGAAACTTCAAGTTAATAGTTGTCATGGAAAAGTTGTTACGTGTGTAAAGAAATGTACGGTTAGCTTTACTTGCAATACAGTCTACGTGAGCTTGTCATAAAAGTGACCGCAAATATGCGCACAAAGGTATCTGTGAGAGAAAACCTGCCCAAATAGCACACATTGCCTGGCCCACCTGGGGTCCATATGGGCAAGTTGGGCTTAGGCAACCACAAGAACACCCTTAGGGATCAAGCGGGCAAGCCAAAATTGGGCTTGCCCATGCTTTTTCCATCTGGGCATCATATAGGCATGGAAAGGGCTAACTGAGTACATATTCCCACATCTGGCCCTCAATGGTCCCGCTTGGGGAATTTTAGGGCCGATGCAAAGAAAATTTGGGCTTTGTGTGGGAAAAGCCTGGGCTAATCTAAGTGGGGATGCCCCCTAAAAAGCCGAATAGGTCCCGCATGGGCCGCGGCGGGGCTAAATACGGGTATGCCCGCACATTGCCTACATGGGACCTTTGAGGGGTACTTGAGGGAAGGTCAGGCGGAAATGTGGAATTCATGCAGAAAATTCCTAGGCTGCCCCAAATAGGGCTGCCCACCGAAAACCTAGATAATTTCCGCATGACCGTTAGCGGGGCAGGCAAGTGCTCCTTCCCGCTTATGCCCGCATCGGTCTCTTATGGGGCAATTTCGGGCAGATCCGATGCAAATGTGGGCCTAAAGCAAATAGAAGACGGGCTAGTCCAATTGGGGCTGCCCACTCAAAAGCCGTATAGGTCCCGCATGATTAGCGGCCGGGCTGAAAGGTGAGCACACCCCCACGCTGCCCACACGGGTATTTCTTGGGGTACTTGCGGGAAAATGCAAATATATTAGTCCATGTGGTGAAAATAAGATCAACCCCATTGGGGCGGCCCATGAAAGGGCGCAGTGGGCCCCAAATTGGATGTATAGGTGGGCGTACCACTCTGAAACGTCTCCACCCTATCTTTAAGGCACCATCTTATTTATGTAAATCATGTTATACCGGCCACTAATTGTCTCTTCTGGAGGTTTCACATTACTGTCCTAAGCATATCTATGCAATGAATAAAGACCATCTCTGTTTACTCTACAAACTACGTTAATTATGTAGTATCGACAGAAAATATGCAACAGTAACTGTTCCGCTTTACGAGTATACGTACTGAACAACCTCCAAATGTTTCCTGCGGCATTACTATTCTGCATGCAGCACCGGAATAAATATTCAGACCAACATGTTGGGGGTGATGTGGGCCAGCCCACATTATTGTAGTGTTGGGAATTAATTTTGCTCATGTTACTGAGTGTCGCATACCAGCAAAAAATACTGCTTAATGTTTCACACTTGATGATTATTGGAACTTGGGCAGCCCCGAAAATGCCAGATTCAACCCATGAGGGCAGCACGTGGGTCAGCCCTAAACGGACTGGCCTCCGCAAATTCCGCGCCTGTACAATGCAGGTATTGCAGGGATTCATCGACTTAAAAATGAAAATCTTGATCAATGGGACGGCGCTGCCTGCACAAACGTGGGACCCAATAATGATTCTGGTGTGCTGCCCACATTCGTCTACCTGGGCTGAATGCGGGCAGCCCTATTTGAGCTGCCCACACGAATACAGATTGGGACCGATCACGGCAAAATTGGGCAGCCCACGCGGGGCTCCTCTGGGTACGTGTTGCAAATTCAGCAAGGGGCCCGTATGGGCTGCCCCCACAGGCCCAACGCGGGCCCCCACGTCATAGCCCACTTTGTGTTACTTGGACTAGGCTAACGCAATATCACCAAGGAAATAACCACAGAAACTTTAGAACATTCAGGCAAGAAATTCTCATCAACTTGCATCCAATAAACTTATGCTTCGTTAGCAAAGTTTTGCGCCAAGAAGAAACTAGATTGAGGTCAGGCATCAAGGATTGTAATTTGTCGCTCAGAAATAAAGTCGCCAGGAAATTTTTCATGGGAGAGGACATGCTCTCCGTGTAAGTCGCTAATGTAGAGAAGAAAGAGCAGCGCTCTACAGCACTGGTCCCTGGGGAGCCCCTGAGATACATCGCAGACATGAGGTGGGAGCTATATGGCCATTTGCAATTACTAATTGTTTGCCGTCAGACCGTAACCATCGAAACCAAAGCGTTTTGGTTAAGACTTTGCTTACTAAGTTTCAGAAGCAATGTTCTGCGGCAAGATATTTGAACGTCCTGGCGGATACATTGAATATGCAATCAGTAGAAGAATCGAGAACGGAAACCAAGGCGTCTGTGAAGGTTACGAGGCGAGTTTCAGATGAATAAAGCTTTTGAAAACCGCATTGTTTAATACTATATAATGAGTTGGCCTGAAGGAAATTCTAACATCATTATAAATAGCGCGTCTCTGTAATTTCATAGGAATGCTTTTTCCTGATCTGCAAATGGTAGTGTAAGAAGCTCACCTCACTTGAACGGTGCCCCCATTTTCTCTACCACCCATTCGTCCGGAATTTCACCACAGCCAAAAGCGACTTATCCGAATTATTCGACAGATTTAACTGCAATCCAAACAATTAAAGAAATACACTTCACTACTTTGACACAATTTAAGGCTGGCAGCTTCATCGCTTGGTCAAGGGGATATCTAATATTGTGTAATTATCTATATAATTATATAGCGCAGTCCGGTAAATCAATACTCGATCCATGCATGGATGATTAAACAAGGAAACGATAGAAAGGGTCGGGGGTAATTTTTCCAAAGGGTAAGAGCAGTGCGTTCAACAAAATAGAGCAGTTTTCATCAGGGCGTAGAGTTTTATTAGAAGCGAGTAATTTCGTCCGCCTCTCCTCATCACCGCTAACGACACTCCGAAATTTTCGTGGGATTGAGGCAAGCTTCCACTGCACACTTGGAATAATGTGCGTTTGGGGATTGAGAACGCACTGATGTACTTATTGCCCATCGCTGCGGAGTAATGATCACCTGACTCTGTTATTCGCGCGTAGAAAACATAATCCGGCGTATATGTTTTCAAACTTAGAGTGCAGCTTTTGAGCGCGCATTCCTGGCTCAAGTTACGTCGGCATAACGGGGGACAGCTATAAGACGGTCCAGGAGGCTACCATATAATTTTGATAAGATGGCTCCTCAGTTGAACAGCCAGAGCGCGAGATTCTGCTAGGCCTCGAGTAAGTCCCCATTGTCATCCAGAACACATACCGCTCGGAGAGTCCGGTGAATGGCAGCGCTGGGATCCCCTGAAGGACCCCGTAACGCTGTCTCACCTATACACTTACAGGTGAAGCCCGAGATCCAGCGTGGCCACCCTACTGCATTTGGGAAAGGCGAAGGTGGGGAGCAATATTCTGCTTGACCTCCGGCAGCCTGCGATGGTCATACGGAAACACCGACGTCTGGGACAATTCTAAGGAGCCGCTCTACGTTATAGGCTACCAGTACTGCACGGGCGCTCAGTGATAACACAATGGGGCGGCGGGAGTGGCCCTCCTCCTGCGTAACGGTTTTTCTGCAGAACTCATGGACCAAAGAACCCGCCGGGGTGGCGCAGTGGTTAGGGCGCTCGACTGCTGTGCCCAAGGACGCGGGATCGAATCCCGGCCTCGGCGGCAGCTTTTCGATGGAGGCGAAAAGCAAGGCGCTCGTGTGCTGTGCGATGTCAGTGCACGTTAAAGAACCCCAGGTGGTCGAAATTTCCCGAGTCCTCCACTACAGCGTCTCTCATAACCTTAGTCGCTTTGGGACGTTAAAGCTCACAAACCAAACCAACCATCATAGACCAAGAGGCCCTCTTTGGTTCTTTTGTTTTATTGCGCAAATGTGCTTTCGCCATAAGAGGTCGAAATATAAAGATGCTGGCTTGTGGCATCTATAAGCGGCAACAACGCTCGGTGGAAGGGGCCATGTATCGATACTCTTCTATCAGGTGGCCGGGCACGGTGGTCAACGTGGCTGCGAAGGTGTAGCTTGCGTGGTCCACGCCAAGCTGTTAAGAAATGATCAAGCGTCGCCTCCACAGCGGGAACGAGAAAGAAAAGGCAGCTCAGGAGAGCAGTCTGAGAGGTCCAGGATGATTTTCCCGCAGGTGTCAACGCAGCAGTCACGCGCAATTTCCTCGATGCCACCTCCTCAAGGCGAGTTAAACCACCGGGGAAGTTGACATGGTTGAATTAAAGCACACGTGGAGAGGCGGAGAAATTTTTTTTGCAGGTATACTAAGGCGTCTTCTGGAGACAGCTTCAACACAGGCAGAATGTGTGTACAGGACGCATCATAAATTTTTTTTTGAAAAGTGTAGTGTGTGGAGAGCCCACTCATAGCGCACTCATTGGGTACTTTGGATGAAGTTGCCGAACTGTGTGCTCCAGTGTTGGACACCGCTTTTCTGGTAGCGGCTGTCTCGACCACCTAACAGAAGACGCATACTTCCTGCACCTAGCATTAGCCGCCCACAAATCTGTATCGGTTGGTAAAGTAGGACTTCTCGCGATGTTTGCTCGTGACTTACAACGTCATGCCGTGCTTGCCCGCGCATGCGCCGGCAGTTCCCGAAGGCATTTAATTGAGCTCATTTAACCGTGTACGTGGGATGTTGGTTTGAGGCTGCCAGTGGGCACCTCGTTGTCTGCCTCGGTGTCTGGATACAACACAATTCCCGCACTATTTTTAAACTTGGCAGCACAACGATAAAAACAGGCATCGGAAAGACCAAAAAAAAATACTAAGTAAAAATTAATGCGACTCATTGCAGAAAAAAAAAATAGAAATAGAAAATAGAAACACATGATGCCAGGAAAAGTTAATAGTATAATTAAAAATTTGTGCACTGTCACCATGCAAACTTGCTTAGAAAAAAAAAAGATTATTAACACCATTTCAGTGTTGATACCAGGTTTACCGTATTTAATAACGCAGGCGATGTATAACAGACAGACTGTTGGGTGAAATACGCACTTGGGCGGGTAATCACATTTCTTTATGTCTGATCTGCCCAGTATATTCTTTTTGTATTTCTAGACAACAAGTGCAAATTTATTAGTTCGTGAAGATGATATGAAATATATTAGATACCTATAATTGTATAAAGCAGGGACTGTAGGATTTCATACAGTAAGTGTGGAGACATGCGGGTCCATAATAACGTACACCAGCAGCGTGTCTCACAGCTCTTTAAAAGGCAATGCAATGTGAAGAAATGGTTAACATGGGTTGTGCCCCACACAGTCCTGCAATGATTTGTTGAAAGACAACCGATGAGTGACGCCTAAAGTGCACACGTTTAAGGAAATAAGATCGGGTTTGGCTGGGACATTCTCGATCGAACATAATCGACGAGATCAACACAGTCAAGCGCGCTGCGAAACGACGGCTTTAGTCGCGAAAGGCGACCTTAGTATCCGAGAAACGAACGATAATTTCAGAGATAATGCTACTTACTCGGCAATATTGATAGGCGGTACGACAGATATAGCGGGAACTGTCTGCAAGATAAAATATCCGATTAAGAATTAATTAATTTAAAATGTTTTAGGACAGTTCCGTCGTCAGTTAGTGATGCCAATATGTTGTCAATAGATGTAGGTGTCGTAGATCTATTTTACTCGGTGCCCCACAGCGACCTGTTCATCGCTGTTCGACAATGCATTGAATCTGCCGGAACCATTGCATTTCAAAACAAGGCAGGGGATAGCGTTTAAAATTTCATGTATCTTTTAGAGTTTTATATTAAGTCCACTTTCATCCATTTTGACAACCGGCGTTTCCTACAACGCCAGGGCATTTGCATCGGTTCATGTGTAGCTCCAGTCTTATGTAATATTTTTGTTGCGTCTATTGACAACATATTGGCATCACTAACTGACGACGGAACTGTCCTAAAATTTTTAGATATGCAGGTGATTGTTTAGTGATTTTAAATAGGCATGACACAGGCCGCTATGAGGAGACTGCCATGAGAATATTAGAAATGTTTAAGCAACATGAAAAGGGGCTCTCTTTCGCTTTTGAGCTTCCTGAGCAGGACTGCCTCCAGTGTTTAGACCTGAACATAAAGGTGGGGTACAGAAGTGTGTGCTGGCGTTACCTACCTAGGGCGAAGAAAGATTTCTTGCCATTCGATTCGGCCCAGTCAAAAACTGTTAAGAGGGCTATTGCCGCCCTCTCTATGGAATCTGCACTCCTCAAGTCGTGCTCTCACATGATGCGGGCGAGCTTCCAAGGTGAGGTGAGTAGACTGCGTAAAGCAGGGTTCCCAGGCCATGTTTTGGCTGGCGTCCCCGAAGCATTGCTGCAAAAACTCAAGGACAAGCCAAAGGGGCAACATCGGAAAGAAACCTTTCGTGGAGCCAAGCCAGTGGTGATACTTTATATCCACAAAGTGTCTCACAATTTAAAACGAGTTGGCAAGAAGTACGGAGTCGCCATGGTCTTCTCCGCCCCCTGCAAATTGGCCAAGATGTGCCCCAAGGTTACTAGCAGTGCTAAAGCAACATCGGGGTGTGGAAAGAAACACTCGAAGCCCTACGTAAGGTGTGCCACGGGAGTGGTCTACGAGATCCCCCTTACGTGCGGCAAGGTGTATGTCGGTCAGACCGGGCGCTGCGTTAACGAGCGTGCCGGTGAACATTACAGATCTTTAGGGAACGCATCAGATTCGTTCCAAAACCTACCCACCCATTGCCGCTCCTGCTTTGATGAAAACAAAAACAGCTGTGAACCACAATTTGGAGAGCTTAAAATTCTAACCAGAAGTAAAGACAGATTAGCTCGCGAGCTCGCAGAAGCCTTTTTTATCAAGGAGAGGGAGGGGGGGGGGGGGGGCAGGTGTGTCACCACCACTTCTATATCTCTGCATGAAAGTGAGCATAGATTGTTGAAAGATGCGAGGTTATGACAAGTTGTACCTGAGAGCGTTTTTTTTATTTTATTTATTTTTTTTCTTCGCCCCACCTTTCAGGACATGCGTAGGCGTTCACCGTCTTCGGGCTATATATTTGTACACATGTGTCTTTCTTTCAATAAACTTAGTTGGAGTCAGCGCCTGTCCCATTCGTCTTTCTGTGTGTTCTGTCTAATATTTAGAGCTGTTCTTTCCTTTGGTTAAACAACTTTGCCCTTCTTGGCTGACTTCTTTGGAGTGAACTTAAAGGCCCACTGTCCACCCTCCGGTCGGAAATATTTTCTTCCCCGGTGACTGTGAGACTTCGCCCCTAGAACGCAAGGCCGCAAAATGTTTTTGAAAGGAGTAACTACAGCCACCGCAGTTACAGCCACCGCAATCACCCGATTCTGTCATGCTTCTCTCCTTCCGTTCCCTCGTAAAGGTTTATCACTCTCCTGCCAGAGGTCGTTCAGCCTCCGCAAGACTAATTCCCATTCCTCCTCCGCATTTGGCGGGAGGTGGGGCGTGGCACTCCGCGTCCGCGAATAAAAAAAAAACGGAGAGGGAGCGCGCGCCGCTGGATTCAGTCTGGCCGTGCTAGGGAAAAGCACGCAGCGAGCGGTAGACACCCATCTTTCTCCCGTCAGTCAGCGAGACGGACCAATGGACGTCGTTCTCGGGAAGTACGTCATAACCGTGGCTCGACAGGCCAGCGCAGGAAACGGGGAAGCTGGCTCCCCGAAGGAGAGCATGAGAGAGTTTTGATCTGTATTTTCGTTGCTTTGCGGCGCGCGTGTCACTGTAGAATTTTGCACAGACTATCTCTGGTACCTGACCGAAACACTGGGCTCCTTTGCTTAAAAGGTCCTTCCCTGGAGAGTGGCCCTTTAAAGGTCGCTTTTTCTATGTGGTGTTTTTGGTTTGGTTTGTGGGGTTTAACGTCCCAAAGCAACTCAGGCTATGACAGACGCCGTAGTGGAGGACTCCGGAAATTTCGACCACCTGGGGTTCTTTAACATGCACTGACATCGCACAGCACACGGGCGCCTTGCTTTTCGCCTCCATCAAAAAGCTGCCGCCGAGGCCGGGATTCGATCCCGCGTCCTTGGGAACAGTAGTCGAGCGCCGTAACCACTGCGCCACCCCGGCGGGGTGGGGTGTTTTTAAAGATACATTGCTTTGCACAAATGTAATTTACATTTTACGTTTACCAAATCGCCGCACCAGCCTGTTGGAACTAAATGCCAACTTTGCCTTTGATGTGAAGATTATTTGAGATAGTAATATTTAGAATAGCAATACATGCATCATAAGTGTGGAAGCTTCGTCTAGCACCAACTTTGTGGTGTACTGAAAAGAATGTAGAGTGAAACCGACCAGCCAACCTTCGTAAGGTGAAACTAAAAAAGAACAATAGGAAGCTGAATCAACAGATTTTATGAGCCTCAGACATCAGTTACAAGAGCGCGAAAGAAAAACGAAACACGGACACAGAGAGACAATAATGGACACAACAAGCGCTCACTTCTTCTTACACCAGGAAGAAAACAACATACATAGAAAACCACAAGGATGAAAGCATCACATGTCACACATGTCACGTAAGAATTCCAAGATTACAAAAGAGAAAAATAAAAATCATAAAATAAATAAAAGGAAAATAAAGAAACACGCATACACTCTTAAAACTAGCACCAACGTGTAGCAAGGGAACAACACTGAAGGTTGAGGCGGTGAAGGGTGGCAGTTCCTGGCCCTACGGGGCTGGGACGCTAGGTCAACGCCATATGCGGCGGGGGCTAGCTAGCCACCGAATTTTATCTGTTGTAGGCCGTCATAGCACCCTCCACTGCTTTTTCGGTGGACGACGGCTGTTGTTGCGGCGCGCGTCTTTCTTTCCCTCTTGCTTTTCTTTATTCTCTATATTCTCTTCTATCTGCACGAGGCAGCGGAGATGGCTCAGCTACAGAGCCAGTAGCAGGCCCGTGCATTTTCTTTTCCTTCTTCCTACACCACCAACAACAACAACACTCATGTGTCCACTCCGACACTCGCTCAAAGAACACGCACTATAGGTTCACATCAGAAACTTAGCAGACGACATGAGCAGTCCTGAAGAAATCCAGTTCCTTCTTCGACCCCACCGTTAACGGACGGCTGATGCAAGTGTCACCATACGTCTCCACATAGTATTCTCGAGATACTTTATGTGTAAAAAGAATTACGGTGCTCACAAATATGTTTGCATCGACATGAACGACGATGATGGCCAAGATTAATCGATGATGCAGTAGAATCTAGTATATCGCAGGACCTGTTCTTGAAGTATCTTGATGCACCATCCGGTCTGGCCAGCAGACAACACGATAAGAAAGCGGCATATATATATATATATATATATATATATATATATATATATATATATATATATATATATATATATAACACCGGACGCGATATTCGGAGGTCGTGGGTTTTAAAAATCCCACCATCGGCACGTTGTTTTTTCTTCTACTTTGTGTTGAATTATCTTTCCCCTAAAAAAGATTACATTACTAATTTCTGTGATTATCCAAGTAAACATTAAAAAAAAAGACATAAAGTAACATCCCCAACGCTTTCCTTGGCCTCGCCGACTGTTGGCTTCTTTCCTTCATATATATATAATACCATCTTGGCATAAAGTGAACTTTATTGGGCGGTGTTCACTTGATAGGCACCATATCGGCCTCAAGTTTTGGTTGCGGGCGAATGAGTGTTGCTGCCTTGCGACACGTGCGACACGAGGGGGGGGGGGGGGGGGGGGGGGTGTGGCTTGCTTGGAGCGTGTAGGTGTGTTTTTATTTCTGTTTTATTTATTTTATTTTTACTATGTCTTCGTAATTTCGGATTTTTTATGTGTCATGTATGTCATGTTGTGGCGTCTTCTTTTTTCTGGTTTTCTTTGTATGGTGTTCTCTTCCTGATGTCAGAAGTGAAAGTGAGCGTTTGTTGCGATCATTTCTGTCTGTATTAGTCGGTGCCTTTTGCGTTCTTGTGAAAAACGTATTCGTGCAAACTCGCTGAAATATCTTCTTCGGGCATCCAAGTTTCTGGAGAGTGATCTGTCAGCACGCCGTCTGTATCCTTAACGACGAAGAAATTGGACTTCCTGCGCAGAGCTGCAGGCGGATGAAGTGAAGAAGGAAGAAGGTACGCGAATCTTTGGCGCGATCATGCAGTTCTAATTTCAGTATTTTTCTTGTCTTTGTCTCTTCGGTGTTATCTCTTTCGCTGTTTCTCTGCCAATGTTCGATCTATGTTCTGAGGCAATGATGAATTAACCAAGTAAATACATGGGTTAGAGTCCTCATACCATTTCGGTCTGTACGTGACATGCTGTTTACTGGTTTTGGATTCGAATGGCTCTAGAAATAGCGCATTTCTCTGTTTGCATCTTTTGTCACGAAATGAACTGGTCGGGAGTTGTCCGAAGTCCAGTGGCTTGTAGTAGTAAAAACAATTATTGAAAAAAAAAAAATGCGTTCATGGGTTAGGAGCGGGGTTGGTCGGATCCATAGTTCGGGTCTGCGTAGCCTGAATTCGCTGCCCGAGTTCTCTCTAGCAAGTACCACTTGTGGTGCTGTACCGTAAAACCTCAGCAACCACACGCGCAGCAGCGCGGTGGCGCCACGTACGGCGCGCACTAAACAGCTACTGGGTCACCACACAGAGTCACCGCTGACTACAGTGGAGCGGCCCGGTCGACCGAGGGCCGCCCAATCGAACTTTCCTTTTCGAGGCATAGCTCATCGACCAGCTACGCAGAAGCCCCGCCTCGCGGGCACGCACCGATGCTTTTGTGCGTCAGTCCGTGGAGGAACATGTTTCGGCGATCTTGCTACAACGTGGAAAAAAAATATTCGCCCGACCGACAAACATTACGCTCTATGCAGAAAAATGTGAGAGCTCGCGCGTGTGTCTTACAACCGCTTATTTCGAAACATGAATGATCCAAACTGCAGACATTCACGCTTGCCACGCACTACCGGGCTACAACAGGCCCATATTACACAATAAGAGATTAACGCCGTATTAATTTTCTTTAACACTAAAACACTACATCACAAAGTTTTTAACCTGTTCACCGTTCCCTGCGTTGTCTCAGTGGCAGGCGCCGCCAACTCGGTCTTCGCCATTGAGAAATCAGGTTGAGCTCAGAATGCAGCCTTGCAGGACATCCCGAGTTAGACACGAAGGCCACGCAGCCCGTTGGAGGTATGTGGGGCTTGATATCTATGTCGTTCCTGGAAACATGGGCAGTATACATCACGGTCCTCTTCTCAATCTTGCCTACATCTACCATCTCCCGAAGATAAACACCAAACTGGAGCTTTCGCATATATAATCTATTCATGCATGTGTTCTTCATACTCACCTTTACGAACTTTCTGCATTGAGCTTGTTCCATTGTTTTCATCATTGATCAACTTTTTGTTTTGTTTTCATATCGTGCTGCAGAGATATACATTGTATAATACTTTTGATGTCATGGTCATATTGTTAACGAACTTTTGGAATCTGCTGTTTGCTCCTGCTCTCTAGTGTACCAGTTTCCTGGGCCGCTGTCAAGCTGTTTGTACAGCTTGTAGCCCAGGCGACCATCCACTTGTTGGAAAATAAATCTGATTTGATTTGATTTGATATACTATAGGTTACCTCTGCAAAATTGTTGTTGTCATCAAATCCTTTTCGCAACGAAACCACAGCTGGAGCGTCTTTTATTGAAACAATTTACTGTGCGAGTGAAGAAAGAAGTGACATCAGGCCGCAGTTACCACAGCAACTCCATAAACTATACGCTTACAGTTGGAAAAGATAGCATTTTGCTCACAAGCGAAATATAGACAGAATTACTGAATTCCTGAAGAAGAAAATGCTAGAAGTTTTGACATAAAATTTCACAAGTGGCCTTCACAAACGCGCACTCTGTTTCGTAAGATGATATATATGCCCACCCGGGGACAGAGGGCTGTGGACGGTTTCCAAACTTCGACTGCCGGACCTGTGACGAGTACAGCTTGAACTGTCTCCGTGGCCGACGTCAGTGCGCGGGGTGATGTTTTTGGGTGTTTGGAAGCACAACATCATCCATTCGTTGAAAAGCGTGGCTCAATTAAATGCGTCCAGAAACTAAAAATGCGTATTTCAATACGGCTAATCAGTTACATTTTGTTGAGTAACACAAAAACAAAAAGCCACTTCGCTACACAAAAATAGATTTTCCTTTTCTTTTTTTTTTTAAGAACCACCCTGTTGTAAAGAAATCCTTTTGAAAGGTGCGCGATAAACGTGATAACTTTTCAATGCCGACAGCAGTATGTAAAGCGCCTGAAACGTGTCGATAAATATTATCGATGGTTAGGGAAGTTGAAACCCTCTAATCGTCGTTTTACTGGAGGAGCGTACTACGGAATGTTATTGACTAGGCACTAATTTAACCGCCGTAGGTAACAGGGAAAGCAGAAGGCAGAGTAATTTTCTAACTCCACCTGGGACCTCCGCAATGATGGCGCAGTAATTATGGAGCCCAACTGCTGTGCATATGGATGCGGGATCGAATCCAGGCATCAGCGTCGCTTTTCGATGGAGGCGCGAAGCTAGGCGTCCAGGTGCGCTGTGCGATATCATCATCATCATCAGCCTGATTATACCCACTGCATGGCGAAGGCCTCTTCCATATTTCTCCACTTAACCCGGTTCTGTGCTAGCTGCATCCACTTGACCCCTGCGAACTTCTTAATCTCATCCGCCCACCTAACTTTCTGCCGCCCCCTGCTACGCTCTCCTTCCCTTGGAATCCAGTTTGTTACCCTCAGCGACCATCGGTTATCCTCTCTTCGCACTACATGTCCTGCCCATGTCCATTTCTTCTTCTTAATTTCCACTAGAATGTCGGTAACTTGAGTTATTTCTCTGACCCACTCTGCACGCTTCCTATCTCTTAATGTTACCCCTACCATTTTTCGTTCCATAGCCCTCTGGGTTGTCCTCAACTTAAGTAGAACTCTCTTGGTTAGCCTCCACGTTTCAGCCCCATAGGTGAGTACAGGCAAGATGCAACTGTTGTATACTTCCCTCTTGAGCGATACCGGTAAGCTGCTAGTCATAATCTGCGAGTGCTTGCCAAATCAAAGTGCTTGCGATATCAGTATACGTTAAAGAACCCCAGGTAGACGAAATTATTCCGCAGCCCTCCACTACGGCGTCTCTCATAAACCCTCAGTCGCTTTCGAACATTAAACCTCCCGACCAAACCCCTCCCGGGTCGTTCAATGTCAGTACCCAGAGAAGGCGCTATACCTTCACAGCAGCGCAAGGAAGGAGAAAAAAAAAAAAGAAGAGAGGGCTGCAAACCTGCTAGAGATCATCACTCAGCACAGGGGCGGTACATTCGGTGCGCCTCAAATGGACGGCTGCGTAGCGCCTACTTCACTGCATTATATATAGCTGTGATGAGGTGACGTTGTGATGCCGAATGGCCAGCGTGACATATACAAGTTATCATATAAGATAGCGTGCTTCAAAGGGCGCATGAGCAAGATGCAATTACAAACCGAACTTCAGCGTACAATTGCGTTACTTGCACATTGTTCTACTTTTGCGTGCGTACGTTATAATAGCGTTTATAATATTATAATAGACTTTTGCATACGTATGTTATAATAGCGTTTAAAAAAGGGGCTCCCAACTTCGAGCCAAGCCGTGTTTCTGTAAGCTAAGGTGGGCTTAGTGAAGTAGCGGTAAGGATAAATGTAGTACGGCTCAGGACGTCGCTGCAGAAAAGAGATTCCGTTTCAACAGAGGACGGTGACATAAACGATAAACTCCGAGCTATCGTTGCGGAGTGCGCTGTATAGAAGTAAGCAGTGGGAATATTACACATAATAGCTGTAAACGATCTAAAGAGAGAAAGGTTCTGATTAAGAAACACCAAACACCAAAGCCTGCAGCCCAACGAACACAACAAAACTTGCAGAGGTATTGAAGTTAAGAAATTTACGCAAGGAACCGGCATAAGAAATATGAGAATCGAGAGTACTTACAACAATGAAGGCAATCTGTGAAAGCGGTCGAAAGAAACGAGGCATCGGCAAATGCGCTCCGTACTTACCGTATGTGTGCCTTTTTGTGTCCCGCCTCCTTCACGCAAGTATACGTAACCTTTCAAAAGTGAGGTGTATGCGCTACTAAATAAGAAAAGCAATGACACTACCACTATTTATTTATTTAATAACAATACTGCAGAGCCTTTAGATAGCTCCAAGCAGGAGTGAGCACAAAAAATTATCCTATAAATGTTACACTCCACAATAAGCATCAACTGCATCATATCAGGGCGTGAACTGAGTCAAATTAAATCGGACGCAGGAGGACAAGGACGTTACGTACGCATTTTCTTCAAATTTGCAACAAATGCATCAACACTAGAGCTATCGACAATAGGTTTCTCGTACTTGATTCCACTCGCTTATGGTTCTAGGAAGAAATGAAAATTTAGACGTTTTATTCAGAGCGGCATTATCTTGAATCGTTTTACCGTTACCGAAACAGGAGCTTGCGCGCGAAATTTTAACGGTAATTAAATTATTTAGTTATCATAATAAAATAGTTACATGTATCTGTGTATACCCCGCCGGGGTGGCGCAGTGGTTACGGCGCTCGACTACTTTTTCCAAGGACGCGGGATCGAATCCCGGCCTCGGCGGCCGCTTTTCGATGGAGGCGAAAAGCAAGGCGCCCGTGTACTGTGCGATGTGAGCGCACGTTAAAGAACCCCAGGTGGTCGAAATTTCCGGAGTCCTCCACTACGGCGTCTCTCATAGCCTGAGTCGCTTTGGGACGTTAAACCACACAAACCAACATGTATCTGTGTAGTGTAACCGAAGTAACCAAGGCAGTATATAACAGGAGGGCAGTAGAGTAGAGGAACTAGACATCGCGCCGGTAAAGAAGGTGGAAAACAAAGACGGCCATCGAAGCAATGCAGATAGAGAAACCCTGTAGCGAGGTCAAGAATACTACCACTCCCTTCAGTGGTGGCTGGAAGATTGGGGTAGAGAAATAAGCTACCTTATATATGCAATGCCTCACACTCGATTGGGCCGGAATCTTGGAAGAATGATAAGGTGTTGTCTTAATACATAAAAGAGGGACGTGAAGTACTACAAAAAATATACGGATCACATTGTCGTCCATTCTCTAAACGAATATTAAGGTAATCTTTAGAGAAACGTAAAGCAAATCGTAGACTTCAATCAATTAAAATAAGAGGCAGGAGTTCGTAAAGGCTGCTTAGCAATATAACACATAAAACAATCGGTAGGGTGACACAGAAGCGCACAGGATATAGAAAACCCCTACATGTGAAATTCACAGATTACGACAAAACATTCGACACGTTGGAGACACTAGAAGTCGAGCAGACGCAGACTTCATGAATCAGGGCGCAGAAGATGCTTATGTAAAACACTGGACGACATATGACATACACTGTTTCTGCGAAGTAAATTCAACCGAGGTTTCAGTTGCGTAGGCCACGTGAGACGTGATTGGAACCAGACATGATATTTGCAGTAGCTAGGCTATGAAAAATTTGGAGGACGCTTAAGCTTCGCCTTTAAAAATGGAACGCGATAGCGTTTTTGCACCCCGTTCGCACCGTCAACTCATTTGCTTGTCGCGCTTTTGAGTGACACAAAGACGTAGTTCACATGATACAACACTCGTTAACTTGTCCAAAGCATGACTGTTTGATAATTACTTGTTCCGAAACGTGATTCTCAAGTTGCAGTCGTAGTTCGTCGGCAACATCGTTCCCGATCCGAGCCGGCACAATGAAGATCTCGGAGGCCATGCCCTGTCTATCTTATTCCGTGCGCCACACGCATGATGGCGCTACGTGCACGCCAAGCGAAGAGGAATTACAACGGAAAAGTAATTTGCCACTCGCTTAACTGCGTGTTCTGAAATTCTGTAATTTACAGGCTTATAATTATTATTATACGCCACAATACACTTCCCTAAGGGACATTTCTGAGACAACACCGCAATCAATAGACGCGTCTGTGTCCATTTCAAACCATCTAGCTGGCGTGGCGAAGGCCTCCACAGCCTGTGGAAAACAAGGATGCAAGTGCAACATGCAGATGTCAACACGCGTTCTGTACGCGAGAACTTTATCGAGAGTCTGCTGCTCCTTAGAGAAACGTACCGGGTGCTTTCTGATCCACCTGACTGGATCAGTGTGCTCGATGAACTGGCTGTCCTCAAGAAATTTTAAACCTTTCGTGACAGCCGAAGTCTGGTTGTTGCGAGTTTTACCATTATTGGGGATCTTTTTTGAATTGATGTGAACTCAAAACAGGTAATAAAGAAAAAAAAAAGCTGGCATGGCGAAGTGGTTAGCGTGCTCGTCTCGCACCCCGGAGGCCCGCGTTCGATTCCTCAGGTGGGCGATTTTTCCTACTCGTTTTTATTTATTAATGCTTCTGGGATTTTCCCCTCACGGCCAACGCCGGATCACGCGGGACGGCGGCCGCCGACGACGACACCGACTTTTCTGCGACACGGGGCCCTTAGGACTGTAGACTCGTCAAGCTGCCCAAGGGCCGCTTTTTTCTACGATTCCTCCATCTGTAGTTTTAGATGGGAAATAAACTTTGACTTTGACTTAACCCTATCGCGTTAAAAGATTTAGCATCTTATAGACGTACTCACCTTGATGCACACCGTTTTAGCGTACGCCTCCTACGCACAGTGATCATACCTTGCCTCACTGCGCGGGCGCAGCAGCCATCGGCAAGACGATACATGTATTTACGCTGGTACGTCCTCGCTATGGTAAATCTCTCCATGTTCACGTTAACGAAATTGCCAAATTATGTTCAGCTACTGAGTGGAGATGAGTCACGATGTGATACGCAAAGTTGTAGAGAATTTTATAAAACTCACCACATTATTTTGTACACATCATACCTCACGTGCTCCTTTTTCCAGCACTAAAAGAAAACAAAAGCCCGCGATACATGAACAGAAGCCACGTGTGTAGTGGACACGCAAAGTCGGCTCCAATATGACAGGCCATGGGAAAGCTACGGTGCGTTCTGCCAGCAGTAGCTACATTGTTGGGAAGGGGTATACTTTTGGGATATTTTACAAAGGACTTTAAAAAAGGAATTTCCATTAGACTCGCATGGCATTAGGTACTTGCCAGTAGAGAATGAGGATGGGGTGCCATTTGACCTTATTATGCTAATGGCCCTCCACTGTATTTGGCGCTCGAGAATGGCAGGATACCATTGCGATCCTGACGCACGGCCAGCACGGATCTATTTTCGCGAAGGCATGAATAGATATACTGAAATTCAGAAACTTGCTCCTGAAGCTCCTGAGTGGCTCGGAAGATTGGAGCCATTAGTGACCCTAAGTGAATTTTAGAACGACGACGCCACAACCCAACTGGCTGATTGTTGATTGTGCCCTGTAAGTGGTTTTGTGTATTGTGCTGAAGTCAGGCAATAAAGAAAAAAAAAGTATTTCTGCATAGCGTTTCAATCTATAACAAGAGGGAAAGCTGGCGTCCTCGCATTTCATCCACCGTAGACGCCCACGGCATACCGGAAGAGCAAGGCATTAGATTTGTTAACCGTTCTACGGATTGGATTTTTTGACTCTTCAATTTCGTCTTCATCAATGTTATCCTCGTCTGATTATTCAGCAACGCAGCAGTTCATTGCAGATCCGATGGCTGAAATGAGTGCACTGCAACGTGTGTTGTAAGAAAAGCGCAATTACAGTGCTTTATGTGGTAAAATTTACAGACGCAATCTCTTTTCGCGAGGAAGGGCGTCGATCATTTCACGGAAGTCGCGTATTAACTCGCTCCCATTTGCTGTGTTTCTGATTGTACGATCGACGAATATTTGTCCCTTTCTGTTGGAAATAATGATGGCCGATGAAAAAAGAAAAGCTTTCATGTGTATCATTTGATAGAGCAGTGCAAAAGTTACGTACATTGGTTGATGCAGCAAACGAAAATTATAGGACGCCTTGGCAGTTTTTTTTGTACGCAAGCTTGCCATAAGGCTTGGTTTGGTTTGTGGGGTTTAACGTTCCAAAGCGACTAAGGCTATGAGAGACGCCGTAGTGGAGGACTCCGGAAATTTCGACCACCTGGGGTTCTTTAACGTGCACTGACATCGCATAGCCCACGGACGCCACTCCGCTTCACCTCGATCGAAACGCAGCTGCCGCGGTCGGGTTCGAACCCGGGTACTCCGGCACAGTAGTCGGGTGTCTTACCACTGCACCACTCCGGCGGGGCGCCATAAGGCATATTATAGGAACTCATGGAAATGGTTTTGGCATATTATAAGAACTCATGTAAATGGTTTTCCGTGAGGAACCGGAGCAGACTCCCGCTCTTAGCGTTGTCGGTGAGCCATTTAGAAAAGTCCTCTTCCCTTGTTGTGGTTAGTCCCATTTCGCGCAGAATCTGTGTCCTTGATGCCCTTGTCCCTGCACAAGTCCATAGCAGGTGGCGAACATCCACTTCTGCAGCTGGTGTGGAACACTTCGGGCATGTGGTTGGTCTGATGTCTGCTTGCGATTCCCATCGGCATGTCACCGACGGGGTAAGGGCCGCCTCAGCTCTTATCCTTCTAAGGGAAACCTCCTCCAATCTCGTTAAGTTACGAGGGAGTGAGAATGTACACGGGGGAATGAGGGCACGTGTACTTTTCCTTAAAGAGGATGCTAAGATGGGAACAGCGGAGCGGGCATCAAAAGGGAGCCTGGGGGGGGGGGGGGGGGCGCGTTAGTGTTTGGAACTTCGTGTGTGAAGTGGTCAACTTTTCTCTGCTGCAGTTGACATTCGTTACTGCGTATACGTTCACCAACATGCGCCGTTTCAGTGAAGAGCAGATTTATGAGCTACTCTGAGTGATAAGCCCATGGTTTTGTGGACTGCGTCGTTCATTCCAGCCTAAGCCGAAAAGCTGGGTCATGCGGCGTGAACCCGCAAGGCCATATGACACCAATGAAACGTTGCTACTTTTTACAATGCCAAAACGGGCACTCCTAAAGGGTACTATTTTAAGCGATAACACGTTTTTGGAAGAATATTTTCTCTAAAACGTGTGCCTGTAAAGCATGAAAAAACTTTCTTTTTTCCGTGGTTGGCTACATTTGGCCGACACGGAGAGCGCCTTTTCATCATGGACAAATTCGGTGCTCGATTCTACCTACTTGCTTTTCTGCTCCTTTATTGCGATGGGCAGTAGGCACATTTTGATTAGGCACCATATTATGGTGCCACAGCGCTTTGTTTTACAAATATTTATATTTCTGCAGTCGTTTTAGCTTTTAATAAAACCAGTAATAATTATTCTCTTCTTGTTATCTATACCCGCCATGGAATTCTTTGTGTGAAACTCACCCTTTCCACAAGCACATGCATAATTATTACATGTTGTCGCCCTCCTTAGTGTTACAGTTCTTTTATTACTGATATTTACTTCGTTGTGCTTGATATTAACGCTCGTTTTCCTCGCACCAATTACATCCTCTGCGGATACTTTAATTTTCCTGACATTGACTGGGAAAACTTGCGCACATTTGCTCGTCAGTCGAAAGATTTCCCTGACGTTGTCTTGACTTTCAGCCTGAGCCAAACATTAAAACTTTCTACACGTGGCAGTAACACTCTTGATTATTCTTTACGTCCAAACCAGATTTCATTCAATCCCTATCATGCATTGACGATTTCAGCGACCATAACACTTTGATATTCGACTTATCGCTTCAGATTTCTCAATGGCAGCCCTCTGTAAAGTACATACGCGACTATAAAAAAGGAGACTTCTGTCGTAGTAACTCCGCGCTAGAAGACTTTTTCCTTGATTTTATGCAATCAACGTTTAATAAAACTGTTGAAGAAAACTGGATAGCTATCAAGAATAAAATTTCTGAACTGGTTGAAACCTGTACTCTACCTGTATGCATTCGCGGTGATTGTAACAAGCCCTGGTATTCGAACTCCTTATAAGACTTTCTCAAACGAAAAAGAGGCTTTTTTGTGAAGCTAAAGGGACCGCGTTGGCGTACAAACGAAAGAAATATTTTGCGTGCTTACAGGAATATGCAAGCCTTATAAGGAGTACAAGGAGAAACTTTTTCCACAGTGATCTCTATGTCATCATACATTCCAACCCAAAGAAATTCTGGCGGCTGTTATCCCCCAAATCGAGCAACTCGCACTGCATTACTTTTTAAGTCCGGATGGCTCACAGGTGGCTCCGGAACTTCGATCTGACGTCATGAATTCTTATTTTACATCTGTCTTCACCCATGAGCCTGCCTGGAATACACCAACTCTATAAAGTTTTAACTTCCCCGATATGGTTCCTATCAACATCACTACAGCTGGCATCTATGCTCTAGTTGACAAACTAAACTATTCTAGTGCCGCGTGGCCGAGAACATCACTGAAAAGTTATTAAAAGCTACAAAAAATATCTTGTCATTTTTAAAAAAATTAATATTTGACCAGTCTGTTTCTAATGGCTCTATACAAGTGACTGGAAATTGAACAAAGTTGTTCCTGTGTTCAAGGCAGGTAACCTGAGCTACCCATCGAACTATTGTTCTATCTCATTAACCTGCATTCCATGTAAGTTTCTCGAGCATATTTTATACTCACAAATTGCGTCCCACCTGAATTCCAACTCCTTCTTTTTCAGAAATCAGCATGGCTTTGGTCATGGTTATTCATGTGAATCGCAATTATTCGAGTTTACCATGGACCTTCACTTAATTCTTGATTCTTTGTTCCAAACTGATGTCTTCTATCTAGACTTTTCTAAAGCTTTCGACTGTGTCTCTCATCAACGTCTTATGTCCAAACGTTCAGGTCTTCACCTTCACCCAGTTGTTTTAGACTGGATTCACAACTTCCTCACGGCTCGCTCTTAGTTCACCGTAATAGGCGGTATTCATACAAATACTACTTGTCTAACTTCCGGTGTACCGCAGGGGTCTGTGTTGGGACCGCTGCTTTTCCTAATTTTTGTTAATGGCCTTCCCTCCAATATCTCGTCCACCATCCGCCTCTTCGCCAACGACTGCAATATTTCATCATCATCATCATCATCATTAACCTGACCATACCCACTGCAGGGTGAAGGCCTCTCCCATAGTCCTCTAATTAACCCGGTCCTGTGCGAGCTGCATCCACTTGACCACTGCGAACTTCTTAACCTATTCCGCCCACTTAACTTTCTGCCGCCCCGTGCTACGCTTTCCTTCCCTTGGAATTCAGTTTGTTACCCTCAGCGACCATTGGTTATCCTCTCTTCGCACTACATGTCCTGCCGATGTCCATTTCTTCTTCTTAATTTCCACTAGAATGTTAGGCACTTGAGTTATTTCTTTGACTCACTCTGCACGTTCCCTATCTCTTAATGTTATCCCTACCATTTTTCTTTGTATAGCCCTCTGCGTTGTCCTCAACTCAAGTAGAACCCTTTTATTTAGCCTTCACGTTTCAGCCCTATAGGTGGTTACAGGTAAGATGCAACTGTTGTATACTTACTTCTTCAGCGATACCGGTGAGCGGCCGGTCATAATCCGGGAGTAGTTGCCAAATGCACTCCATCCCAATCTTCAATATTTACCGACGTATAATTACTAAAGACGATCAAACTGATCTTCAAAACGATCTAAAGGTAATTGAAAACTGGTGAACATTGTGGTTGATGAAATGTAATACTAGGAAGTGCAGCTATATACAAATATCAAGGCAGCGCTCAAACATGACTTACCCTTACTGTTTGTTTTCTGAAGAGTTATTGCACGTAGAATCTTATCGTTACCTTGACATCTATATTAATAGCAAACTCACTTGGACAGACCATATCACAAAAATCACGGCCGACACTCCACGCGCACTTGGTTTTATTAGACTATCCCTTTCCACTTCCCCTCCTAACATACGAAAATTGGCATATGAAACATTTGTTCGCAGTAAGCTTGAATATGCATCCGCAATTTGGGGTCCCCATCAGTCCTACCTAATTAACATGGTTGAATCCATTCAGAACCATGCAGCCCGCTTCTTATCGTCCACCTACGATTTTCATGTCAACGTATAAGCTCACTCAAATCATCACTTGGCCTCACTTCTTTAACTCTTAGACGTAAAGTTGCGCGCCTGTGTTTGTTTCATAAGTTATATTTTTATTTCTCCTATCTTCGTGGTTCCCTCTTAACTCCTCCCATTCGTACATCATGCCGCCTGTTTAATTACAATAGCATCGAAAGACTTCATGGTTCCCCTAACGCTTTTAACAAGCCTTTCTTCCCGACCGCAATCGAAGAATAGAACCTGCTGCCCGAAACATTCACTAATGAGACTGACGCGACTAGGTTTAGGGCAATGTTGTTAAATTGCCTTCTGGACTAATATGTTGTTTTTGTTTCAATTTATGTTCATGTAATTTTTTTTTCTTATATTGACCTTTTCTGTTACCCACTGTGTTCTCACCCTGCTGCCCGAACCTCTCGCCAACGGCTGTGATGATCTTGGTCCTAAGGCGATGTTTATAACCCTTGTTCGTGGCTAGCACGTTCTTTGCTTCCTTTTATGTTTTGGGTTATCTTGTATTTATACTGACCTTTGCTCTGTCATCATCATCATCATCAGCCTGATTATACCCACTGCAGGGCGAAGGCCTCTCCCATATTTCTCCACTTAACCCGGTTCCTCTGTACCTATATTTTTTACGCTCCCCCTTATGTAATACCCCAACAGGTGTCCTTAAGGGTTAATAATTGATGATGAATTACGCTTATTAGGGCCAAATAAAGTTAGTAACATTTTCCCGACACTGCCACGATAGATGATGTGCTCTTTAAGAAACTCGTATCGAGCTAGCTTTCTCTCTAGCTAATGTTTGGATATTTGGGCTTCATGTCGCATGCCAGTGCAAATGTGTGTTGCTGGCCCAACGCCGCGGAAACAGTAAAGCGTGACAAGTTGGGATAGTATCAAAGCATGAATGCCAGTTTACGAGCATAGTTAAAGGGAAAAGTGTGCAGCACTGGTATATATTACTAGTATTCACCTATGGGACATAAATATGGAGGCTAACGAAAGGCGTTCTACTTAAGTTCTGGATGACCTAAATTCTAGAGGACACTTTGGACTCCTAAAGTGCGATGAAGCGAAAGCCATGCTATAGCGTGTTGGATTGTAGCCCTCAACTACGGCACTTCTTCCTTCCTTCCTTCCTTCCTTCCTTCCTTCCTTCCTTCCTTCCCTCCTTCCTTCCTCCTTCCCTCCTTCCTTCCTTCCTTCCTTCCTTCTTTCCTTCCTTCCTTCCTTCCTTCCCTCATTCCTTCCTTCCTTCCTTCCTTCCTTCCTTCCTTCCTTCCTTCCTTCCTTCCTTCCTTCCTTCCTTCCTTCCTTCCTTCCCGGCGGGGTCTATAGGAAATTCACAGGGAAATCGTCTACAGGAAAGGAAAGGTGCAGTACCTGCCACTCGCGGAATTCCGCTATCATTCTCCCTGTAGACAAGGGGAATTACGAAGAGATGAAGTTAGTCAAGTGGCCCTAATTCAGATTGATCTGGCAAAAGCTTTTGACAAGGTGCGTCCTGATTTTTTGTTTGCTGTATTGGCGAGTGCAAACATTGGTGATGACTTGCTTAAAAGCATTGAACTATGTTATAAAGCGGCCACTACAAGGATGATTGTTAATCAAAACTTTACCAAACCTATTCCGCTCAAATCATCTGTTCGACAGGGCTTTCCTCTATAGCCATTGTTATTCGCGTTATATATTGAGCCCCTATGTCTTAGCATCATCAGGAACAAAGCAGTTCGTGGCTTCTCACTATCACAATGTCAAATTAAGAGTTTGGCTTATGCTGAGGGCCTTGCCCTTCTCTGTACTCATAAAAAGAGTGTGACCGAGGTTTTGCGCGTAACTGAGCGTTTTTGTGGTAGTTCGGGGGCGTCTCTTAACGTTGATAAATCAAAGGGGTTCTGGTTAGGTCACTGGTGTACAAAGACCGATCGTTTTGCCGGCATCAAGTGGGTCTTCGGAGACTTACAGTATTTGGGGGTTCCTTTGCATCAATATCGCAATAGTGGGCCTCACTGGGATTCTCAGATCTCATCAGCTAGGCGACAAACCCAGGCATGGATTGGTAGGGAGCTGTCTCTATTTGCACGAGCACAAGTTCGCAATTTCTTACCGATTTCGAAGCTTATCTATATATTGTAGGTGTTGCATTGTGCAAGAAACAAAGTACAGTCCATGCATAGAATTTTTGCTACTTTTTTGTGGCGCTCTCAATGGGAGCCTATGCGTCGAGACAATTTGTTTCTCCCTCTGGAGGCTGGTGGAGCTGGCTTTCAGCGCTTGTTTGTTCATCAAATTGTTTCAATGTTATTACTTTTTAAAACAGCAAGCGATCCCTTCCTCCTAGCTGTGTTTATTAGACGAATAATTGCCCATTTGCCTAATTTGTTTGCACCCACTATTCATAGGAGTGAGGGTCTTTTGTGGGGTTTTCTTAAGAAAGTTGCCGAAACATTCCATTTCCTCACTGTACGGTTTTTATTGGAATACCTATACAGTCTATTCAGAAGACAGATGACGAAAGTTCTTATTGAGACATTATTTACTGTACCGATGTATTGGCAGTCTTACCTCCCCTCTCTAGACAATAGTGTATTAAAGCGGGTTTAATGAATGTATATACAATCAGCCGCAAAGACTCTTTTTTAAACTTCACACATCAACCTTACCGGTCAAAACGTGGCTTCGTGCAAAAAGGAGTTTGTGCCATGGTCAGTAGACTGTCGCCTGTGTCACCAGCCAGAAACTATAGATCATTGCTTTGTGTGTTGCCGTGGTGCAGTGTTTTTTGGGAACATTCTTCTATGGACTCTAAAAAAGGACTTTGATATTACGCCCTATACTATAAGATATTTGCCTACAATGAAAGTTTCTGAGGTGCCATGTGACCTTTTTGTGCTCATGGGACCTTTTAGTCTGTGGAAGAGCCGCATGACAGATCGCCACGCAGAGCCACCCCGTTCATCGAAGTTTCTGTTCAGAGAACTATGTGCTATGATGCGGGGGGGGGGGGGGGGGGGGTATATGCTGCACAGCATCGACCTCCTATCTAGTTACCTTTACTAAATGCATGCATATGTCTTCCGGAAGTTTGATGTGTGGACAAAGTGAGAGCTCGATGCTGCTGTAACTGTGTATTGACAGGTTGCGGAATGCGACCTGGTTAAATTGCTCGTAGTACTTCCATGCACTAAAGAAAAAAAAGAAGTGCGGGGCGTGGAGCAGTGGAAAAGCGCTGGGCTTGGGGATCCAAAGGATGGAGGTTCGAAGGCAAGGTTTATTAATTTATTTTTAACTCTCGCTCTCAAAACGCGGACACATTTGCCGACATGGCTGCTAAAGACTGTATGGGGTATTAAATGCTTTTGCCTTAAAATTATGTGACAGGAAATGGTAGGCCTGACGTTAGGAGGGAAGAAGTGTGCAGAGTGGGTCAGAGAGCAAAGGCTAGCCATGACATTCTAGTCCAAAACGGTAAGCTAAATCCGCACGGGATATAAATACAGAGACAAGATAACCAACGACTGTTGAAAGGGATCCAGAAGAATCAAAGGAAGGACAATCGTAGCAAAGGATGGGAGAAAGTTGGGTGGACGAACCTTAGGCGGAAGAAGTAGGCGCAGAAGCGGTGTAATTGTATGTAGGCCCTGCTGTGGGCGCAGTCACACTAACAATAATGACTTGAATAGCGCGGGCACACGATTGGGAAAATGGATAGGGAGAATCGCAGTACGCCCACGCCTAGTTGCTATTGAGACAGCTTTGTCATTGGTCACGTCGTCCAAGCGGCAGTTACGCCTGATATTCACACCAAAACGAAATCTAGAAGTTCAAGTACTTCTTTTGAAGTGCAGCTCCGGGTAGTAATTAGACTTCCAGTAGTAATTAAAGCATTCAAACATGCCTCTACGATTGTCTTTCTAGTAAAGTTGTGACGTCATGGCTGCGTCATGCAAACCGTCGTTCCTGGCCACTGGTCGAGTCGTGGTCTCGATTCGCTCTTCCCGGTATTTTAAAACACCTCCAGTCAGTATTTTTAAAACGACCCATTGTAGCAGAGAGTCGCTACCTTACGGAATGGATTTTTACTACGAACTTAAGATGTTCGAAAAACTGTCGGAGTTGTCATTTCAGGGCATGCTTACCGATTTTGTCGCGTTAGCTTGGGCTTGGTACAAATGAGCGCGAGGGAGAACGAAAAGGGCGAAGCAGCACCGCACTGATTCTTCGGTATGCATGATGCCACACCGAGCGTGATCGTATGCGCTGCGGCAAGTGGCCCGGATATAGAGACGTGTAGAGTGAGGGCACATTGCACGCACTCGACCAAAGAAGACGGCAAGGAATGTTATGTCGCAGATTCTCGCCTTTCTCCGTTCCGTGCTTCACCGTCGCATGCGAATAAAGCTTCTGAAAACCTTCGCGATAGACGAGGGTAAACAGACGAAAGCAGTGGACATAAAGCCGCGACTGAGCTAAACGCCCTTTTACTCTCGCGTGGCGACACAACTGCGCAGCCGCAGCAAGGCTCTGGTCTCAAGCGCCGTCAAGGCCCGTGGCGCCGCTTCATAATCTCCGAGCTCCAATCCAGTACGCCTGAGCACACCAACATCGGCTGGTCCACCCGCGGAAAAAGTGCCTTCGATTGCCGCCGGCCCAGTTACAGCGGGCAGGAGGCGAGCAGATACGGGATGAAAGGAAGGGCGCACCGACTTGTGCCAGGACGGGACGGGAGGCTTAAAGAGAAAGCAAACATGAACAAATGATCCGAGCTGGATTGAAGTCCAGAAGCCGAAATAATGTCACCAGTGAGCTCACAGATCGAGAGAGCTAAGTCTCTGTGGAGTGCCCTTCTACAACTGCACGTAAAGCAGAATATGGTTCGTGTCGGCGTTGTCGTCCGCTAAGAGGTGGAGAGAGTGGAGGGAAAGAAGAGCGTAAAACCGAGAGCACAGCATTAAGAGCGATTGGGTCACATGCTCGGTGCGTGCGTGCCTGCGTGCATGCAACGGTGAGCGTTGGAGCCACAAAGATGGTGCTAGTAATTTTATTACATACGTTTTCTAAACTACCTCCATTTGTACGAGAAACGTTGTGCTCTTGCTATTTCTAGCCTTTTTTACAGCGTCCAAAGAAGGGTCCACTGTTGTCTATAGACCGTTTTAACGAGAGCGAGCAGGAGAGGAGGAAAATACTCTCTAACCAGATTCCTTGCGCCGGCCTATTGTTGCCAGTACCGAGTGGGCTGTGCTAGCTGTGCATTCGCACGCTTCATGCATAGCAGAGCGGCCTTGCACCTCGGTATATTGTCGTTTGAGAGACTTAAATACCTTTATTAGCGCCCCTTTTAGTGGTAATGTCATCGCGACAGTAATTCGTGATCGTGGACTGCGCAAAGAAGCAAACAAATTGCAACATGATTGCCGAGAGCGTATGCGGGAAGCATGCATCGACAGTCCGAGTTCGGCTATGATATGTTTCTGCTTCACCGCTTTCTAGTCTAATCTTATTTAATTCGCCTATGAACGTTTTATGTAAGCCAGATATACTTAACACCAATGACGGACTCACAAATATGATTCCAAATTCTCTTCCTCCGCCGTAGTAGCCACGCACGCCGGGCAGGCCGTGCCTCCCGCAAGCCCTCTGCGCTAGCGATACGGTGGATCTTTTCCGCCGACGCAAGAGCGTGCTAAAATCCGTTCTTCACTTAAGCAATAAGCCGACAGCAAAAAAAAATATATTTTTTTTGCGGATTTCTGATCCATACCGTGTTATAGATGATTGCAATACAAATAAGTTACGCAACACATTACCGCTGGTGCGGCGCGCCTCTCATCGTTTGCACGCTGGCTCCGCAGCTAAGTTGTAACCGAAATTTACACCTTTCTTTTACTGATACTATGGGATCGGCAGTAAGGCAGTTCCATGAGATACCATTTACTCTAGCGCTGAGCAATTACAAAGCGTCATCGGAAGTGGCTTCGATGGAAAACAATTTAGGCCTAGCGACGACTAGGGAGTAGCGCTCAACAAGAGTGCCGTAGTCCGCCGCGCCAGCGGGCGGCGCCGCTTTCGTAAGCGCTGCTGTATTTGCTCTGAATTTGTCGTTTTCTTTCATGGTGCAGCTGAGAGCGCACGTTTTTCGACATTTTGCTCAACAATACATCGGGCAAACGATGCTGCTGCGACGTACGGGACGGGGGTATACGATGTTGTCTCGCCGCAGGACGAACACCAAGGCTTCATAAAAAGGTCGACGGATGGCACTTTAGACCCTACTGCTTTTAAGTGCTAGTCTTGAACCATGGTTTAACTTGAAAGTATACATTGTTGAAGCAGGGCAGCTCGATCGTATATCGAAATGGGTCGCACTTCATGTTAAATCAATGCGGCGATAACTGGAAAACATCTTTCGCAGTATCTGCATTCCGAATTCGGTACCTGCCCGTACGGTTCATTCGCTGTGTATTTGTGTGTGCAGTTACCATTGCGATAATTGAAAATGCATGTATCGTGAAAGATATAACAGATACACCCTCACTGTGGAAGTGGAGCGCAGTCCTTCGCAGCCACCCCGGCTGCTAGTGCTGTTTCCAACAGCAGCCGCTATGTCAAACTGATGGTATACGGTTTGCTGGCGCGCTCAAACAAAGCACAAATAGCACCAAGGTGTCGGATAGCTTTCACGAGCACCAGGAAACAGCACTTTTACACTGCCGCACCGCAGCATCAACACGCACAGCACAGCCCAAGATGGCGTCAAGAGGCGCCGGAGTGGACGTTCCCAATTTGGCTCATACGGGGCGCCACCATCAAACTAAGATCGCTGCACCCAGGCATCGAAACTAAAAAGGTCTATATTGAGAAGTTCCTTGAGAAGGCCTAAAGTACATGTCCAGCGTTGTCTTTTTAACTGGGCACTAGACGAGATATATCGGTGTGTCAGCAAACACGTTCAAACATTCCTGAAAATAGTGAGCCTCTAATAAAAAGGCAGGAAAAAACTCCCATACGCGGTGGGCACACACTTCTAGTCACTAACTATATTTTTAATTATCGCAGTTGCATGGGGTCCGAGGTGAGCTATTCAACGAATAAAAACTGATTTCCTAAAGCCTCCGCGGGTGGCGCAGTGGTTAAGGCGCTCGACTACTACGCCCAGGGAGGCCGGATCGTATAACGGCGGCCTCTTTTCGATGGAGGAGCAGGGCAACGCGCCGGAATGCTGTGCGATGATAGTGCACGTTAATGAACCCCAGTTGGTCGAAATTTCCGGAGACCTCCACTACGGCGTCTCTCAAACCCTGAGACGCTTCGGAATGTTGTACTCCAAGACCAAACCGTTTCCTGAAGCCCTACAGCGTGAGCGAGTACAGCACGAACCCAAAACTGAGTACAACGTACGCGCAGGAACGTCGATGCAGACGCGCCGTCCTGTGATGACTGGTGCAGAGACACACACACACACGGTAAGATGGAGTCCAAAGTCAGACTCCGCCCGCACCACTAATGTATCGCGGGGAGAGAAAGTTCCGCAATTCGAAAAGTAAATGAATAGGTCCATGAGACGAAAGTTTTTGGTTGGAAGTTATTAAATAAAAGTGGGAGGTGCTACTAAAGCGACCCACAGCCGAGGAAGCGGGCCCGGGGAGACCCCACGTATCTCACCTGGGAAGTAGCGGAAGGGATGGGTTGTAGGGTAATGGGAAATAGGAGTTAGGATAGGGTTATGGGAAGTTTGGAGGGGAATGTGGGCAGCGTAGGATTTGACTGTCAGACAAGTCGAGTCGAGCTCCCATATGGACCTCAGTAGAGGGCGAGCACTCGCTCTTAGCCGAATATGCGGCCCTCGGCCCTTGGATCATTCCACCACCGCAATGCGTTTGCCGGGTCTCCGGCTTCTGAGACAGGCTCCCTACATGAAGCCGCTTTTGAGGTTGCCCGTCCCCCCAACTCGGTTCCCCCACCCCGACTCTAGTTGAAGTACTGAGAGATAGATTTTGCAACGTTCATGCCTACTTCAAGGTACTCCGCAAGTGGCCAGACTTTAATCTGGCGCACACTGATGGATACTCTTTCACTGTTTTCGCTCGGCAGTGCATGTTGGAAGGTACATTTCATCGCCGTCCTGGGAACCAAAGGAAACGCTTTAATCCCATCCAATGCTTATGTCCGCTCTGGTGCTGGAGGTCCTTGTATCCTACAGAGGATACTTCCCACGTGAGCACTTGGCGATTTGTTCACCGGCTACTAACCGTTTCCGAGGTCAGCTTTCACACCGTTCCTGCACCCTTCACCAGGGTGTGTACTCAGCCTTTAGGGCTTTCCGTACTAGGCGCTTCCACCTGTGTTCCACCAGACTTTTCCCAAGTTTCGGCATTACTAGCTTATAGCTACTCTCCATCTCCTTTCCGCTCTTTCAAGCCAAAGGTGAGTTCCCCAGAACCCGAGCTAGGTTCGCCCCAGCCGCCAGGCTTCCTTCGAGGCCCCGTTCTCTTCGGCAACGGACACCAACGCGTTTGCGGCTGGGTAATACCTTTAGGCACGAGGGAAATTTTTGGTCCAACATACAGAGTCAGCTAGCTGTATTTCCTAACCGTACTCCACAGCTACGCCACCGTTCCCTAGGCAGCGGGCAGGGCATTCCCTCGGCCTGCCGACCGCTCCGCATGTTGGTCTTTGTTCAGCATCCAAACTTAGCTAACTGCGTTTCCTAACCGTACTCCGCGGCTACGCCGACAGCACTCAGTTCGAACTGCAAGTGGTATTGCTCCACGTCATGTATCCTTCTTCCGCAGCAAGGGAAATGCCACTCACTTTCAGCCGCGTGGTTTGAGTGAGATGGATCGAAGTAAAGCTCCCGAAACGTCACAGTGTGGAAGCAACAGCTCGAATCTGGACCCCCAGTCACTGCAACACGTTATTAGCGAACGCAGCACTGTACCAAGTAAGTTATACTATAACGTCAGCACTATAGTGTAAACTTTCTAATTTGTACCGAGCTTTCCACGCGTCTCAGGCTCTCAACTCTGGTTTTGTATGCCAGAATTAGTATAAAACTGTTTCACTCTGCAGCGTTTTATAAAATTAATATTTATTCCCTTCCAAAACACATACCGTATCCCCTTGTATCTGCGGCTAAAATACCAACCGCGATAATTGAAAATCTGATGATTCGGTTTTAGTTGCTTAGTTGTATAATTAGAAGGTTTTTGTAATAAACTGTGTTTGTCGCGCTTGAGAGTGAGGTCCTTCAAATATTCCTCTCCTATTAAGAATTTACTACTTTAAGAAACGTTTAAGGAGAGAGTCTTTCTTCGGGAGATTCAGGAGTGTAGAGAAAGATGTCGGACAAATATGTTGGCGGTGTATGTTGGAAGAAAACAAATCGTGTCTCCACCGGCAATCGAACTATACTATTCATCTGATCCCGAGCCGAGCGGGCAAACCAATACAATTAAAGCCTTGCTACGAGCCGGGTTGATGCCCATTTTTGCTGCTTGATTTCCACTAGAAGGTCACTAACTAGAGTTATTTCTCACAGCCACTCTGCACGCTTCCTATCTCTTAGCGTTACACCTACCATTGTTCGTTCCATATAGCTCTCTGCGTTGCCCTCAGCTTACGTAGAACCCTTTTCATTAGCATCCATGTTAATGCCCCACATTAGAGTACAAGTAAGATGGAACCGTTATATTCTTTTCTCTTGAGCGATATCGGTAAGCCGCTAGTCATAATCTTCGAATACTTTCCAAATGCATTCACTCCCAATCTTACTGCGCAAGTTATTACTAACTGATATTACCGAGATCGAAAGCGTTAAAAAAAAGCCATTGGTTTTATTTGTCACCAGTATCACGGTGAATTTTCGCCTACTTCCGCCCCCCTTTCGTTAGAGCTTACTACACTATCAAGTCACCGGCATTTGGAATGGTTGAAATTCTTGTATTGTATCATTCATGCTCATTATCGACTTTCATCTAACAGTTACATTAATCCAGCTTCGCCTACTACCTCCAGATACTACGATGAGCTTAATATTGTCGCCTACTTTGCTCGACATAATCCATTTAAAAACAGCTTGCGCCATCGCAGCTTGGAATAAGCTTCCTGGCTCACCTCGCTCTCTTCCTTTACAAAATTTTACTGCCGCCATCGCACACTGAATATTTCACACAGTTAAGCAACCGCTAGTCGTTATTAGTGTTGTTGCTTTGTTTAAATTCTCTCTTGTTACTGCTCTTTTGACTGTATTGTATAATTATTTTATTCTATCGTGTTCACCTACCACTCCTGCTATAGCTCCGGATGGAGCTGCAGTATGTAAAAATAAATAAATAAATAAAAATAAATTTCCATTTCATGGTCCGGGCTGGCGGTTACTACCAGTCACACATATTGGCCTACCACTTCCAGCGATTTGCTACGTATTGTAAACTTCTGTTCTTTCCGAGGATGTTGAACATTACCTTAGCCTTCTGCATACTGAGTTTCAGGACTACCTTTCTGCACTTCCTATCTAGGACATCAATCGTTTTTTTGCAATTCATCCCCTGACTTACTTAGCAAGGCAATTTTATCAGAAAATCGCATATTACAGAGATATTCGCAGTTAGCCCTTATCCCTAACTGCTCCCATTCCAAGTCTCTGTTACTTCCTCTAAGCAAGCTATGAACAGTATTGGGCAGATCGTGTCTCTCTGCCTAATTAACACCTTTCTTTGCGCACAACTATGGCTGTAGCTGTGCGAACACTATAGATATCTTCTAGTACTTTCACACAGGGCTCGTCTACGCCCTGATTTTGCAATGCCTGCGTCACTGCTGAGGTTTCGACCGAGTCAAATGATTTTTCGTAAACAATATGAATGCTAAGTATGAGGGTTGGTAACTATTTTTCAATCACCTGGGCGATGGTATGACCGATGGTACCCTTTCCGAAAATCTGCTTGATCCTTTGCTTGACTGCAGTCTAAGGTTGTCCTGATTCTAAAGCATAAAAAAAATCTAAATCAACAACAAAAACAAGGCTTTTTTTGTTTCTGACTGCTTTTGCTTAATTTTTTTTACTCGGCTTTTGGCATCATTGTTTTCTACTTTTATTTTTTATTTTTTCGCGTTCGGACTGGTTTGCTTCTCATGTCTTACTCTGCTGTTTGCAATGATTGGTCCACACTGCTTTTTCTTTTCCTGTTTTTGATAGTTTCTCTGCTGGTGTTAGAGATGTCTGATATCCTGATGTGCCGCCTGGCGTTCATGTGTTCGATTTTCAGCGATTTTTGCGATGCGTCTCATGCTTGAGCTGTACTTATAAATATGCCATCTTCCCGTTTAATAAATAGTTGGTAGTGTGCGCATGTGGTGTCCCTTTCTTGTCTGTGTCCGTGTAGCGCCGCGGTTCAATTCCATCATGCACAAACTCGCCCCCCTGGCCGTTATTACTCGACAGAACAGTACATATCCGCCATTTAGTGCAGTCCCTAGTGAAAAAACCCTGAGTCACAATAACCTCATACAGACTTCTCATACTAAACTCGTACCAATCTCATATCATCTCATATAAATATTATTCAACATATGAGATTGTATGAGATTCGTATGAGTTTAGTGTGAGTTCAGTATGCGAAATTTGTATGTGGTTATTGTGACTCATACGGTTTTTTCGCTAGGGGTATTTGCCTCATTTGGCTTCCTAACGTGCCCGCTAGTACCTCGAAGAGCGTTTATAAACGGACCTCACTGGGTATAGGGTCCTAGTGCGAAACCTTACCAGGGTAAGTTTCCAACGGGGGCCTATCCGGAGCCAGATATTCTTAGCGCCCCTCGCTGCGTTATGGGTCTCATCACCGACGAGGTCAGCTGCTCGGCAGCCGCTGGGGACTGAAGGCCAGGAGTTTGTTGGGGTATCCATAGGAGGTTGCCGTCAATTACAACACCAGAGTTGCCTGTTATCGCGAAGGAATGCGTTCTCCGAGCTGTTCACTGGCATCAGGTCACACCCCAAACCTGTTTATGCAACTGCACTGATACTCGGTTTTCTTCTTTCTTTTTAAAATCCGATGAGGAATTGCGCGGAAGCGGGGTTCTTGCACGCATGGTTTACCTCTACGCCGCCGCTGCCACTGGTCAAGCATAGAAACCCCTCCTGATGCCACCTTGCCGTTGTGACGGTGCGCAGACTCGCACCAGGTGATGGGCGCATAATGAACATAACAAGTAACAGAAAAATAACTATATGGCGGGAACATGATCCGAGACCGCGACCAAGCGCGCAGGTGAGCCTCCTTCGCGCTGCATTAACCATCTGAGCCATCGCCACAGTCTAACGTCGCGCGGGCTGGAGAGCTACTTTCTCGTGCTGTACGTCACAGCATTCAGAACAATCCAGTCTTGCAGGCGTCATCAACTAAGGAAGTCCATGCCGGTGCTTACACGTGCAGGCCAAAATTTGACGCGTGGCCGCATTCGATTGGGCAGCTGTACCTATGATTTACATATATGCTTTGGCTATGGATTGTTGTGTAGGGAAGGAAAGGCGCAGTCTCACTTCTCGCTCGACACCTGAACAGCATCGTAAAGGAGGGGAGGAAGGTGGGGTTGAAAGCGGATGGAGACAGAGGTGGCTAGTGAAAGGCTCAGGACTAATTTCGGTCACTGATTTTTAACAAACACTGACATCGCGCAGCACGCAGACGCTGTTAGTGACAAAGCACGGTAGCTGAAAATGGTAGATAACGGATCCTTTGAGCGGCCGCATTTTGCTTTGAAAGAGCCTGCCGTATGAAGTAGCCATCAAAATTAACTCGAGTATACCGCAGCGAGGATAATTAATTTTGGCCGATTTTGTTTCGGTCGCTAGGACAGCTGCATGAGCACCAGCTCGGGAGCTCTCAGGCTAACGTGGGCTAAAGGCTGGTTCACATGCAAGCAACTGAGCGCACTGACCAGCGAGCGACAGAGCAAAAACATTAGCGATCTGTTCGAACTGCTGCACTATGGCCGCTCGTGCCGCCGCGTAAGCTCAAAACAGGTTTTTGCGTCACAACGGCAGAAATCGTTAGTATTTTCGCTCGCATGTGAAACAGGCTTAACGCTTTCCTGACGTCGTCAGCGCACCGACCCACTGGTTGTTCACACGAGGGTTCGATAGCGACATACTATTCGGGGCTTTGTCTTGACGTCACTCAACATGATAAGTGATAAGTCGAAGCGGTTGCTCGCCCAGTATTTAAAATGGCATTACGCGAATGAGAAGCGGCCCCGCGTCTCAGAAAAGCCGGTGTCGGCGAAAATCAGCAATATATATATATATATATATATATATATATATATATATATATATATATATATATATATATATATATATATATATATATATATATATATATATATATACATACATACATACATACATACAGGGTCTTGAATATTTGGGGGCTGGGATTTAAAAACATTCCTATGCAAAATCTACTACCCCATTCCAGCTGAAATAACGTTCACAAAGTAGCAAAATATCGTCTACGTTATCTGATAAGTGATTCAACATTGGTACTTGCCTAGATTTTCCGAAATCGAAAAAAACTGCTCTCGGCGGCGTGCACAATTTTCGCAGAACAGTCGAAAAGCTATTTTGACATGATACGTCATCTGTCGACCAGTGAGACAAGCTCCATCCCGGCCGTTGGCCCGCTTGCCTTGCTGCCCGACAGATGACGAATCATGTCAAATCATATATATATATATATATATATATATATATATATATATATATATATATATATATATATATATATATATATATATATATATCGCTGTGGTGCGGGATTGAGCTCGGTGCACGCACATGATTTCATGTCAAAACATTGATGAAACCGTTGTTAGTGTATCCATTCGCTATTCAAGTTTGAGGTCAGTTTGCGACCGGGATTCCAACCGAGGGCATATTTTTCTGATATTGCATGCCGTTAATGTAAGTGCATGGGTCCACCCACCAAGGAGGGAGACCGCGCCTTTCTCAATCAATTAGAAGCTTACAAGTCCTTCTAACTTTTTAATTAATTTGCAAGGCTCGCCTGTGAGTGAAACTCCCCAGAAGGCATTTCCAAACTCCCAGGAAACGAATCACCCGTTTGTTGGCGCCCAGAATTTTGTGTATGCACCCGTTCTAGCACAGGCATGCAGGTGGAATTAGTGACCACAAGTTTCGCCAAGAGCAGCTTTTTCTCTCTCTTTCCTTGTTTTGTCTTGGGGCTGTGCGATTGCCCTGAAAACTTCATTGCGGCCCGTCTCAAGAGGAGGGCGGTACAATGTTCGCTAAAAAGGTTGTTGCGGCGGCAGCTGCGGAAAGGAATGGGTCGAGTTTGGCCTAACTTTGTCTCGAGTAAGACCCGTCCTGGATCCGATGTGGATTGCTTGCTGACCGAGTGGCGCTGGCCAGCCTGTGGTCCAGCGCAAGTGCCGCGTGAGTAGGGGAACTCGACTGCGATAATCAGTTCTTGGCAGCTAAGCACATCGCAATGCGTTGACGGCTGAAACTGGACAAAGTGCGCCGCCGCCTGTCTGTCTTCTGGCTCGGAACCGCGCGGTGCATTATGCATGCAGTGGGCGCACGTAATGATGCGCGTAAATCACGACAACCGGCGGCACGACCCGCTCGGAATGATTGTGAATTACGATCGAGTGCGGCGAATTGACTGCGCTGAGCAGTCTCAAGCCCCGTCAAGCGCCGAAAAGGCCCGTATCACTCCACCACTGCTTTTGTGGCATTATCAGAGAAGAGCGGCTTTATGCTCGAAGCGTCTTTCATTTATTGTGAATTTCGTGTGCCTGTTTCTTGTTCTTCTGTATTGCTTTGTGTTCTGTCTTGCCATTCCTGTAAAAGCCTCCGAAGGGGCTAAAAGTATTATTAACTAAATAAATAAAGAAACTTCAAGAAGTATGACAAAATCTGCGCTTAGCGCCGCACGTTGTCCGGAGCAATTTCGATTCTCTTTAGAATGTGTTCTAATCGTGTATATGGTTGGGTTAGAGGGGGGCGGCACATCAGCGTTGTCTGTTATCTGTGCAATAATGAACGCAGAATGCAGAAAGCAGGAAACATTAGGAGAGGTAGGAAAAGAATATAGATGAAAGACCGCATGAAAAAAGCGAGAGTGAAGCATCGGCAGTGCAAATGTCCCTCCTGTTGATTTCCAACCAGCTCTGCCGGCCACCGCCGTTGAAAGCTTGCAAATTTTCCCAATTTACCTCCCGGCCCTACTTTTCGTTTAACACCTCCTTGGCGACCGCAAGATTAAAGGCATTGTAATCTTTGGCGCGTTTCAGATTTCTAAACTCATTTCAGTTACAATCTAGCTGAACGAGAAAGGCGGCTGCACCCCTAGTTCATGTTTTAGCCTAAATCACAAATTTCGTGCTTCGCTTATGGGCCTCCAAGGCTCTTTTTAACAGCTTCTGAGCGGTGATTGTGAATTCGCAAGAAGAGCCGGATGAGTGCTTGACTTGGCAGCTTACGTATCACGTAATCTAAGCGTCAGACTAGTGGTTGAGATGGAGTCATCCGTCGCCATATCGCGGAGGGTATCGAAAATACCATTTCAGTGCTCTTCGTGGGCGGCGGGCACACATGTATAATAGTAGTAGTTTAATGTCAGGTTTATTTCTAACTTTCGTCCTTATTATTGTGACCCAGTTTACCAAATGTTGGTACCGCATGTATGAGCTGTCTGACTTGTTAGCCGCTTTGCTATGCGTGCACGCGATGGTTAGTGGGGAGGATTCTAGTCTCGGACAACACAGCACTGTGTGCGTGTGCTCTATTCCCGTCTCTGCGTACAAACTGCGAGCCCAGAACGGGCACCATTTTCAAGGTTGCCTCCTCGAGATATCATGAGTTTACGAGTGGCGTGTTTCTGGCATGCGTGGGTGGGCCTCTGGTAAACAAAAAAAAAGAGCACAGAAGAAAAATCTCTTAAGAACTATATAATGCAAAGATAACGCCATTCATGCTAGCTCTGCCTTGCATGCCTCAGGCCATCGAGTATACTGATCGATGGCGGTGAGGCAGTAGCGATAGGGTCCAGCTGCAGCAAAGGGCCCTGTGATAGCAAGGTGGACGTGCTGAAACGGACCAGAGGACTGGGAAAACGCTCCGAGTGGTGAAGTGACATGCCTGGTGACTTCAGTGCACTGGCATTGAATGCCGGAGCGCACTCAGGTGCGGCAATCCCGCTGCATGGAGGGCCAGACATAGCGGTAGGCCACGAGGCGTGTAGAGGCGCGTACTCCGGGAAAGGGGCACGTAACAGCTGCTACGTGCTGTTGACATGTCGCAGTAGATAGTCGTTGTCAATCCAGGTATGGGGACTTCTTGCAGCTGTAGTGACGACCCGCCCTCAAGAAGTTCTTGCAGTTCGACGTCCGTAGTCTGAGCCTCGGCGAGGACGTCTCCTGTTATCTGCGAAGAGCTGATAACAGAAGGTGGCTTGGACAAACAGACGGAATTTGACGTTCCTGGAACAAGCTGCGCATGGGTCCGTGGGTGTTGTTCCTGCTGATAGCATCACAACTCGTCGGGCAAGGGTGTGTCGTAGATGCCACGTTAGGCATCGGCCTACAATGGCTACGCGGAGATACCATGGCGGAAGTAGAATGGTGGCGAAGGCTGGGCCCAAAAGCGGTTCAGCGGTACCGCAGCGTAGCCACAGGTCGGGGGCCAATCACTCAGATTAAGAAATTATACTACTACAAATTAAAAAGTATCAATCAACATAAAAAGGATAGACATCTTGATAATTTCGCTTGTGAATGAGGTAAGGTATTTTATTAAGACCATTCTTAATTAAAAAAATCTTGCAACACTCTTATCGCACCCCCTTGATATTGCATCGGTCTTAACGAAACTTTTCAGGCCTTGCTAGGTTCTTGCGAAGTAGGAAATCAGAGGTAACCAAGGCAACGGAGATAACGAAGCTGACGAAGCACGAAACGGTTTCTTATCGCGCTGTCTGCTGCTCGTCTGCTGTGGTGCGGGCCTTAGTGCGCCCGGGAAAGCATATGAATTTAGTTCGCAAGTCTGAAAATGTCCCTTTTGCGAAGATTTCGACGTCCTTGCTGGTTGCTGCTCCGTCGCCGTTTGGTGAGATTTAATATCCCTCTGCAGCCGTGCTTTTTAGTTTCTTCTTGCGGGCAGTACGAAGTCTTTTTGCAGCAGTGTATTGCGCTTAGCGTTTTATCGCAAGATGAGCCCGCACAAAGTGAGGAAGCGATGCTCTGTGATACGTTGCGACAGCCAGGACTCAAGTCGGTGTCTTACCGCTTCCCGGCTGACTTTCACCGGTGAGCAGATCTGGAGGTTGCACAGAGACTCAATGTATGCTCCAATGCTCGTGCGTTAAGCACGTTTGTTTGTGCTAAAACTGTCTGGACTGGTGCAACCTTGAAATTGCCTTTCCGCTTATTTAACTCTCGTCCGCCCTAAACTGGAATACTTATGCTCTATTTGGGACCTCCAAGAAAATAACCTTTCTAAAACACTCGAGTCTGTTCAAAACCGCGCCATACGATTCGTTTGTTCGGATTACTCATATCATACGAGCGTCACATCATTGAAAGTAAAAGCTAGCCTTCCCAGCCTTGAATCCAGTCGTAAAATAGCCAGACTTTCACTTTTCTACCGGTTTTATCGTTCCCCTCTAAATCATTTCATTATCACCTCTTCTCACCGCTTTTCACTTCGCACCAGTCACCCGAACGCCATCCACACACCTCGAGCATCCACGTCTGCACATCTCAAATCATTCTTTTCCCAGACTGCAAGAGATTGGAATGACCTTCCAGCTGAAGCATTTGCCCATCCTGACCATGAATTTTTCAAGACATTCATCACGAAATAATTATATGATTTGTTAGCCCACCCCTCGTGTAACGCCCCTAGTGGGCATTTGAGGTACCAATAAATAAATAATAATAAAACAAACTGCTGTGTACTCCCTGCCGAACAGTTTAAATGCGAATAGTAATTCCAGTGCTCTATGTTCCACGTATGGTTTGATGCACCTACTTTCAAGACATTTTTATTTCACTTGCAGCTGTCATAGCTTTGTTTTCTGTACATGCATGTCCAGCAGAGCTCGTATACGGGGAACCACTTCGCCTCCCAGGCGAATTTCTTGCTGCTCCGCCATCCATCCCCGCGACGTTAGGTCCCACCAATTTCGTCTCCCGACTCCAACGTACCATCGCTGCTCTCCGCCCGTCACCTGCAGCTCACCACTGTAATACCGCTGTCACACGGGCATTTCGAAGGCCCTCGAACCGACTGCCTATCGACTCTAAGGCCTTCGAAAGCTGCCACATGGGTGTTTTCAATGGCCATTGAGTCGATAGTCTATCGAGTTAGCGGAGCAGGTCAGAACTCTATCTAGATCTCGAAGGCCCTCGAACGTCCGCAGTGTTGCTAGCGTTGACCCGAGGAGCGTCAGGCACACACGTGCACAGCGCGTGTGTGCCTTTAATTTGCGTGGTGAAATATTAATGTTCTCAATAATTTTAAAATAGCATCGCTCTTTTTTGAGGCGCATTATTTATGTGCTCTCACTGTAACCTGTGCCACCGAGAAAAGCAAACACTATGAAAAGCACAGCCATATGAATGTCAACATGTTTAAAAAAAAAAGAAAAAAACAGCGTTGTCCTTGAATAACAACTAAAAATCCTGCAGTTACTAATAAAGGTAACAGTTATATTTTATTTTGCATTTATAGAGAAATTTTAGTTCATTAAGCAAAACCGAAAGCAATGATAGTGGCGCCACGAAAGTTTGGCGCCAAACACCAGAACTATTTCAACAGCCTTCGAGTTTTGCCGTGTAGCAGCGGCACAACTCCATCGACTTCGATCGGGATTGAAAATCTCGAAGGCTATGGACTCAATCGCCTTTGAAAATGACCGTGTGACTGGGGTATAAGACTGCTCCTTTTGTCTTCAAGGACCTGGCAACGTGCACGCACACGTTTCTACACGACGACACCATCCGCAAGTCTTTCCAGCCACCTTACTGCGGACCCTACCCAGTTCTCCATCGCGACGACAAAACCTTCACCCTGCGCGTTAATGGTAACGACGTCCGTGTCTCTATCGACCGGCTGATGCCAGCCTACATCGATTTCGCTGGACCAGGAACTACCAGCACCCACAGGCGTTCATTCACGACCCCCGACATCGCAGCTTGATTTTGTCACTACACGCTATAAACGTCGGGTACGCAGTACGGATATTTGCACTCAACGGGGGGGGGGGGGGGGGGGGGGGGCGCACACACTGCGCGCATATCCGCGCAGCCCCCGTTTTGTCATCATCCGTCCCAGCGTAACATGGCCACACGCTGGACTGCCTTATCGATAAAACCGCTGCGTCACCGACGGCGGCTGCAAAAACAATCCGCCCGGCTGCCGCTTCGGAGACGAGTTTCCTCGTCCGCTACCAATGTTAAACGCTCGTTACATTTTTTATGCTGGGATTCATCCTTCATCGGAACCGACATCCAACACCTTAAAGGCCTCACGGTGGGGGTGTTGCGTAAGGGGTGGGAATACAAATATTATTTGCTTTTGGTCAATAACAGTGCTTCAATGGGAACAGTGGAAACATTCTGTGCTGTATTTGCGCTTTTCTCTTTTAAGCAATGGTTCAATTAACACGTCCGGCCATGGCCACTCTTTGTACAATCCTGCATATACCTGCCATTTCGAAACATTTGACGAGGCCCCAACTTGTTGATTTTCCTTTTTG
The DNA here is from genome assembly GCF_055883805.1 of Amblyomma maculatum. Lineage (NCBI taxonomy): Eukaryota > Metazoa > Arthropoda > Arachnida > Ixodida > Ixodidae > Amblyomma > Amblyomma maculatum. The sequence continues at coordinate 38,281,480 of NC_139351.1, read as the reverse complement.
ACAGCTACGACGGCCCTCCTCACCTCTCGGTTCTATCCTCTCATATCTGGTAATGAGCGCACACCCCGATTTTTACCTGTGGTTCTATAGATCGCAAGCCTTTAAATTCCGAAATCATTCGTTGGTATAACTTCTGCGCGTTATCAAACAAAGGAGTTTAATCCTGCTGCTTCCAAGGTATATCCGTCAACAGGCTCCGACAATTTGCATTTTTTCGCTTCGAGCCTTTATTCATTACCTAAGAGGAAAGCCGCCCATTTCACCCGCCTGCCTCTAGTTACACATTATTTTTCCAACATATCTTGTAAGATTCGAGCGCGACCACTCCTTTCTGGACTTCCTTTCCGGAATTCCTTTCCGGACTTCTTTCATTTCCCCAAAATCCCTTTCCTTAGATTTGCCACGTGTGAATTGCTGTTCCTGACCAAGCCTTCCTGATATATTAAGGCGAAAGCAATTATTGCCTAATCGTTGTCGTCAGCAAGTGTCACGCTTTTGCGGAGGCTCTGATTGGTCGAGACGCGATGACGTCATGGAGGTCTCGACCAATCACAGAGCACAACCACAGTATGCGCGAATGCGTGCCTTATATGACCATATGCCAATCAGTGATGAGTTACTATCTAATGACTAGTTAAGTATTTAGTAATGAATAAATAATAACTAATAATAATTATAAATTCTAGTTACTGGTTAATGACCTAATTAATTACTAATTTATGACTAATTGAATATAATTACTAATTACTGACAGTTGCTTAATTAATTCAATATTACTAAGTAATGGCAAGCACCCTGTAAAATAAAATACACAACAGTAAACGTAGAACAACTGCGAAGATACAAGAGAGCGATCTCGTTCCTGCCAAGCAGAATTCACTGAATAAATTCACTCCCAAAATGCTAAAGAGTAGTCGCTCGCTTTACTCGTAGCAGCATTGATCGCTACATGCGCAACGGTCGCGTAGCTGAATGCAGCACTCGGGCTTTCACCTTTCATCAAATTTAGTCGCCAAAGTGTGCTCGAATTTTTTTGCTCTTTATTCGGCGCAACTTTTCCGGTCTCTTTCTTGTGGTCCACTATGGCATGCCTGCCACTGCCCTGTCATCACAATGCGACAGCGTCAAAGATTCCATGTCGCAAAAAAGCCTGTGTCGAGGTGGTTCGCCATGTCAAAAAAATCCTAATTGGTCGAGATTTATTTCTTTCTTCACTTAAAATGCATGCAGCTAGCACAGAACCGGGTAAATTGAAGAAATATGGGGGGGGGGGGGGGGGGGGGGCCTTCGCCCTGCAGTGGGTATAATCAGGCTGATGATGATATATATATGGTTCAAGTTAGCTGTGACACCCGGTATATATATATATATATATATATATATATATATATATATATATATATACCGGGTGTCCCAGCTAACTTGAACCAAGGGTTACAAAATAATATATTTGAGGTAGGTCAGTGAAACCAATTGCATACAACTGCCAGCCTGTTTGCGCACTACAGGCAATTTTTGTTTTGCAATTACTTAATTAGCTAATTATGTTAATTTCTCTAATTTATTAAATATCGACTTTAGACCAAAAATGTGAATTGGAAAGTTGTAGAGCACCTTCAGAAACCCGCATTCCATTAATTGCGATAAAGAAAGTCGCACGTGTATCTTTTTTTCCGGGCTCAGAAGAAAGCCCGCGAAGTACAAATAATACCACGTGACTAGCGCATTTGTGCGCTGCGATTGTGGTGCTCTCAGTCGTGGTTGGAGCGAACGAAATCAGCTGCGGCCGTGACCCGATGGTCCCGTTGCAGCGGCAGGCAGAAATGTTGGCGATGATTCGAGCGAGCTCGAGCTCGCCCGTCGCCACAGCGATTTTGGCCAGACCTGCGCACCGCAGCAGCCTACATCACGACAGGCGGATGACGATAAAGAACCGGCAAATGAAGGTGCAGCGCTAATTTTAGTCGAGTCACATGATGTCATGTCGCCCCTTTACCCAAGCATGTATGCGCAGATTCAGTGGCTGATAATGTATCGCTCATCCGTTTGTCGTGACGTTCGCTGATGGGAGAGAAGGAGGCCTTGTTAGAATCTCGGTGGTGTCGGCTCGCCGCTCTCGCTGCTACTGCACCGTCACGTGGGCCTGCTGTCTGACGCGGGCGAAGGAGCCATCGCAGGCATATCGGCCTGCCGCTTTTACGGGGCCAAGGAGGCTGGCAGTTGTATGCAATTGGTTTCACTGACCTACCTCAAACATATTATTTTGTACCCCTTGGTTCAAGTTAGCTGGGACACCCGGTATATATATATATATATATATATATATATATATATATATATATATATATATATATATATATATATATATATATATATATATATATATATATATATACGGCGGCGCTGGTACTGGGCTTAGGGTGGCGCTGGTGAACACTCTCAAGGTTCGTATACACACAACATAAATACCCAAGAAAGTAGCAGGAGGGACAGCGGCCGATGTAGCTCAGTTGGTAGAGCACCGGACGCGTTATTCGGAGGTCGTGGGTTCGGTTCCCACCATCGGCACGTTGTTTTTTCTTCTACTTTGTGTTTAATTATCTTCCCCTAAACATATTACATTACAAATTTCTGTGATTATCCAAGAGAATGTTAAAAAAAAAAAGACAAAGTACCATCCCCAACGCTTTCCTTGGCCTCGCCGACTGTTGGCTTCTTTCCTTAATGTATTTTAACGAGCACCCTCATTTCCCCTTAATTGATCTGCTTGTAGCTTACGGGGGTCTCGGTTCTGGCAGTCTTGAAGCCATAGGTAGCGTAGGAGGGTTCTAGCACAGCGTTCGCCCTCGCTCTTTATCACGTTCCACGTGACGCTGGCGGTACAAAGGACGTTCCACGTTCGTATACACACAACATAAATACCCAAGAAAGTAGCAGGAGGGACAGCGGCCGATGTAGCTCAGTTGGTAGAGCACCGGACGCGTTATTCGGAGGTCGTGGGTTCGGTTCCCACCATCGGCACGTTGTTTTTTCTTCTACTTTGTGTTTAATTATCTTCCCCTAAACATATTACATTACTAATTTCTGTGATTATCCAAGAGAATATTTAAAAAAAAAAGACATAAAGTACCATCCCCAACGCTTTCCTTGGCCTCGCCGACTGTTGGCTTCTTTCCTTAATATATATATATATATATATATATATATATATATATATATATATTGAAATGTGGCAATGCTTAAATGCAAGAAATTCATAGATGTGATTTTTGTGAGCATGGGAGTCAAAATTAGAAACTTTGTCCGGAGTCTATAGCTTATAAATAGTTTCTATATTGTGCTGCTGGCAATAGCTCAAAACCGATTTGGCCGTCGCGTCCACGCGCGCCAACCTCTCCAATGACGTCATGGGGCCTTGCCGGGCGCTCTTGTTCACTGGACGCTCCCAAGTTACGTGGGCGGACGGGGTGTAGTCGGGCGCAGTCGCGACATTTCTTCTTTTTATTTTGTGCGCCAGCGTGGAATTAGTTGAGAGAAAGACAAGAGGAGGAGCATCATTTGGATCGCTCGTAGGTTCGATGCTTTAAAGATTTTTTGCGCTGCGGAAAGGCCTGATGGGATACATGTTGCTGGTGAGCGTTTTCCATGTTTAGTCAATCGCTTTTCAGGATCTCTTTGAGTATTCTGTGAAGCAGAAGCCGGCCATCCCCGTCGTTGGCCATGCCTGAGCCAGCAATTCCAGTAGATGAATGAAATTCGGTCATGCCACATTTCTCAAGAAGGTTATTGTGATGATGGTGATCGTGGAGAGTGCGTGGATTGCTCGACAAGAAGTGAAGTGCGGCCGCGTGCGGTGCGAGCCAGTGCACGCCAATTTGTTCGAGGCAGGAGGACTGGACGGATGTTCCTGGGCGTCGCTGGTGGTCGAACTCCTCGTTTTGGGCATGGCGGCACAGGCCCGCTCGCCAGCACCGACTGGGCACTTGGTCCGGGGTCTGGTGCCGCACAGCTCTTTGCCATCCTGTGAACAACTCCCGGAGGCAACTCGACTGCACCATCGTGCCTGACCGCCGCACTTGTGCCGCCGCAGTACCCGGGCGTGAACCACCGCAGTATATAGTACTTAGCACCGGGACGCCGGGGCGTGGCCTACCGCGCTACCGGGTACTCGGACGCCTGAGCGTGAACGGGGCCCGCGTCATACCCCGGCCACTGGTCTCTGTCACCTCAACGGACTTCGAGGATCGTCGGACTCGCCTGCACCGACGTCGAGTCCACGAGTGGACTAAACAGAAGTAGGACGCTTTTTGGACATGTCCCGTTAGAAATAAGCTCGGCTTTATGCGTGTGTGATCCGTGATACGTTAATGGTCAAGAAAAGAAAAGCGTGCGTGTGTCAGTGAGCCTGATCTGGTACCTGCCCAGAGCTCCTGGACAGACCAGGGCCATAACTTACATTGCAATTTGGCCAGCCTGCCAGGATCCTAGAATTTAGTAGATTCGAGGAATTAATCTGCCAGAGAGTGGGCTGAGTATCGAGGACGGGTTCACGTCCATCGCTACGCTTAAGCGAAGATGGACCTCGAACGTCTAGCCGTGCTAGGCGCGCAGCTGGGTTTCTCCGGAGCCGAGTTGCTGGACTGGATAGATAAGGAATGCGCGGATCAAAGGGCCGAACGCGCTGCTGAAAGAGAACAAAGCCGTATAGCCGCGGAGAGAGAGAAAGAAATCTTAGAATTGAGACTCAGACTCCAAGAATAAGCGAGAAGCAACGCGACAGAGGATATTGAGCCCGTAGCTGCTACCCCTATTCGACGAGCGACGGGATGACCTGCACGCCTATTTGCAACGGTTTGAGCGTGTGGCAGTGGACAGAACTGACCTCAAAATGGGGAAGCCTTGACCATGATCGGCAGGATGTCAGCCGCAGATTTCTTAGACTACCAAAAGGCCAAAAAGGCTCTTCTGCAGCTTTTTAAATTCACGGCTTAAGGTTACTATGACAAATTTCGAAAGGCTCGAGCAGAAGATGGCGAGATTGGAAAGCGAAAGTAGTTAGCCGCCAGGCTTTCTGGTTACTTCGGCCATTGGAATGAAATGGCGAGCGTTCGTAAAACATTTGGAAGCCTGCGCGATCATGTGATCGCTGAGATGTTCCTTCAATGTTGCCATCCGAATCTCGTGTTTTTGAAAGAACGGGAGTGCAAGACACTCGACGTAATGGCAGACACAACTTATTGATTCCTGGAAGCTCAGAACTCTTCTAACATCGGAAAGGAGCCTGATGAAGCGCACATTTATAATGATAGCTCCATCGACCCGCCGAAGACACTATTAAGGTGCATGTTGTGCAATCGTCAAGGGCATCGGGCTTCCGATTGCCGCACCTCTACCAGAGAGGCACCAAGGTGTAATCTGTGCGGCAAGATCGGGCACAGGACGGAGGACTGCAGGAATCAGCAACCAGTGGTAGGACAGAGTGCCGCTTGTTATTTAGGCCCTGTTTCCTTACCTGCCACGCCGACGCGCAACTAACTGCCAAAACCTGTACAAGGAAGAGTCCCTGCCTCTTTGGTTCATGATCAAAGACTAGGACATGCGCTTCAACCTGCAACAGGAACTATGCCAATTACAGAAGGACTAGCGGCAGGAAAACGCGTCCGTGTTCTTCGAGACACGGGTATTAATGTTGTTATTATCCGCCGCAGTTTGGTCCCGAACACCTGCTTGACATTGTGCATAGAGAGATTGTCTCTCCTCGATGGTATATCTACCCAGTTACCGGTGGCAATAGTACTAGTAGACACGCCATATTTCAAAGACGAGGTGAACGCACTTTGCATGAAGCGGCCCTTATATGATCTCGTGCTTGGGAATATACCAGGTGTCATGGTCCCAGATGATCCTAACCATCGCCGGATGACCTTAAAAGCCCAAAGGTTCATGCCTCGCAAGTTTCCCGAGAACAGGAATAACCTGTGAAACATTGCGTTGCAGCCATGGCGAAGCCACCAAAAACGAAAACTTCCCTGTGCGGGCAACCCAGTCATCTGTGTGATCTGACAAAGGACCAGTTAGCGGAATAGCAGCATAAGGAAGGTAACGCTTAAACGCCTCTTCAATAAGATCAATAATGAGTTCAGATCCGGTAAGGGTGAGAAGTACTGCTTCCGTGAAGAAGGAAAAGTCCTTTACCGTTATTACTCCTTGGCAACTGGAAGAAGTTTTAAACAGATTGTTGTGCCCCTGGCATTTAGGCATCAAATCTTACAAATAGCGCATGAGTATAATACGTCCGGACACCAATGTATTAGGCGCACTACTTATTGCATCCGTGAGGAGTGTTATTGGCCCAATATACGCGGAGATGTCAGAAGACATGTTAGGGCCTGTATTAAGTGTCAAAGAATGGCCCTAATGACACCAAATCAAGACCAGCTCTTATGGAATAAACAAAAACAGGCAAAGTACTGCAGCAGCAAACCTCCCGCTACGCCTCGAGTATCAGCCGCAGCGGAACTACGCCTCGAGTATCAGCCGCAGCGGAATAGGCGCGTATCAGAGTGGGCCTGGAGACATCCGACGGTGACTCCACTAAGCATCTGCCTGCGAGTCTGCGTCGTAGGATTATACCAAGAGCGTCGAGGAAGGCCAAGTCACCAAGTTGTCACCACGACCAGAAGGCAGCTGTGCTCGAGCAGGGTTCACTGCCATCATGAAGTACATCGGTGCAAGTTTGGTGAGCTGCGTGTGAAGTGTGAAATAGTGTTTCTGGCGACAGAAAGGAGCCCTTTAAAAACGAATTCGTGCGTTTGGGAGCGAACGGGTTGTGTGGTTAGTATCGTGTAGTTTAGTCTTCCCCGCCACGTCTTCCCCCTCCCCGGCGCCAGAACAGTTGCAAGAAACTGTCTCGAAACGCGGGGGGAGGTTGTGATGATGGTGATCGTGGAGAGTGCGCAGGTTGGTTAAGAACAAGTGAAGTGCGGCCGCGTGCGGTGCGAGCCAGTGCTCCTGAGTTTGTTCGAGGCAGGAGGACGGGACGGACGTTCATGGGCCTCTTAATTCAGAATCCTCATGCTGAAGCTTCTCCACAAATTTGCCTGCGGGCTTGAATCGGACCCAAGAGCCTCGATTCTCACCTCGAACGAGCTGTTTGAGTTGACAGTGCAGTCGGTCTCGTGATGACCCAATGGGCAAGCAATACCAGGCCGTGTCAACTATTACCTGTCAGCTCAGAAAGCTAACCCTGATTTTCTCCGGAGAACCAACCGTTGTAGAGCTAACAGTAGATATCGAAGTAATAAATGTAGAGTAGAGTTAATGGAGTTGTATTTTTTTTTATTGTCGGAAGATATAAGCCGGACGCAGCATCGACGGTCAGTGACCTTGAAGGTTTGCGTGCACTTCACCTCCCTTCGCTTCCAATCTCCTCGGACCGAAACAAACGCGCGCACGGGAAACCAAGCGTGCGGTGGTGTGCTTTTCTGCTCCGCGGAGTAAGTGGAGCGCCCGAGTTGGCCGTCGACACGCGAGCACCGTTCACCGCGCCACGTTGCGTCGTGCAGAAGCAGCGCAGTACAATGCCGTCCCTGTTTTTCCCTGCCATAGTGATTCGTTCCGTTTTTTCCATTGCGAGACTCGACTGCGATGCTCAAGGATCGGATTACATGTCCATTTCGAAACGTAACCGCGCCCTTTGCACACTTGAGACAGCGTAATCAGCCGATACCGAGTAGCCTTGCTCTCGCGCGCTGTTAATTCCTTTTAAAAGAAGTGCTTTATTTTTTTTTTTTTTCGAATCAACTCCAGTTGCTGGTGAAAAGGTTTTCAGTGTTGCAAACTTTTTAATATTCTCTTTTGTAAGCACATTTACCTGCCCTGATTGCATATTTCAGCGTACAGAAGGAAATATGCATTTAACAGAGTCTATAATCAGACGCTCACCGCTGAACAATATCCGTTGAGTTTTCCGCTGCGCGCTGTAGCGCATCATGGATCTATAGCAAGTAACCGTCATAGCGCATTGGAACAAAGTCGGGCGGCTGTGTAGCATTGTGCAATTAGAATCAAAGTGCGCTTTGGGTACGATGTCTGTCCAAGTGCTCGGTAACAGTGGGTGCGAGCACCCAACTTCCGCGGCGCAGTTTTGCGTACATACTGCGATCTCTGAATGGGGCGTTCACACTCGAGCGGCAGATGCAAAGGAAAATGTGCGAGCGAAGCCAGGGCTGTCGAAAGCTCTGTGATTTCAGATGGAATGAGAGGACACTTGCGCTACTTCCCGTTGACCTTTCTTTGCAGTCTGTGCACCTTCAAGAAACCGATTTCTGTAAAATTTAAAACAGAACTGCGGCGCATGGTCACCTAACGACGCGCACAGGCGCCGACTGATATCCAGTTTTATTTGCACAAGCCTACAGATAGATATATATGTATATATATATATATATATATATATATATAGAGAGAGAGAGAGAGAGAGAGAACATAACGTACTAGACTGCTGAAAGAGTATATAGCGAAGTATACGCGGAAACATTTTTTATTTTTCATTTCACTCGACGTTTCGATCAGAGACCGATCTTTCTATATATATATATATATATATATATATATATATATATATTTATTTATTTATTTATTTATTTATTGTAGGGGTGTGTTTATTCAGTCGACGCAGATGGATCCAGCTGCTCGGGATGAATTCGCAGCGGGGCGTGAGGCGTAGCTAATCACAAAGACAACGACCAACTTCTTCGTTCTTGAGAGCGCCAGCACGCGACGCATGTCAGTGGCTATAACGATGAAGATTACCACACTACAGTTTCCCCCCGGGTAGAGAAGGAGCCATCCTGGCGACTCATGGAGCCGAAAGCACGTACGAATCGTAGTATGGCTTGATTCGGTCCACATAAACTATTTCGTGTCCACGGCGACGCAAGTCCGCAGAGGGCGTAACGTAGTTCACAGGAGATGTTTTTTGAAGGACTCGGTATGGACCGTGATACCGGGCAAGGCTCTTCTTTGAAAGGCCGGCGGTTGTGGCTGGAACCCAGAGCCACACCAGGGAGTTGGGTGCATATGAAGGCGCCTCGCCAGTGTCACGATGGTGTTTTTGTTGCCACTGGTGTTCCTTTGTAAGCGAACGAGCGAGCTGACGGCATTCTACGGCGTACGACGTACGAGAGTGGCGTCGATTCAGAAACATCAGGGCGGTAGGGAAAAAGCGCGTCCATTGAGCAGGTTGGCTTGCGCCCGTAAAAAAGAAAGAAGGGTGAGAATCCAGTGGTGGTCTTTATCGCAGAGTTGTACGCGTAGGTTACGAAGGGAAGAACCTGGTCCCAGTTGGAATGAGCGTCGTTGACGTACATGGCCAGCATGTCACTCAGAGTACGGTTCAAGCGTTCTGTCAGGCAATTCCTCTGGGGGTGGTAAGAAGTAGCGGTGCGATGAATAATGCGGCATTCTTTCAGCAGGGCCTCGAGAGCGTCGGGCAAGAAAACGCGTCCGCGGTCACTGAGCAGTTCCTTCGGAGTCCCGTGGCGAAGAATCAAGTTGTTGAGAAGGAACAAAGCAACGTCTCTTGCGGAGACGGAGGGTAACGGTGATGTTTCAGTGTAGCGAGTAAGATGGTCTACTGCCACATAATCCACCGGTTTCCAGCAGGAGTAGTAGAAAGAGGGCCATAGAGATCTATGCAAACGCGGATGCCAACGCGGTAAAACGGACGAGCAGGACAGGGTAACGGCTGCAACGAAACAGGGGACATCTGAGGAGTTTTTCGGCGTTGACAAGATTCGTAAGCGCACACGAAATGTCGTACAAGGCAGTACATTCCACGCCAGTAAAATCGCAGACGTAGGTGCGTGTAGGTTTTCAACACGCCACCGTGAGCACATTGCGGGTCACCATGGTACGCAGCACAAATGTCGGCACGGAGATGACGCGGGATGACTAGAAGCCACTTCCGTCCTTCAAGCAAATAATTGCGGCGATAGAGAAGACCGTCATGAATGGAGAAGTGGTGGGCTTGGCGGACAAGCGCTTTGGATGACTGACCGGGAGTAGGACTTGAGAGAAAATCCAAAAGTGCATTGATCCAGGGTTCATTCCGCTGCTCGGTAGCCATGTCGATAGTGGCAAGAGTCGACAAATCGTAAGCACAGACGTGGTCAGACGAGGTATCACTAGGCGACGGCGAGCGGGGAAGAGCATCCGCGTCCCTGCTTCAGGCCTGATTGATAAATGACATGAATGTCATACTCCTGGAGATGGAGAGCCCAGCGACAAGACGACCGGATGGGTCTTTCAGAGAGACAAGCCAGCACAAAGCGTGGTGATCGGTCACAACTTAAAATGGTCGGCCATACACATAGGGACGAAATTTTCCGATGGCCCAAATAATGGCCAAACATTCCCTTTCTGTGACTGAATAATTAGTTCTGCTTTCGTCAATGTTCGGCTGGCGTATGCCACAACATACTCGCTGTAACCAGGCTTACGTTGGGTAAGGACGGCACCAAGCCCAATACCGTTGGCATCAGTGTGGATCTCCGTAGGCGCAGTCGGATCAAAGTGGCGTAGAATGGGAGGCGAAACCAAAAGGCGGCGTAAAGTGTCGAAGGCTTTATCGCAGGCTGGAGTCCAGGCGGAAAGATCGGAGCTGCCGGCAAGGATCTGGGTCAGAGGAGCGATGATAGAGGCGAAGTTCAAGATGAAACGTCGGAAGTAGGAGCAGAGGCCGATAAAGCTCCGGAGCTGCTTCAGGGAGGTTGGCTTCGGAAACTCTAACTGCGCAAAGTTTGGTGGGGTCGGGAAGAATGCCGTCCTTAGAAACTACGTGGCCTAAAATTGTGAGTTTTTGAGCGGCAAAGTGGCACTTCTTCAAATTCAACTGAAACCCAGTGTCGGCGAGACACGTGATGACATGCTTTAGGCGGAGAAGGTGAGAAGAAAAGTCGGTAGAAAAAACAACGATGTCATCCAGATAACAGAGACAGGTCTGCTACTTGCGTCCACGAAGAACAGTGTCCATCAGGCGCTCGAAAGTAGCCGGGGCATTGCAAAAGCCAAAGGGCATGACGTTCAAATCGTATAAGCCATCAGGTGTTAAAAAGGCAGTTTTCGAGCGGTCATCGTCAGCCATCGGCACCTACCAGTAGCCAGAGCGCAAATCCAAAGAGGATAAATACTCGGCTCCCTGTAAACAGTCCAAGGCGTCGTCGATTCGCGGCAGAGGATAGACATCTTTGCGCGTGATCTTGTTTAGTCTACGGTAATCGACGCAAAACCGGATGGAACCATCTTTCATGGTGACCAAAACAACCGGAGAAGCCCATGGACTGTTAGATGGTTAGCCGAAAACTAAAGCTATTTATATTTTTCCGCATTACCGAGAAAGCCGGCTGTTGCCCGATAACGCCATGGAAGGCGTCTTCAAGATCTCCAAGATGTAAGATTTTTTTTTTTTTTTGCTGCAATTATACCCCTTGTACGGTTCTTGCTTTTTCAGGGAATCCTACGCTTCTCAAGCAAAGGTTTGCACTCTTCAAATTTACTCCTCGAAGGATATTTACCTGCAATGGGTGGATATTTAAGGGTACTGAAGACAATAAATTAAAAACGGGGTCGAAAATTGGACGCTGAGCGCTGAACGCCGTCCGCTCATTTTTCCAGAAGAGGTTTGCAATTGGTATCATTGTCGGTGGCTAATGTGAATATTGCGGGCACAAAATTCTGGAGATGTTCACCCTTGGAGTGTATTTCACTAATGTGGTTGGTTTTCTTTTTTGAACTCCGTAATAATTTGATTACCTTATTTCGACCGCTACTGGCAGACTCTGAGGTCGGAAGTTGGAGAAAAAAAATAATAAACTTTTCTCAGACGATTCGCCCCACTTCTGGACCTATGACTGGCGCCTCAAAAGCTCCAGATACTCTTTGATCCATCCAAGTGAACCAAGGAGGGATGACCGTACACATTCACATACGCCTATGACTCGTCTCGGCAACATTGGTTCTGGGAAATTGCGTTTGCATTGCGACAACATTATAACGCTTAGCCGAGCGAAGACCCAGGTGTGGTCGTCTCTCCGTTCATCATCATCATCATCAGCCTGATTATACCCACTGCAGGGTGAAGGCCTCTCCCATATTTCTCCACTTAACCCGGTTCTGTGCTAGCTGCATCCACTTGACCCCTGCGAACTTCTTACTTTCCTTCCCTTGGAATCCAGTTTGTTACCCTCAGCGACCATCGGTTATCCTCTCTTCGCACTACATGTCCTGCCCATGTCTATTTCTTCTTAATTTCCACTAGAATGTCGGTAACTTGAGTTATTTCTCTGACCCACTCTGCACGCTTTCTATCTCTTAATGTTACCCCTACCATTTTTCTTTCCATAGCCCTCTGGGTTGTCCTCAACATAAGTAGAACTCTCTTAGTTAGCCTCCACGTTTCAGCCCCATAGGTGAGTACAGGCAAGATGCAACTGTTGTATACTTTCCTCTTGAGCGATACCGGTAAGCTGCTAGTCATAATCTGCGAGTGCTTGCCAAATGCGCTCCATCCCAATCTTATTCTTCTTGTTATTTCCTCTTCATGGTCCGGATCTGCGGTTACTACCTGTCCTAAGTAGACATATTCGCCTACTACTTCCAGTATTTCGCTACCTAATGTAAACTGCTGTTCCTTCCCGAGGCTGTTGAACATTACCTTAGTCTTCTGCATATTGATTTTCAAGCCTACCTTTCTACTTTTTCTGTCTAGGTCATCAATCATTTTTTGCAGTTCATCCCCCGAGTTGCTTAGCAAGGCAATGTCATCCGCAAATCGCAGATTACTTAGGTATTCTCCATCGACCCTTATGCCTAACTGCTCCCATTCCAAGTCTCTGAATACTTCTTCTAAGCAAGCTGTGAATAGTACTGGGGAGACTATGTCTCCTTGCCTAACACCTTTCTTTATGGGAATTTTGTTACTTTCTTTATGCAAAACTATGGTTGCTGTGCAACCACTATATATATCTTCCAGCACTTTCACGTACGGCTCGTCTACCCCCTGATTTCGCAATGCCTGCATCACCGCCGAGGTTTCAACTGAGTCAAATTCTTTTTCGTAATCAATGAATGCTATGTATTAGGGCTGGTTATATTCCGAGCATTTTTCTATCACCTGATTGATGGTATGGATATGATCGATAGTAGAGTACCGTTTCCGAAACCCTGCTTGATCCTTTGCTTGATTGGTGTCTAAGGTTGCCCTGATTCTATTAGCGATTTACTTAGTAAATACCTTATACGTAACAGACAGTAAGCTGATTGGTCTGTAATTTTTAAGGTCCTTAGAGTCCCCTTTCTTGTGAATGAGGATAATGTTTGCATTCTTCCATGGTTCCGGTACCGTCGATGACACCAGGCACTGCGTATACAGGGTGGCCAGTTTTTCTAGCACGATATCCCCCCCGTCCTTCAGCAAATCTGTAGTTATCTGATCCTCTCCAGCTGATTTCCCCCTTTTCATAGTTTCTAATGCTTTCTTGACCTCGTCCTTCGTCACTGGTGGAACGTCTGACTCTTTTTCCCTACCGCCAATCTCATTACGGTCCTGACTACTTTGGCTACTGTAGAGATCTGTATAGAACTCCTCGGCTACTTCGACTATCTTGTCCATATTAGTGATGACGTTGCCCGCCTTGTCCCTTATCGCATACATCTGGTTTTTGCCTATGCCCAATTTCTTCTTTACCGTTTTAAGGCTTCCCCCGTTCTTTACAGCATGCTCAATTTTCTCCATGTTATACTTCCTTATATCGGCCACCTTGCGCTTATTGATTAGCTTTGATATCTCGGCCAATTCGATCTGGTCTGTTGGATTGGAAGCTTTCATACTCTGGCGTTTCTTAATCAAATCTTTCGTCTCCTTAGACAGCTTACCGGTATCCTCTCTAACTATCCTACCGCCTACTTCTACCGCGCACTCAGTAATATGATATCTCTGAAATTATTGTTCCTTGCTTCTAGGGTAATGTCGCCATCCACAGTTAGAGCTGAATACCTTCTCTGTAGCGAGATCCTGAACTCTTCTGCCCTCCCCCTCACCGCTAATTCGTTGATGGGTTTCTTTCTTACTAATCTGCTGCGTTCCTTCTTCAGGTTTAGGCTAATTCGGGACCTAACCATCCTGTGGTCACTGCATCGCACTTTCCCGATTACCTCTACATCCTGCACAATGGCGGGGTTGAACACATTATGAAGTCGATTTCATTTTTAGTCTCTCCGTTAGGACTTTTCCATGTCCATTTCCGGTTCTTCCGTTTGCTGAAGAAGGTATTCATGATTCGTAAGTTATTGCGCTCTGCAAACTCAACTAGTAACTCCCCCCTGCTATTCCTAGAACCAATGCCATAGTCACCTACTGCCTTGTCTCCTGCCTGTTTTTTCCCTACCTTGGCATTGAAGTCGCCCATTAGTACAGTATACTGCGTCTTTACTTTTCGCATTGCCGATTCTACATCTTCATAGAAGCTTTCAACTGCCTGGTCATCATAACTACGTGTAGGTGCATAGGCCTGTACAACCTTCAGTTTATACCGCTTATTAAGCCTAATTACGATGCCTGCTACCCTCTCATTAATGCTATAGAATTCATTCATATTACCCGCTATATACTTATTGACAAGGAAACCTACTCCTAGTTGTCGCCTCTCTGGTAAACCTCGATAACACAGTACATGCCCATCCTTCAGTACAATATATGCCTCATTCGGCCTCCTAACCTCACTAAGCCCTATGATATCACATTTCATACCCTCTAGTTCCTCTAACAGCACTGCTAAACTAGCTTCTTTAGCTAGGGTTCTAGCATTAAACGTTGCCAGGGTCAGTTTCCAATGGCGGCCTGTCCAGCGGAGCCAGGCTTTCTTAGCACCCCCCTGCTGCGTCACAGGTCTGACCGCCGCCGTGGTCAGTTGTTCCGCAGCCGCTGGTGACTGAGGGCCGGGGTTTTATGGAGCTTATCATAGGAGGTTGTGGCCAATTACTGCACCAGGGTGGCCAACTCCTGTTCTGGTGAGGGAGTGCGTTGCCGGAGGTGTTCACCGGCATCAGGTCGCACCCCCAACCTGTGTATGCAATTCCATCGACACGCGGATTTTTTTTTTTTCCGGTGGAGAATTGCGCGGCACCGGGATTTGAACCCCGGTCCTCTTGCATGCGAGGCGGATGTTCTACCGCTACGTCACCGTTGCACTCTCCGTTACTAGCCTCCGAAAAAGGAAACCACCGCATAGCTAATGGTATCTGGTGTGATTCGAACCTGTGAAGAGGTCAGTTTTGCTTGCGCGTACTTTCGACAACTCGGTGCGGTTTTATTTCCTCCATTAATTTACTAGATAAGACGAACCATATGTAATACATCAAACCGTGCACACAAGCAATGTGGCCCACAGCCCTGATTCAAGCGGCAAGTAGGACCTAAAGATACCCTGATTGCGCGGAAGGTTTAATGCGATCTAGCCACTCTGATATTGGGTTCAATTGCCTCAGCGTTTCAACTGCACTGTCAAGAAGTTAATTATTTCTTTCGGCTCTCGCGAATACTCGCGGCGCTCTCGGATATCAATAGCTCATAGCCTATGGTTAGCGCCCTTAGGAATACATGGAATCGAAAGATTTCTAAGCAGTTTCCTCATTTCGCAGGGCACATGTGATGTCGTTATTTAGCACAGAGCAACCATGAACATACTAGAAGAGGTCGTGAAAGTATAAAATCTCATTACCGAGGCCAAGTGTTTTTAAAGCACCGTTAAATGTATGGAGGTGCGAGTTGGGAGGACGATCCATAGAAACACAAGTAAACGCAACTTACCGAAACATTTTTCTCTTTCGCAGAGTACCAAAAGTGGTGGCCGGTCGTTGCCCAGCGCTTTTAAGAAGAATGCTGCGTCATTGTGGAGGCAGTCTACTTTTAAAACTCCCGGAATAATCCATGTTGTAAATCCAGACACCCCCAAAATGCTCATGTAGCGAATCACGAAGTTTTGTTTAGAGTCTGATATGCTGCCGCATGGGGTAAATTAGCTTGATAATATTGACACTCAAGTGATACATCCTAGATAGAATTACATTTAAAAAGCAGTTGTCAAACGCCATACGAGAATACGGACAGAAAGAGATTCGCACATTGCATCAGACGACAGGGCAGCTGGCAATACCCACCGTGGCCGCCTCCAGCTCCGGAGCGTCTGCTAGCGACAGCGCCGGCGGTGCATTGCCGTCTGCAACGGTGCGCGGTCAGTTTATCGTGCTGTGAATGGTCCCGCAAGTCGTCAGATTTGCAGTACTTGCAAGGGAATGTAGTGTGTCTTCAAACATGACGTCGGGGTGTCGTTCAAGACGTTCACCAAAAAATGAGAGGGATTCAACGCTGCTGAACAGAGCAAAATGTTGCGGAAAGTTGTGTTTACAAGTATTTCTAAGGGTCGCCCTCTCAACTCACACCCCCATGCGTTTCGCGGTGTTTTAAAGGTACTTCGCCTCGGTAATAAGATTTCATACTTTCACGGTCTGTTCTAGGATGTTCATGGTTGCTCTGTGTTAAATAGCGACATCATATGTGCCTTGTGAAATGAGAAAATTGCTTCAAACATTTTCGGGTCAATGTATTCCTATGGGCGTTAAGCCTAATTTTCACCCCCAACCGGCCCAGCCTGGCGACAGAAGCTCCACCGCATCGCGCTTACGTCACAAATCGGTGTTGGTCTATAGCTTCGCAGCATTGCGACTGCACTACCGAGTCAAAAAGGCAATTCTGATGCATAGTATGCTCATGGTAACCGCTGGCGCTAGACACGCCGGTAGAACCAAAAGGAGAATACAGGGGTCGTTGCAACTCATGCCACCATAGGGTGCCTCGATACCAGCGCCGCCGTACAGGGTGGTGACACTCTTTGGCATGCCCCGCGCCGCCGCTTTCGCCGCACTCGCCATCTTGGGGCAAGTCGCTTCGGGCCGATGCTGTGGAATGTCCGAAGCGGTTGTGCCGTGCGCTGTGTGCTGGGCGATTGAACTGTGTTCAGTCACGAAAACTAGCATGCCAGGCTGTTGTGTTCCATTGTGTGCTGGCTCAGCATAAAAAAAAAAAGGAGCCAGATGTTTTCGTTCTCCATGGGATAAGAGACGGAGAAATGTATGGGACGCGAAAGTGAAGCGTGAAGACTGCGAAGTAAGCCACAATACCTGTGCTTCTTTTATGCATTCATAAAATTTTTTTGAGCGAATAGGTGCATTCCAATCGTGTAAAAAGGTCTAGCGCAGACACAGACCACTAGAAAGATGACAAACACACACAAGCGCTTGCCTATGTGCGCGTGTCGTCTTTCTTGCGGTCTGTATCTGTTTATACGAAAGCGTTTTAAAAGATATTTTTGTACTCGTCTAACGCAGTTACGCACTTCTGTTTGGAATGACATTATCTCACGCTGCTTCACCCATCTGCTTGTAATCACAAATCTTTGTGCGGTTTTTGGCTTCCCCATCTAGCATTGCGCGCAACAGATTTTGGTCTGCCTTTTTCAACGTTGAAGCAGGTCGAAGCATCGCATTTCCTGGCATCGGGAGTAGCGCACTGTGTTTTTTAAGTGTAAATTTTGAATTTTCAGCGTACGTGAGGGCTTATAAACTAAATTGTAGTCACTCGGGGAAATTTAGTGTAACTTTCAGTGAGTGACACTCGACTTTAGTATCATGCGCGTGGTGTCACACAATAATATCTGTTGTTGAGGATCTGCCTTTCTGTGTTCATAGCCGCACCAAGAACATGTGGAGAAGGTCGAGCCTGGTATAAGTCAAAGGAATGCACCATTGTGCCCTTTCGATCGCTCCCATTTACACTCGATCTTGAAAGCTGGTGGCAACCGCCGAGGCTTCAGATTCACACAGATTACATTCCCTCTGTCCTTGCCGGGAAATAATACAATGGAGAGCGACGGATGGCATGTCATCTCGCGACAGAGTAGGAAGTGAAACGCAGTTTGTAACAATTATTTTGGTCGCAAAAAAAAAAAACACCAAGTTGGCCGCGCTGGAATTTGGCAAGTGGGCTTATATCTAGTACAACATTTCGCGAGACAAAGATAACAGATCTTCTGAAGCTGTTCTTTTTTAATTATACACAGGAGCAGTTTTACGCGAGGTTTTTGAGACTCGCAATAGTATAAAAAGTTGGGTTCTCATGATAATTAGGTCGTTTTAAGCATGTGATTGGCAGCTCGACAAGTCTCAAAGAAACTGCTCTCGTGAGCTGGAAGGTGTAGCGGCATCATCTTGTGAAAGCGGTCGTGAGGAAGCAAAGTTCTTGTGCAGTACAAAAGTTCATCCCGAATGCAGCTTTTCCTTCCCTGTATAATAATTACGCATCGCGAGGCGATGTTCACACCCTGTTGTCCCCGCAAGTACTCGTCTGAGGTTAAGCCAAATTTAGGTGAAGCTAAATTTGACCGCCTGACACCCGAATTAGTGCTGTCGCTTGTTTGGCATCCATGGAAAAATTTTGCGATCGTACATGTAAACATCGCATTGCTTCCATAATGTTTTTATTATTTCATTCATTTGCGCGCGCACTACAAAATACGCAAAATGACTGTTTCGTCGCCAATCTCATTTCAGCGCCAGTTCGAGGGCAAACACAGTGTATGGACGGTGGCTCCTCAAATCAACAGCTGTCCCGACATTGTTTGATTGCGTGTAAAAATTTATCGGAACAAAACGACATCTTCCATTTGAAGAGTCGAGTAAAATCCTATAAATGCCTTATCGAACAAACAGTTCGGATTCCAGTGGTTGATTGCGCGGAATACCCAAAGCTTATGAACGGACTGTTAGAGCGGTTTGGGACGATGCGCTTGCGCATTTACTTCAGTTGGCTAAGTCAGCCAGAAAAATCGAATGATGGGCACGGCAGCAAAACTGTAGCTGGCGCCAACTTTTATTAAAAGATGTCTCCGAGGCGTGCATCCAAAATCAGCTTCAAAGTCTTAATGAGGATTGTTTTGGAATAAAATGCCGTCTGCATCAGCATGTGACACGTGCCAAAGGTTGATTTACGCATCGTTTTTTGTTGTGGCTTTTCTACAGTTCACGATGGGCCATTGCGATACAAATTATTTTCGATATACGGCTCCCTGAAACGTACACATGGTTGTTGATCTATAGCAATAGACACAACTGAGTTCTAGGCACCTCATAAACTCATTCATGTCCGGCAGTGCAAAATGCATTGCTGTATAAAACAGCCAGTCGTCAAACTAACCGCATTTGAACATCCGAGACGACGAAAGAGTAAATGCTTACCATCTGCACTTTGATCATTTCCTATTAAACCATGCATGCTAGCAAGCAGTAGTTGCTTTCACTTTTTTTTTCGAGCAAAAAAGCGCTCAGGATTGCGAATACGTGTATAAACGGTACACAGCCGAGCCTGCTAGCGCAAGCGCGTGCTAAATAAGGAATCGGGCCGCAGCTCCATAGCCCGCCGTATCTTGGCTTGCCCCAACATGGTGCCGTCGAAAGCGGTGTCTCCACCCTGTACGGCGGCGCGCTACATCGAGGCACCCTATGCCACCATGTATACGTGCTAGGGCACATCGGCAGCCAAGCAGAACCTTATGGCAGCGTAGTTGGATGATGGTTGGCTCTGCAAGGTGTCCCAAGGTGCTGTGAGGTGTCCGACTCAGACTTCGGAGCGGATATGTATACGTCATGTACTGTCCAGACCAGGCTGCTGCCATTACCGATTCGAGAGAGCCTTTCTCCAACCTTTCAAATATCCCGCCACTTGAATTCATCCTCATCGTTTCTCACGTTAATACTAAGACACTGCAGACTCAGAGTCAGTCCTCCGTTCCATTCAAAATTTCAGCTTTCTTCTAGGCGTCCACATTGGTATCGATGACGACCCTTTTAAATCGCTCCGCAGTGGACACGGCGTGGTGGATACTACCGCAAATTAACAGGTTTGCCAGGTTGCGCGTGATTTCTGAAACCGTGCTTCGGTAGCATCTGGTGTCAGACCACTAACGAGGCAAATATTTACAAGCATGACATGAGGCGCTATTACCAGTTCTTCTGGCGCCGCATCCTTCCCTCTAAACCAGTGACTCTCATATATACCGTAAGTACAAATAAATGCCCACATCATCCTACATTCAGCACGTCTCTTCTTATACCACATCTGTCTAGATCCGTCAAACCAGCTATCCCCGCATTTATACTAAGTTAGAAAATGCTGCCCATTGTTTTGCCCTGTCGCCGTTCAGTCCCCGCATCCTCCCATCACCCTGCCCCGCCCCTACCATTTCGCACGCATGGCTGGACTCCCCCTCAAGGGATCATCAGACATGCCACCGATCTCCTTGGCGCTTAATTTGGAACCGAATAAAATTTAGCACATCTATTGCCTGTTCCCTTTTAGCAGCCTTTGTAAGGGCGAAATAGCGAGTTAAAGCTCGTCAATGAAATCAACCTGAGACTGCCAGTGAGAAATATTCCCTACACGCGACCAGAAGACAGGCAAGAGCAGAATACGTGGAGAACCACCTAGCTAAAAAGGCATATACAGTATATACAGACGCAGGGCTATACCCGAGAGACAGATACAGCACCAACACGAGGATAGCAGCAGCGGTGGTTGACTGCTCAGGCAACACGATCAGCTGCGCATCCGCGAGAGGAAGATCGGTAGTAGACGGAGAGGAGATCGCTGTGGCACTCGCAGCGGCTGAGGGCTATCGAAGAAACGAATCACAGGTTATAATAACAGACTCCAAGACAGCCTGCAGAAGGTTCCAACAAGGAAGGATCTGCAGGGAGGCCCTACGCATTCTCCTCGGCGCAGGAGCCTCGGGCTATAAAGCAACACAAGTAGTTTTCTGGGCACCGGCGCACACCAACATAGAGGGCAACATGAGGGCAGACAGCCTGGTTCGCGAAATCACGCACCGAGCCTTGCTGACAGAAGACCTCGTGGACCCCGTGATGGTGGACCCGACGTACGCAGATATTTTAAATCACTACGGAGGCACCAGGTTAAAATACCCTCCGCCCCACAAACGACTCACACAAGACGAAGCGACCAGCTGGAGAAGACTGCAGACTGGCACCTTCCACAACTTATACATTCTAAACAAAATATTTCCCACAAAGTATAGAGACAGCTGCCCCTGGTGCGGAGACAGTCCGACCCTATACCACGTCACATGGGAATGTAAACACAACTACACTTTCCACAAACAAACTAACCCGAGTGCGGAGCAATGGGAGGGCCTGCTAACCAGCTGCGAGCTCACAGCCCAAAGGGCATTGGTGCGGCACGCATGCGAGGTAGCCAGGACCAGTGGAGCCCTGGAATGAGGGAACCACCCGTGCTAAGGAGTCTCCAACGGTGGCGAAGAAGCGGCTGCAGGAAGACTCTCCGAGACTAACCAAAAGACCTCAATAAAGTTTTTTCACTCACTCACTCCCTTTTTATTCTTCACACACTGACATTGGAGGTGGAAACGGATGTTAGAAAAATGACTACTCGTTTCCTGCGAAGTGCAGTTTCATTTGTTGAAAGCCAGAAACAGTACAGCAAGTATATTTGGACTGCTAGTAAGAAGTATTATACTTGGGGATGCTCCAGAGGTGATTAGAAAAATGTAATACGGAATCGCGCTTGTACCGGTCGAAAACGAAGTCGGAATCCTATTTAATGTGACCATCCTCTTGGCTCTGGCCATGGGCTCGCGAGGCTATCGAGCTATTGATACCCGAGAGGGCCGCGAGTATTCGCGAGAGCCGAAATCAATAATTAACTTCTTGAGAGTGCAGTTGAAACGCTGAGGCAATTGAACCCAATATCAGAGTGGCTAGATAGCAACAAACCTTCCGCGCAATCTTTAGATCCTACTTCCCACTTGAATCAGGGCTGTGGGCCACATTGCCTGTGTGCATGGTTTGATGTATTACGTATAGTTCGTCTTATCTAGTAAATTAATGCAGGAAATAAAACAGCTCTTCATCAAGGCTTGGAGGACTCGAGGCCGGCTTTTCGAAGAAGCGACCGGGTCCTTCTTTTTAATTTAAGTATTCCTGGAATTCTCGCCACAGTCGTAAAGAATCGCAGGGTCCGATGTGCGATCGCAGATCGATCCAATCCTACAGGGGGCCAGGTAGGTGGCCGCCCAGGCAGAGAAGTGTTCTTTTCCGGATGACGTCGAACGCAAAGCAACTCCGCCGGGGTGTTCAGCCGCGCCTTTGGTCGGGCACTTGGGGCTCGGGTATTATTGTGGGGAAATCGTTTATGGTAAAAGTAAGGCAGCATGAAGGAAGGAGCGCATGCAGAAAGAAGCAGGCCCCGTTGCGCATGGAGTAATTTTGGTCCTTAGCGAAATCTGACATCGCTCAGGTAGCTGGCGTGTTTTGTATATCGCTCCCATCGAAGCGTGGCCGTCGGGAATCGGATTCGATCTGGCGACCCCGTGCTCGGACGCCGCGGGCATTTCAGAGGACATAGACTGCTCTGAAAGCTTTGATCCCAACCTCAAGATTAGGAGCGACTGAAAAAAAAAAACAAAATGAGTTGAGTGCGTAAGCTGAACTGCACTGTACTACACAAAAAATGAGTGCGGTCAACGTAAGCTGAACTGCACTGTACTACACGGAAACCACCGCCTATAGATAAGCTGCATACGAAATGTGCCAGAGGACGACGGGGCTCCGAGAGGTACCGGTTGCGTGAGGGAAAACAGTCGCGAAAGGTAGACACGGAGCTGAGGAATCGAGGTCATGTGTCGCGCACAATAATGCAAGCAGGACCGAGAGAGGGAGCTGCCGACGCCTCCCTCGCTTTGCCCACTTGCGAGAGGGGGCGCGCAACAGATCGCCACGCGCGGCCGCCAGACGCCCAGCTGCGAACGGCAGTGGTGGGCGCGTTGTGTTTGTGCGGATTAAGTTGTTGCGTGTGCTCGTGTTTGTACCGGTGGACGAGACTCAGTGAGAGCAGTCTCTGTGCGACGTTGCATTCGTGTATCTCACCGTGGTGTTGCCCTCAGCGTGGAACTTGGGCATCGAAGACTACGCCAGAGAGCGGCAGTTTCAAAGTGCGATCGTGCCATGAGGAGAACAGGTTGTTGCGTCGTCTGCTAGTGAGACCGATCGCACGGCAGTGTTCCGGAGGCCACAAGAAAGCTGTGCGTGAAACGCGGGTCTCTACCTGCGGAGACAAATTCGTGATCACAGGCGGTGAGTCCTTTGCGCTATATTTGGGATTTTTTGGCTGCAAATGCCGACTTCAGGAGACCATATCGCCGTGTTGGTTACGAGAACAAGTGCAAGGTCAACAGTGCATATTCCCAGGGGCCTAATTACGCAGCGATCATATCATGATCCGGTCGCAAAAACTGTCACAAGGAAAAACACCAGCGAAAAAAGACGCAGGGAAAAAGGAAACACACAGTCACCGAACTTAGGAGTTGTAAGTCCGGCGACTGTGTGTGTGTTTGTGTTTCTTCTTGTCCTGCGTCTTTTTTTTTCGCTGGCTTTGTTACTAGTAGACATTACCCAACTGGCCCAGCAATTCACTCTTCTGAAACATTGTCACAGACTGGTCCAGTACCGCCACTTCTATCGAGTCATATGTCCGCTGGTAAGAATCGACCAATAGGAGAGGGCTAATTTGTCGGTTTGCAAAATATTTGTGGCAGGTTCGTGATGTGATCTTTGCGTACTACGGACCAAAGGCCCGAACTACCCGCCGATCACATGACAAAACCTGTCACAAGCCAATCGGCTAGCGTCGATCTATCGATTCCAACCGACAGATCTGTCGCCCAATAGGCGCGGGAACTGATTGTCAGGTTTGTGACAGTTTTTGTGATGTGATCGGCGGGTAGTTCGGGTGACGAGACCGGCAGTTGTGTTCCTCGTGCTGCCGGTGTTTCAAACTTCCGCATGACGATGCGCGCGTCGAGAGACGCATTCTGCTCGCAGCCCTTTGCAAAATGGGTTGGTTTGAGTGACTGACTTTGCGGTTTATCTCCGGTCGTAGACCGAGGGCGATTCCACTGCATTCCGCTTTTGTGTGCTGTGTCAATTATCTGCAAGGCGGAGCCTGTGATAAAGGGCTGCCCTGCTCGGTGCTTGCTTTCGTTCGCCGTCACTGCAGTGGCGGCACAAGTGCCTTCGTAGCGCAGTACCTCAGCCGACAGAAAAATGAACACCGCCAATGGGCATAAATCAAAGAGTCCAGCTGCCTCGTTTCAAGGTGAAAACGCGAACGGCCGCATGAAAGCAGACGGTCGCTGAGCTAATCGTGATTCGCGTGCTAAAGAAGGTTCGGCGCAGCGGCGGTCACGAAAGCCGGCTATCATCTCGTGTATCTTTTTACTTTATCTGGCAAGTTTTGAAGCCATTGGGGGTCACTTCTTGTGGACGCCGTTGGCCCGGCAACGCACGCCGCAGCAACAGCGGGCCGGGTCGAAGGCTGGCTGCTTTTTACGGTCGTTCCGTATCGAACCGTGTGGGACGTTGTTCCAAAGTCGCAAACAAAACGGACACCCCCCCGCGCGCGCACTTGCAAGTAGGTCGCTTGGACATGATTGATCGTATTTACCGGCCTTCCAGGTATGACGCGAGAGTGAGTTACGGCCAGGTCGTTACAGGGAGTGCGGCCTGGAACTGAACTTTTTGACATCCATTAGGTCAATCGAACATCCGTGGGATCGATGTGAAGCTGCGTTTTGCGAAATGCTGTAAAATAACTACCAAGGGGGAAATGGCACATCGATATTGCCTATAGGCTGGTTGACGCGATTTTTTCTAAACTCTATACTATCTCAAGTTTATGGTATAATCCAGATTCTGACAAT
This sequence comes from Amblyomma maculatum, assembly GCF_055883805.1. Taxonomy (NCBI): domain Eukaryota; kingdom Metazoa; phylum Arthropoda; class Arachnida; order Ixodida; family Ixodidae; genus Amblyomma; species Amblyomma maculatum. The sequence goes on along the minus strand of NC_139351.1, from coordinate 38,256,575 downwards.
TTCGATTATTTTTTCCCACTGTCTTCAGCAGGCGACACGTGCAAAGCACGGTACTACTGGATAAAGAAACGGAGCACTTGTGGGGCGGGTATCTGGAACTGGAAATTTCGATGAGCGCTTGAGCAACGACATGGTTTCGCGCAAGTTTTTGAAGGATGATTGCAGAATTTAAAGAGCGTATATTTACCACATTGCTAGCAGCGATGAATTATAGGCGTCTAATATTTCAAGCCCAACAACGGCGGGCACACGCATGGATAGGCGTGTCGATCAGCTTTCACACCCTTCCCCCGACCACCAGTGAGCTGTTTGTTGTTGCAAGTAGCGCATGCAATGTCGTCTATTTATCAGTGTGCTGTCGTTGTGGCGCTTGAAATATTAGAAGCAACGCCCTGCAAAGCGCTTTACTGAATTATAGAAGCCTTTAGGGGGTGACGGTACAGCTTTCCTTATCAAACAGCTTCAGATAATGCAGAGGAAGCCTCGCCTGCTTCGGAGCGCCCTTGAACCGTTGGTAGCTGGACACGGCGTCTCGTTTTAGAAGCCGTCATATTCTCGCACGGCGATTATAGTTCGATGTAATTCAGTAAGGTTCCTGGTACTCTGAGTCACTTTAGGATGGTCAAGCCTCATAAGCCACTTATGAATAATGTCTTGCAAGGTCTTAGAGCGTGAATTCAGGTTAAATAATGCTATTTTATGGGTAGCAGGTAAACACTGTAACTGTCTCACTTTCAGTTACACTCGTCGTGAGGGCAGGGACGAGAAAGGAAACAGGAAGAGGCGCAGTAGGAATTGCTTTTAATGCAACTAATCGGTTCACAAGGTTCTTGCGAGTATTGCAGTCTGATTGAAAGGATACGCGTGGAGCCTAAAATATATAAATAGTTGTGAGGCATTGCAATCGGTCGAAGAAGTGGCTTGACGATTGCCGCGAGATTCAGCAGTAGCCGTTAACGTGATTTCAACGAGAATGCAAGTAGCGCTGTCGCAGTTCCGTGGATCATGCGCTTCTTCGCTCAAAAATGACTTTTGGCGGCGAGTGAAAACAGGCGCACGATTGCGTATCACCATTGTTGAGAGAAAACCATTGTTTATGCAGCGTTCGGGACGGTGGCATCCCACTTCATTTTGTAGTCGAGGAGGAGGCTAGTTTCCGACAGGGATTCCAACCGACAACATATGTGCCCTTCGACAGTATGGAATTCAATCGAAGTGTAGGTGTCCGGAGAGAATTGGTTACTTACGGAGAAATTTACAATCAGCACCACCCCAAATCCGACAGCTCGCATTCCAGACCTATGTTCGTCCAAAACTAGAATACGCTTCATCCATCTGGCACCCTTCACAAGCATACCTCGCTAATAATCTAGAGGCCATCCAAAACCGTGCCGCGCGATTTATCATGTCACAGCACTCACGTGAAACCAGCATCACAGCACTAAAACGAACTCTTTCCCTCCCAAGCCTTCAATCACGCCGCATTATATCACGTCTCTGCCTCCTTCATTCTTTTTTTTTTTTTTACTATCCTCACAACCGGCCCCCTCTCCTGCAACCTCCCTCAAGAATGTCCCGTCGACTCAATCACAATCACCCGTTAAAACTGATTTTTGGCCGCACTGCAGCAATGAATAACTCTTTTTTTCCAGATGCAATAGCCCAATGGAATGCTCTACCGGACGTTATTGCTTCATGCAAAGATCGTCAAATTTTGCGAGCAAAACTAACGAGTCACCTTCAGTGTTCTACTTGACAATGCACACTAGTCTGCTCTTGTATATTTTGTTAATGTTTGTTTGTTGGCTTCGTTTTCTTTCTTTGTTTTTGTTTCTTGAACTGGTGTTCGCATGCTGTTATATAATGTTATTGCTCCCGCCTTATGTAATGCCCTCGGGCCTTTGGGGCTTCAATAAATGAAATGAAATTCAGCCAATTAACGACATACTACTGGAGTGTAAATATGTAATTGGTTGGAATTCATAACGCAAACTAGCCTCCAAGTTGACCCGGTGGAGGGTAAATAGGATCATTTTGAAGGTAGCGCGAAAAACGAGGACCAAGAGTAGAAGGACACAACACGGAAACTAAATGGAAACTAAATGGTGTGACCCCACTCTGAACGCTGTAAAATGACTGTTGCGTCGCTATTTTTTTCCGAAATCAGGCGTGTTTTCTCTCATTCTTTTCGACACCGTTTTCGCATTTCTGTGTTACGGCGACTCCTTTTCGAGCAAGCGAACTGTATATTATGTTAAAATAGGGCCAGAGACACGGACCGATAGAAAGTCAAACACGCATTGCGCTCAACTGACAGCCGAAATTTTATTCATGAAGCATGTCTTTTTATACACTGAGACTGATCAAAAGTAGACAAGTACCGTCCCGTGGCATAAAACGTCACCCTCTCCCGCGAAGGTACAGGTTGTCCACTTTCTACCAGTCTCTTTCTAACAAGACATTTTGCAAATTGTATATAATATCCAGTTAAAGATGCACGCACAGTACGTATGCGCGCACGCACACACACACACACATATATATGTGTGTGTGTTTGTGTGTATGTGTGTGTGTGTGTGTTTGCCTGCAGTAAAGTTTCTCCGTACAAGCAGGGCAACAGCAAGGCAGTAGGGCTGATTGGCGTGACAGCAGTGAAGTAGTCTGTTAGTCTCGTTGCTTGACATTCAAGCGTATTTCTTTTCAGGCGACACATGTAAGTGCCACTTCCGGCGGTTCTTGAATCAAAGGGGGCAAATACCAGAGCCGAGTGCGCTTTCAGCTTTTATTCGGGTAGCTTCCACAGGCGTTGCCTCTCATATACGTCTTTACAAGGAGTCTTTCTTTCCTCGTTTCGTTTTCACGCAGTGAGGAGGAACGAAATAAGAGCGCTTTACTCTCAACAGCGTCGGTATGCCCACTAAATGTCACACCCATCCGTTAGTCCCACTAAATGTCACACCCATCCTGTTATTTGTACGTCACTGTGGAAACAAGCGTGGGCCAGTGTCTTTTGTAAATAAGCAGTACCATGAGAAACACACCCATCTACAGGGGCCAATTTTTGCGCGATTCTTTATATTGTTATCTAACGGCAAAAATCAGCACCAAAAGAACGCGGACAAGACGAACCCAGCACGAGCGCTCCTTACCAACTGTCTGTCATGCCACTTTTTTTTTTTCCTCAACTATATGAACCAGCTAGCCCAGACAAAAGTCTTGATGCGTTTGCATATTTATGGGACGATTGCGTGCAGAGTAGGATTTGGTCTACTTCGTGGGTACAGTATGGGAAAGGCAACGAGCTAGTTAGTTGATATATTTTGAAAACATAGCGCATTCGACGTGATATTTTTTCCGCAATAAAGTTACTAGTTAGCGCCTGTCCCGTATACATCCGTGTCATCCTTGCCTTTATTTGCGCTATGATTTCAAGGGAAAGGCAATCGCAGCAAAAGGTGCTTCACTACATGATCAGCTTCGGGCTGTCCAGGAGGCGCCGCGCGGCGGCGGAGAGCTTCGGGCTCTCTGTGCCGACGTGGGAGCTGCCCTCTACACCTGGCGCTAGCCGAGTGTCCTCCAGGACCCCTACTGTGGGAAGTTTTACCAAACCAAACCAAAATCGCAGCACCCCACATGTTTGACGAAATTCTTTCTGTCAATCAATCAAAGCGATATTTATTTATAAGCAGACAAATACATAAATTACATTTGCATCGAGAGCCGCGGAGTTAGTAGATGGTCTGGTACAAAATAAAAAAAAAAGCTGATCAGGCGGCCTTAATTAGCAAAAAAGGAAAAACAAAATCAACGCGCTCGGAGCAAATGCATTTTAGTCAACGGATCTTAGGCGAGTAACACGAAAGAGAAGCGTAAAAGGAGAGTGAAAAAAAATCAGAATAAATCAAGGCCCCCTTCATTTCGATACCATAACAGATGATGATGTACCGTCTTTGCCAAAAGTAACCGAGCCGGCCAGCGGAGCAGGCACGGGGCCGAGCTGCGGCGCTACCATCGCCATCGCTGGCCGCTGCTCTCCGGCGGCGAGCGTAATCTCACTGACGTAATCATGCTCCCTCACTCTCCTTCTTGGGATAATAAAACGTAAGCGAGTACCAAGTGCGGTGCCTGATTTTGCGCCTTCAGAACGTTGCGCTAGTGAGGAAGGGCGCTCCGCATAGCATCACTCGCTCAATGCTCGTTTCTATCTGGCGCTGTAAAGCTGCTCTCTTCGTTACAATGTCTTCGCGTTTAATATCGGTGCAGTGCTCCCGCAGTTGCAACGACTGGACAAATGCATGCTTTTCTACTCGTTTGGATTGTCCCGGAAGTATGGGGAGGAATCGATTTCGAAAACTCGATGCGCTTTTCCACCGGTTCCTAGCCGTCCGTTGTGAACACTGTCGGATTTGCTGTCACGCTAAGTCAAGCTGAAAGAGAGAAAATTAAAAGACTTTCAAATGTTTCATGTGCCCCTCCTGCTGCATACCTTCTTTCCCGCTATTTGGTTACGTACGAAAAGCGCGTAGTGTTCTCGGCGTTGGTAATTACTTTCCTGTGTTAGCCTGCTGCCAATCTATTCGTTTAATGAGTGAACTGCACAAAAATGTCATTCTCACACCTTAAACATATCTCACCCATTTTCTCAATAAGTACGGCCGTTTCTTCTCTTTTTTTTCTTTTACGAGGGAACACCATGCGACCAACCTAACAGCAATATGTCCTGGAAGTGAAAAGAAATTTGGACGTGCGGCATTTGGATTGGACTGCGAACTACTTTTGCGTTACTGTCTTGATTGGTAGTTTAGTGCCCGCTGGCAGAGTGGTGCATCGGCGACTCGATAAATAAGTTGCTGGAATAGAACCCTCAAGTCTGACACAAGATATAGCTCGCAAACCTGAGACTCCCGTCATTACTGAACACCCTGGCCGCAAAAAGGCGAAGATTAATTAGGAGGGCATTTCAATGCAAGTAGAAGAAAGGCATCAAAGCTTCGTAGGCATCCTTCGCAATAGCACAGCTTTCTTGGGGGAATCATATGGTAGGGAATATTTGCATCACTTATTCGGCATTGCCAAATATTTTTTGAAGCAGTTACAATCTCTGCTCAAATTTTCGGCATTCAGTTTGGTGTTGCAATCGCGAAAACCATTACGCACTTCTGTGCGTTAACAAGCGGCGGCAAATGCGACATTAACGGATTCGCCTCGTTACATGGACAAGAATAGGCGCACTAGAAGCAGCAGGAAATATCGGCTCGTTTTTATTTCTCTCTAGCTCAGCGAAGTGTCATCATTGGAGGCTAGGAATCACGCGAAAAACTAAACCCAGGTTTCTATTATGCCCTGTCTAACTGTGCTGACTTTTCGAATCATTTTATCTACGGGAGCTGTGTACTGGTATTCCACATGCAAGGCGTTCTATAACGAAAAGCGCAGCTTCACAATGCCAGTCCGAAATCAGCGTTGAGCGAGTTTTGCTGTGCACAGCGCCCTCCGTGACTAGCACTGCGTTCTAAAGGAACGAAATCGTACGCCGCACATGGTACCCGCTTACATTTTATCATCCCAAGAAAGACAGCCAGGGAGCAGCCTTACGTCAGCGAACTTACACTCGCAGCCGGCGAGCTACGGCCACTGACGGCGACCGCCACGCCGCCGCTCGACCCGAGCTTGCTCCGCTGCTCGGTTAATTTTGGCAAAGACAGTACGTTACACTTTACACACAGAAAAAAAAAAAAAAACGTCAAATTTTTTGTACAATCGCAGTTGCAGTGTAATGGACTGTGTACACATCGAATCATGTTTGTCATTGCTAAACGTAAACGCTCGTAGCCTGCTAAATAAAGTGAGTCTATGGTCCTCATCGAGTGCGACAGTGCTTCCGTAATCTGTGTCACAGAGACGTTGCTGAATGAAACTACCCTATGTTCTGATTTTGTACCCCCTGGGTATGTAGCAATAAAGAAAGTCAGAACCTGCGGTGCTGGTGTGGCGCTCTTCATCAAGGAAGGCGTCGAGTATACTGCCCTGTAGATGTTTAGGAACTGAAAGTGTGTGGTGCGAAATCAGGCTTCACGGTCTCGTTGTTGCTCTCGGTGCTGATTACCGCCCTCTTAACAGCGATGACACGGTAATTGCAGAATTAACTTGGTCTGGTTTGTTTTGTGGGGTTTAACGTTCCAAAGCGACCATGGCTATGAGAGACGCCGTAGTGGAAAAATCTGGAAATTTCGACCACCTGGGGTTCTTTAACGTGCACTGACATCGCACAGCTTTGGTCTGCATAATCTGCTATCAAACTTGGGCACAAGCGAAGTGCTGGGCTTGATGATGTGCCCAGCACATTTCTGAAACGGTATTTCGAATAGCTTTCTCCCTATTTATACGCACTGTTTAGAAAATCACTGAAGTCTTAAACTGTTCCGTTGCTCTGGAAAAACGCGAAAATTATTTCAGTACATAAAGATGGTAACAAGCTCCTGGGCACCAATTACTGGCCAATTTGTTTATTATCAACAACGTGCCAACCCCTAGAGCATATCGTTCATAAATATTGTTCAATATTTAACCGAGAACAACATATTGTCCAACGCACACCATGGGTTTCGCGCTGGTTTTTCCAGTGCCACAACTCATCGAGTTGACACATGATATCACTGCAGCACTTAACGCGCGCCGACAGATTGATGCTTTTTTCGTAGATAATGCGAAAACATTTGATACCGTATACCATCAAAAGATTTCACTTAAACTGCAGATTTCCATTAATGATTCTGAACTTGCCGGCTGGCTAACTGATTACTTGTACCTACGCTCGCAGTTCGTTTCCTATAACCAGTCGAAATCATCTAGCATAGGGGTAACTTCTGGTGTGCCTCGATGGTCTGTTTTAGGGCCACTTTTATTGATTACCTATGTCAATGATGTTATTCCAACTATTGGTGACCTTCCGGCAAAAATTCGGCTATATGCCGACGACTGCATCATTTATTCTAAAATCTCCTCAATTACCGATCACGACAAGCTAAATAATGCATTTTCAAGGTTCTGCGACTGGAGTGTGAAGTGGGAGAAAACTGTTTCTCTGACGTTTACGAACGAATGAGAACCACTTAGGTATACGTATAATAATAAACGCAATAGTCTAGCACAGGTAAATGAGTTTAAATATCTAGGAGTAACGTTTATACCAAATCTGAAGTGGCGCAGGCATATAGAAATAATTTGCGCGAAAGCATGGAGAAAACTGGGTTTCCTGAAAAGCAGCTTGAAAATAGCCCCAAAAGAGCGCAAGATTACTGCGTATAAATCTTCGGTTAAACCACTTCTTGAATATGCATCTGACGTTTGATCACTCTACCATCTACGCGACACAAAAGAGCTTGAGCCTGTTAAAAAAAAAAAAAGGAAAAAGCAATCAGATTTATTTTTCGCCGTTATGAACGCAACTTCTCGCCTTCGACACATGCCACCATCTTATCGCTTCCCTCTCTTGCTGATAGGCATGCCTGCATCATTCTCCTCCACAAGATTGTTGATGGCACTTTATATCTCTACAAGCCCCAATTCAGTTCTCCAATCCCTCTGCGGCACGCACGGGACGCAGTAGCCCGCTCAACGTAGTTCCATTACAGGCATCAGTGATACTCTTTTTTTCCTCGCTCCATAGAAATGTGGAATACACTGGATGGTTCCCTTCGTGCAATGCGCATGACGATTTTGCCAGTCAACTAAAAAACCATATGTGATAGCGTTTTTTGTTCCTTGTTCCATTTTGTTAACATACCCTTTTATATTCCGTGAATGTATTTGCTTTTATTTCCTCACTTGTTGCTATGGTGTGATCACTGCGTATGTGCCCACGCCTATAATGTCTCGCCCTGCGAGGCAACAGTATATGTAAATAAATAAATAAAATAATAGAGGAACTTCAAGGAAAAATAAAATGAGGGCAGGGGTCAGGACTATTCCGGGCTGTTAATGAAGAATATCTTGCAACTTAGCTTAAAGATTCACATTAAAAGCCCCTGCATCCAAAATCTTGCTATGGAAATTGAACTCTTCGTTCTCCGTATACATTACGACAGGCAGGCAGGTTGACGTTGCCATTTAATGCCTGTCTAGTATCCCAGGATGGCAACTCTAATATACTGAATGGTAGAGGAATATACTAGCAATAATGAAGCTTACCGATCTTCAGTGTTTCTCACTAGGCATGACTTCATTAGATAGAGCTCGATTTTCTTTATATAAATTAAAATTTCTGTTGTTAAAAGGCGAATGACCTATCGGTAGCTTCAGCAAGGGAAGTAAATAAGGTTTCTGAGTTAGGGCTCGAGTTTCCCCGCAGTAGCTGATATGACGTTGAAATGGCGAAAAATGCAAGGCAAGATAATTATTTGCCTTGCGAAGCGCATAACAGCTGAGAGCTAGCTTTTTACATACTTTATCGCCGTCATGGGAGTATTTGAAAGAAGAAACCTCCTGAAAGTTACTATTGTTGTCTGATATGTTTCTTCTCATAAAGTGAAACCAACTATTTAGCCGTATCTACATTTATTGTAAGTCTATTAGCACTAAAGCGTTCGGAAGCATTAAACAGTTCGGATGTTAATTTGATTTCTAGTCGTGTTGCAGATGCGTGTAGTGTTGTAGATTTTTCGGCTAGTTGGCGAACGTACATAACGAAGAAACGTGCACAAAACAAAACGGGACACTAGAAAGAGACACACATGCAAAAAAGTGCGCAGACATATTTTCAGAAAACAGCGCATCGCCTTGAGAAGAGAATAAGGGCATGCGTGCAATGCTCTTGTTGTCTTATTAAGGCGATGTTTAGTTTTCCGAAAGTATAGTTGCAAGTTCGCGCTCTTTTAAGTGTGCGCATTTCTTCCTAGTGTCCCGTTTTGTTTCGTGGCAATTTTTTTATTCCTATTATAATATTCAAGTGCGAACGAAAGAGCAGTGCCGCCTACATACGTTTCCATACCTTTGAAAACTGAACAGCATGCGGGAGGCTGTTCACGAAAATAGAAAACAGAACAGGACCGAGTACAGATCCTTGCGGGACACCGGAAGTAATCGGTAGGAATGTGGAAGGTGTGTTCCTCAGTACTGTAGTTTTCGTTTTCTGGCGGACAGGTAAGGTAGCTTTCAAAGAACTGGAGACAGTCGTTATTAATACATATGCTCTTAGTTGTTTCAACAACTCGAAGTGACAGACGCACTAAGCTGCTCCTTTTTTTTTTTAAGTAAGTTTTAACCGCGGAGCTACGGGACACGAGGAACAATGATTGTCCCGTGTGTCTCGTTGTTCCGCGCTTAAAACGTACTTGAAGAAATGCACCAACTAGCTTGCATTTACGTCCTTGCACGTTGTATCTTTTTTATGTCGAGAAATATTACTAGAGCAGTCTAGGTTTTGTGAAAAGCAGAGTTAATAATCGGGAAGGTGATGTAACGGCAGTAGCTGTTGATTTAAATGAGACAAGGCCATGCTGCACAGCACAAATTACACTATTATCAAGCAGAACCTTGTTAAATAGTAGAGCTATTAGTTTTTTTTTTTAAACAGTATTAGTTACGCTAAGCACAGGAATGGCAGCCTTCGCGGTCTTCAAACTTGTTGGGCACTTGCAGCTAACCATTGCATGTATAATTGTTTTTCATTAGTACACAAAAACGATGCCAGTAATATTTTTTATCACTTTCACTGGTATTCTGTCAAAACCACAGGCTTCGTTTTCTCGTAGACTGAATTACTGACATCATTTCATCTTCGTTACTTCCCAGAAAACAAAAGCATAATTACTTACAATAGGTGTCTCTAAGCCTGGCGTTGTGAAAGGGAATGTATTAACCAAGTGTCTTTCGCAATCGACGAAATGATTATTTAAAATATCAACGACATTCCCTGAGATTGTGTTAGAAACAATATATTCTTTTTTTCTCAATCCATCAAAACCACTCACAATTGCCCAAACCTTTTTAGAATTCTCTTCGCGGTAATTAGATTATATATGTAATATCTTCAAGCAACACTCATACACTCCGTTGAGGCAGTACAAAATCGCTCCGCTCGGCTGATCTTAAATAACTATCAAAGGACAGCCAGCGTTACTAATATGAAAACATACTTGCATCTCCCACTTATCAACAAAAGAAAACTATCACACCTCTGACTTTTTTCATAAAATATACTACCATAGCTCCACATTGCGTTCCTTATGGGTTCAACCACCATCCTACATTTCATTTCGCCGTAACCACAGTCAAAAGGTAAACATTCCGCACTCAAACACAGTTGCCTATTCTAACTCGTTTCTTCCCCGGACCTGTAATGATTGGAATAACCTGTCTGCATACCTAACAAGCATAACTGAAGGGGAAAAACTGAAATTCGCACTGCAAGTTTTCTTTCTTGCCTAGTATTAAAACTTCCTGTAGGGTTATTTGTTTATCTTCATTGTATTCAGTGTTGCTTATTATATTTTTATATATTTTATTTATTTTTACACTTGTGCCGTCTTCCTAAATTACACATGTATCTCGTTGTTCTTTTTATGTGCGAATTTTTAACGAACTTTGTTTTTCAAACTTGTACGCTTATTGTGTTAACCTTCTGTTTTATATACACATATATATATATATATATAAGTAGGTGACACACGGTGGAAAATACAACACTTTATTCCGACGTTTCGGCCGGGGTCCGGCCTTTGTCAAGGAATGTAGCAAAGGCCGGACCCCGGCCAAAACGTCGGAATAAAGTGTTGTTTTTTCCTCCGTGTGTCACCTACTTTAAGTTTATGCCCCACCGGACCCATTCGAGCTTCAACCCCCTCCCTATATATATATATATATATATATATATATATATATATATATCCTGTATCCGCCCCTACCCTCTGTAACGTACATCTGCACCGTGAGGGTATTTTAAATAAATACTGTAGTATTGTTTGTTTTGGCTCCTCATCATTACAACCGATTTAATTCGAAAGTACAGGAACTGTGGGCAGTAATAGCTACTGGCCGGATTATTTTTCTTTTCTAATAGTAATATAGTAAAAATATTTGTTCATCAGTACTTCAAATACAACTTTTGCCATCCAAGGGCATATACTGTGATCGTAATTTCGCCTAGTATATGGGCGAGTGGATATGTCAGTGACATCGTGATTCTGACTACCATATTCAGTGTCTATGTCGCTATCATACACGCCTTTGAAATCGGTTCAATGAACCAAAGATCGCACGTGAGGGTAATCGATTCGAGGTGCGCATTTTCTAGGCTGTGGTTGGAATCACAGCGCGAAGGGTCACACGAATAAAGGCGGGTTTGTCGTCTGGGATGGCAACGTCGCAAATGCCAGCAAACATTCCTGTCCTTTCTGCAAATGACGTGGTCAAACAGAAAGGTGGATTATTTGGTGACTCGGATTTGCTCAGCTATAATACCTTTCAAGTTAAAACACTATCAGCAAGAGGTAATCACAGCACTCATCTTTCAACTAATCAATGTTGACCCTTGTCACAGACAATGAAAGATAATTTACCTACTCGCAACTGATAACAGGGTCGTTTCTATTACTGAATAGAATTTGTTTATACAAGCGCTAGGTAGGCGGTAAACAAGGGCAATCACGATGCGCAGGTATTCAGTAAATTTTCCGTCATTATTAACATTAAATTGGTAACCGTAAAGTTTAAGACAAGAAATTATAGCGCGAATAAAGACAGACAGAAAGGATGCAGGACGCCTGTCCTGTGTCGTTTCTGTCCGTCTTTATTCGCGCTATAATCTCCTGTCTCAAGCATATTGAACCATCTGTCCCAATTCAATGTTCATTTAAATGGTAACCGTAATGGAGCTCTTTTCGAACAAAAAAGTTCAACTCCACCACCAGGCGCGATACGCTCCCGCGACGGCCGTGAAAGAAAATGGTCGTCCCTAAAGTCTGAGAGCAACTGAAAAGGAGAGTGCTACGCGTTCAGGCTAGACTAATATGGTCGTGTCTTAGCGAATGTATCGGTTTTGCTGCAAAGTACTGTGGCGCTGTCTCTAGGGACGAAGTTTTGTCCCCAGAGAGCTATCACCGTCGAAAGAGGCGGGAAATATCGGGTCTTGAATATTTGGGGGCTGGGATTTAAAAACTTCCTATGCAAAATCTACTAACCCATTCGAGCTGAAATAACGTTCACAAAGTAGCAAAATATAGTCTACGTTATCTGATAAGTGATTCAGCATCGGTACTTGCCTAGATTTTCCGAAATCGAGAAAAAACTGCTCTCGGTGGCGTGCACAATTTTCGCAGAAGAGAGTCGAAAAGCTATTTAACATGATGCGTCATCTGTCGAGCAGTGAGACAAGCTCCATCCCGGCCGTTGGCGCGCTTGCTTCGCTGCCCGACAGATGACGCACCATGTTAAAATAGCTTTTCGACTCTCTTCTGCGAAAATTGTGCACGCCGCCGAGAGCAGTTTTTTCTCGATTTCGAAAAATCTAGGCAAGTACCGATGTTTAATCACTTATCATATAACGTAGGCGATATTTTGCTACTTTGTGAACGTTATTTCAGCTCGAATGGTGTAGTATATTTTGCATAGGAATGTTTTAAATCCCAGCCCCCAAATATTCAAAACCCTGCAGAGTGGCGAGCGTAGGCACGACAAGGCAAGGCGTGTCATAGCTCAAGAAGCCGGACGACGAAAGAAGGTTTGCGTGTGGTACGGACGCTAAATCTTTCGCCTTACATTCTATGCACTGAGCCTTCGTTTGGCAGTTGTTCGCGGAAAGTGCAGAACGGCAAGCTCTGAGCGCCACTCACACCTGTTGTTTTTGGTATGAGAGCAATAAAGCTTTGGGACGTTAAACCCCACAAACCAACCAATAAAGCTGTTTTCTTTCTTACCTGGACCTGCAGATCGGCCACTTTGTTCGGAGTTTGTTGGAATGGCACAACCCTGCCATTCCACCGGTTGGGTTGTGCTCGAGCTTTTCGGAAGGAGACTTCGTTGTTTTCTTCTGATCAATAAACATTCAGTTGCTAGTCCAGCCTTGTCCTGTCCTATTCTTTCCTGTGCCTCGTCCTTTGGCTGGTTAAGTATGAGCAATCCCGCTGTTATGTACGCTGTCGCCGAGAGGATAGGCAATACATGGCCATTGAGACTTCATTGACTGTCACATTGCTGTGACATGGAACCCACACCATATGTATGAAGCTCAAATCTGAAGGAAGCAATGAAAGAAAGGTACTTGATTAAAGTGTAAAATTGGGCGTGTTGGTACATGTCTTGAACAAATATAGCGCAAAGAAACGAGGACGAGGTGAAACGACAAGGACGGCGCTGAACTTCCAACTTTTCAGTTGGAAGTTCAGCGCCGTCCTTGTCGTTTCGCCTCGTCCTCGGCTCTTTGCGCTGTTATATATTTGTTCAAGTAAGAAAGGTGTTTAGAATTTGCGGATCCATTTTTGAAGAAAGCGATGAGCACAAGGAATGAGCGTCGGCAATTACAGCAACTGCTGAATGAGGTGGCTCTACTTTACACACTGTAATTTCGGAGTGGCTTTTTTTATTTGGCCCGTACCACGCACATGCATGTATGTTGTCAAAGTGCGAAGCGCGATGCTGGCATGTGGTCGGTCGCGTTTCAAACTCTAAGGAGCTGCTGATATGCTCCGAGATATATTGAAAAACATGAAAAAAGCGGCCATGTATTCATCATCACCTCTCCTTTGGCTTACTTTAGGAGAGAAAAAAATTTCAGACTGCATTTAATCATGCATGCAGTAGGCCGAGCATGGCTCCTTGAATTCGAGCGCTCGTTCTTTGCGGTGAAGCATAAAGATGAGGCGTGCAGCAAAGTGGGCAATAAGTCGGGACCGGTGGTCTCCTTCCCTGCAGCATTGCGCCTCAGGGCGCTGTAGGTACTGCAGGTACTGTAAATAAATAAGTAATAACGCTACACGCACTTTAACGAGAGAAAACGTTCGACGAGCTTATGTGCGTTTGTAAAAAAATGCCTTTCCTGCCGACAGCTATAGGCGGCAGACCACAGCTGGGCGTAACGTGCCTCGCTTCGTTTCCGCTTATGACTCAGAGGAAGCAATTTGCGAAAGTAGAAAGCACATTGCGTAGCTAGCTGTTGAACAACACGCGATGCTCCACAGCAGCACGGGGCGCTGTTCGGTAACTGGTGCGGTATTTATTTTTATTTTTTTCATTCAGGCGCGGCGTTTGCAAAGCGGTGAAGCCCTCGGCGTGCGCATTCATTCGATGAGCATTCGAAGCTTCCCCGTGCAGGTGGCACACACTGTTCCCTGATGGCCGCATGCTCGCGGCGCATTCGCGCGCTGTCACGTGGCCGTGTTAAAAACTTGGCGCGATTTCTTTTTTTTTTTTTTTGTTTTCAGTATTCAATACTCACGATATTCACTTTAATCCACTTGGGATGAATGCTTGGTCTTTTGTTGTAATTATTCTTGGCCTATCTTGGGTGCGGCCCCCTCTATAAGTTTCTTTTTTGATGGCAATGCTTTCGGGACCGAATGATAAAACACGCGGCTCTAAGGAACGTTCATAAAACACTTCTTTAAACGAAATTTTCGGTTATATAATGTCAGAAACACGTCTATTCTCCATCACAATCTGCGCACTTCGTGTCTCTAAACGTTACATCGGTCATTCTAGCCGAAATCAAGAAGAAATGGGCTGGGTGTGCAAAGCGCTGAGATAAAATAACGTTGGTGGCCAAGGGTAACACATTGGATTCCAACGAAAGACAGGTTTAGGAGGGGAAGAGGACGGAGCACTAGAAACATGAGGACAAGCGCTGTTTGCTCTCTTTATGGTGCGCTGCTTCATAATTATTGATTAGAAACTAGCCCGGTCCTGCGCATATTCAGAACATCAAATGCGCAGGAGCTCGTGTAATAACCGCAAGTTTCAATTACAAACGGACCGTTGCCGATGACCTATCGAGGCGGGTGTTGCACCGAACCAGTCAGCTAATTAAGGATCTTGGAAAAGTGAAGGGCTTCGACCGACCGGCGACTGCACGCCCATGTACTCTTTGCACGCCGACACAGTTCGCGGTTAGTTGCATTACGCGAGCAAAAGTGTCCCATATGCATTCGTAGTCGTGCCGGAGTGCGCAAATAATTAGTGATTGACATCCGTGCCCGCCCGCAGCCATACTGCTGAAACCTATACATAGTTTTTTTTTTTTTCCCCTAAGAAACTCTTTAGTTACATAAAAACATCCTATCACGGGTTCGAACCCGACACCACCGCCTGTCCTGGGCAGTCGCTCCGAGTCTAATAGGATGGCTAGAAGCTGATTAGTGAATCAAAGCGGGAGCAGTGTTGGCGCAAAGTTTTAGGGAATATACCAATGCTAAGCAGAAATTTTGTGCTGCTCTTTTAGGATATCGGAGCAATGGGGTGGTGTTAGGTAGTCCTGTGCCGCCCTTGAAATTACCGTCGTTGAGGAAAAAGTTCGAGGATCATGTGGTATTTATTTTGGAAATAATCAGCGCGCACAGACAAGGACAAAGACGCGCCCGTGTGTCCATTGATCACCTTGTATGCAGTGTGTTAAGTGGCATTCGTTTTCTGTTTCTCTCCCCTCTGGTAGAGCGAGCACCGTCAAGTTCGCATACCTGAGCTCACATGCGCTACAGCGCTTCTCTAGAGCCCCGCCTTTGCAGGTAGTCGAGCCGAGGCACAACCAACAACGCACACACTATCGGTCCAATGTTGGTTCTGTTTTGGTAATGATAAAAGCAGCATGGGAACAATGCACACCAATATTGGGCCAGCGCTCTGGGCTGCTTGGAAGTGAGCCAAATACAGCCTGCGCTGTGTCTGTCTTCCTGCATTCCATCCGTCCGTGGCGGGCGCACGTTGTTGCAATTCAGGCACCACGTGTGCCGTAGCCCCTCGATCCCTTTCCTTCATTCACAAGTTCGGAGCAGCGAGTGCGGAAAAAAGAGAATTGCGGTGATGGGTTGACTTGGCACAAGCCTAGGATATGAAACAGGCCGAGAGTGGGTGTGCAACGCGGAGAGAACAACGCCTCTATGGTCTGAAGAGATAACGCGGACTGGATCCCACAGTGGGCCGATCAAGTGGCAGGATGTAATCGCAGGGGAGATGCCTCTGTCACGCACCGGACGATGGCGTGCGAGGATGACGTGCAAGCGCCAAAATATGTTGACCTCTTTATGACCTCGTGGCCTCTGGATGTGTTTATCATCCGCATTTTGCAAAACATTGTGGATTGTGCATTTTGCATAAAACGGGGTCGACATCGTGCACCCACTGCACTTGTCTGTCGGGGTAGTTGATGCTAATCCATGTTTGACAGCGCTTAGCCATACGGACAGAGAAAAGAACACGTGAAGGACGAAGACACAACGCCTGTGTAGTCGTTCTTCATGTGTTCTCTTCTCTGTCCGTGTGACTAAGCGCTGTCAATCATGGTACACCACAGTGCTCGACAATAAGAGAACTACATCGCTCAAAGGCGAATGTGGCATGGCGATTGGAATGGTAGCTCAGACACACTGGGTTTGGAAATAATCTCCCGCCGTTTTTGTTTCCATCATTCGTGTTTGTGTTTCTGTCTATCTTTCGGTCTGTTTTGTATTTGCTTGTTTTTTTTTTTTTGCCTTGCTTTTGCGACTGAGCGTTGTACGTGGGAGGATTAGGAGATCCTCGTGTGTAGGTAAAAACGTTCCCGGAGAGAATGGTCCCCGAAAGATATGGCCCCTGAAGAAGCGGCAACGAGGAAAAAACGTCCCCAAGGCAAATACCGACCCTAAAAATGGTTTCTTCTGGAACTCACATAAAAAAAAAGAAAGATAAACGTTTTATGTCATTCTTTCTTGGCTTTGAGTTAGATGTAATCATCATTTGGATCCTGCGTCCTCTGGGCACCCGAAATGTTTACGAGAACTGCGTAAAAGCATGGTGAAAGAGCCATCTGGCTCTTTATACGTTTCGTGGTTCCGAGCTCCGCAGCTCGTTAAGCAATCATATGGCAGGTCTAATAAGCTTCGTAATGCTGCCCACTGAGAAAGGTACAAGCGGATCGGTGTATGGTTGTCTCAGGGAACCGGCCAAAGCAGAAGACGTCACTAGAATTACTTTCCAGACCTTCTGTGCGAGGTTCAACCGTTCTTCTGATGCTGGTGTAGAATTGTGATAAGGGTGATGATGGTATAAGCAGGACGAAGCTTACCTGGTCATGCATCATGGCCGTACTAAGGCATCCTTACAAGCTTCTCCGGTAAAGCCGGTGGCCAGCTCCTCTTTTCCCCGCAAACAAAGTGAAGACGAGGAGCTGTCACTGTATTACCGCTACCATAATTGTTTTTGTCATGAATGCCCGCATCACTTCGATGTTCGCGGTCAATTCTAAGCCGACAGGTGAAACCGCTGTAATAAAGTTAACATGCATCATTCATCAGTGCAGCTCGCCACGGGAAAACGTAGTCTACGTCCTATAGCGTAAGACTTCAGTCCTCGTTCGGGGACATTTTTACCTACTTCGCAAAGAGGGACATTTTTTCTGGGAACGTTTTTTCCGGGGACATTTCCTCCGGGGACGTTTTTTTCCGGGGACGTTTTTACCGTATCCCAGAGATCCTCATGGAGGACAGCACACTGACAGGTCAGCTTTACGATGGGCCTGATGTATGGCATGGTTTTCGCCCAGTATTTAGTCCCGTAAGTTTTGTTACAGTCAGACAGGTCAGAACAAAATGAACGTTTATTGATGGAAGCTGTGCTCTTTTATAGTGGCTCATCGATACAGGCACGTGTTGGCGTCTGCGGCAGCGTTCGATGTGGAATGTGGCAGGCAGGCACTGCGCATGCGTATCTTCTACAGGTTTACCGATCAGGACCCGCACTGTTTATAAGAACCGAAAGAGGGAAATTGCCAGGCAGGGCTCAATTTTCCTTGTAATGGGGCTGGCACGTATTGCTTACCATCTTTTTCGTACTTGTCGCTTACCCATCCAGTGTTATGCAACTCAAAGGTGCTCTCATAACTCTCATTTATGCTTATTCAGCCATGTGAGTTGCTCGATTGGTTTTTCAGGAGTGTTAAACCTTGTAGAAGCCTTGTAGGCGCGGCAGGGTGTTCGCATTATCCCAGGTAATTCCTCAACCAACCCGTGGTACCAATGTATTGATCTACTCCTGACAAACATTCCAAAAGTCTGCACTTATACCCGCCATCAGGGACCACGATGCTGTTCTATTTGACATGAACCTGAAATATTCGAAGGTCTTGCGTACCGGTACCAGGCGTATTTGTAACTATCAGCTGGCTCGAACAGCAGGAATATCAATTGCACAGATAATTACAATGGCTTATTTCAAACGCTATCAGAGCCACTAATAAATGATTTATGGAACCTATTAATAAAATGGGGGAACTGCTGGATCAGTATGTTCTGCCTTGGACTCTGACTCCATGGCACAGCAGAAGTGAGCCCTGGTTTAACAAAAACGTCCGTGTTGTACCCAATAATAGAAAAGAACCTTATGCAATTTTCAAAAAGAACCCGTCTCAGATGCATAAAGATAAGCTTCAGCGGTTGAAAAACGAACTGAAAGCGGTGGTAAAAGGAGTAAAAGATGTATTCTTTAGTTCCTTCCACTCACGCATGCAGAAATACCCGAAGGTGTTATGGTAGTTTTTTAAACGAACCTGAAAGTATGACCTATCTGTACCCCTGCTTGAGCATGATGGTACTGGTTTACGATAATCTCAATAAAACAAACTGTTGAAGTGCCTTCTTCTGTGTTTTCGACCCATGTCGGTTCCAATGACACTGCACGGCCTGGTTCATTCTGCATTGATCCAAAGAATGACATTCTTTCTGACCATGTTGTAATTGTTATGCTGCTAAACTGACTGAAAACTTCCTAAGCCACTGAACCTGATGTACTGTCAAATGCGTTGTTTTCGTCTTGTGCAAGCTTTCTGATGAAATATCTTCTTATGTAAAAATTACTTGAGGACAATGATTTGCCTAATGAATGGCATTCATAAATCGGGCCACGCAATCTGGTCTCAAATTATCGGGCCAGTGTCCCTAACAAGTGCCGCTTGCAATCTTTTTGATCATGCACTAGTTACCAATATTGCGCATAACCTTAATAAGTTTTTCCTCATTAGTAATAATCAACATGAGTTTCGTAGTGGATTTTCGTGTCACACAGTTAACCGAACTCGCACACGATGTTGCTTCTTTAGATAAAGGAGTTTTTGTTGACTGCGTATTTCTCGATTTCATACAAGCTTATGACGTTGTACCACATAATTTGTTATCAGAAAAATTATTTTATATCATTAACAGTAAACTGATAGCACGAATCAAATACCGTCACGCTCTACAGTGTAACCTTGACAAAATAGCTGACTGTTGCGATAAACTAAAGGTCGCCTTGTAATTTCGTTTATACTATTAATTCAGTACATTTGTTATCTGCAACTGGGTACAAATATCCTGGTGTTAATTTAACTAGTGAATTGTGTTGGCATAGGTAAATGATTATATCACTGCGAAAGCAGGTCGTGTTTTAGGGTTCCTACGCAGGAATGCCAAGTGCATTCCTTTAATAGTAATACACAACTAATGTAAGGCCTACACTGGATTACGCGTGTGCAGTATGGGACTCTAAAACTAAAAATAATATTGGTAAATTAGATAAGGTCCGAAACATAGCTCTGCGTTTTGTTTTAATTAACTACAGCCGGAATTTTCGAGTGTCAACCGCGCAGAAATAATTAGGATGGGTTTCGCTACAGAAACGTAGGTAGATATGTGCTTAGGCGAAAATTCTTCCACAACATATTTCATTCTAAAACATGTATTGACCGCGACCGTTATTTATTGCCGCCAGATTATATATCACGAAGAAGGAAACCCGCTTAGTAAAAGAAATAAAATGCAGAACAGGCTTACTAAACATGTCGTTGTTTATTTATTATTTTTTTTAAATACAATAAATGAACGGAGTAAGCTGAACCAAGAAGTTGTTTTATGAAATCCTAAGGAAGTGTTTGCCGCACTGCTGTAATACGCGTACTCATGCTTGCTTGTATGAAATTATTCCCAATTACATTTCCTGTATTGTTTTTTTTTTCCTGCAAGCATGTAGCACTGATCATGTTGTAACTCTTTCTCCCCCCCTCCCCCTATAATGCCAGAAGCCACTGCGTGTAATGTTATCAGTAAAGAAATAAACACATATGGTCGACTCATCCAGGACCTTGATCATAGCGCAAAAAAAAAAACGTAAACGATACAAAGGAAATAACAAAAATTTCGTCCTACCTTTCCTTAGCGTCTATCATCAATGTTCGCGCCGTGACCCACGACCAGCCAGGGGCTAGAAAAGCCCATTTGTAGTTACACTGTACATCCACCCCTTTCTAAAACCGCAGAGGAAAAACAAACAAACATGCATGCATCACCAGTTTGATCCACAACGGAGCCCTTGTGAGCCCTAATCGGCGGATCAGTGCCGTCGAATTGGGGTTGTTCCTGTCTTAAATGCGCATCCTAAGAAGCCTCCTCTCTAAGCGCGGCCCTTTCCGGCTTTTCGTCTCCTGTCCAATGCATTAGAAGTTGCACACGAACTGCCAGCTCTAAAAACGGAGCTGCGGCTGCTCCCAGACTTGTGCGACACTAATTAAAAAACAAAATTAAAACTTCGCTTGGAAAAAATGTCCCTGTTTGTTCCCACCAAGGAATGGTATGAGCCGTATGAGTCACGATACACGAAGTGAGTTTTGCTTGACCATCTTCTGCAGTGCAAAGAGATGTCGCACCTTGTTTGCATGCAATTGACTGGTAGGACGACAGTCGGTGGTCGGCGTAAACAAGCGTGGAGGGTAGCTCCTAACTGCGTAAAACAGCCAGTTGGGTGAGTTGGTTGGTGCTGGCTCGTATTGAAACGAACGTTACTTCGCCACAGCAGAGTAAAGAAGTAAGCAAGTGGTGAGTTCTTGTCTGTTTTGGCGCATTGAAGTCCTAATGGCAGCCGGCTTTTCTCGCTCACACCTTGCGCCCCGAGGCTGAGCCGAATGAACAACAACAGCGCGCGTGCTTAGCTCGTCCCGTCTCTGTTTTCTTGCGGAGACGACGTATGAGCTGCGCAGACGCGCCTCAACGGGCTGGGATGCCCCAAGGACGGAATCCGGCGGTCGCTGCTCGCGCACTCTTGCGCAAGGCTGGGACGTCACTGTGTCGCAATGCGCGCCAGTAGGACGACGGACGTGAGAATATGCGCACGGCCGTGGAAAAAATAATGCGGGTCTTCGGGAGAAATATGGCGTCTCTGTTTGGCTAGGACACCGGAACTTGTAGAATTTTAACTTGCAACGTGGTGGCTCTTCACCGCTTATTGACACTGCGTGCGAAAGAGACGTGATACATAGAGGCAGTATATGCAAAGGAATATTTCTTCTGAGAATACCTTGGTATAGATTTTTTTGATACTGTGAATCCCATCAGGGATTATAACAGGAAGGGCTGTGAGCATATGTACGCTGAAGCCTAAAAGTATACAAAATAATACATGATGTAGAGTGTTACATGCAGCTTACAACAAAGGGCACGTCAGCAGGGCGTGTACGCAGATGGCTCACCAGTTCGTCTTCTTTCCACAAATCATCGCCAGCCTGCTGCTGATACCAGCGGGACGTCAAGACGTATATCAGCTTGTCTACCACGCGCATGTGATTGAGACGTGGAGTAAAAGGTAAAACATATAAAACAGGAGATCGCAACCGTTTTATCATTGTTGGCTAACGAAATCAACGGCCTGCGTTACTCAAGGCTGCGTTGCTATGACAGGCCGACATAACAGGGTAGGACTGGATAGGGGGACGCTTTCAACGCAGCATTTGTTGTGCGCATATGCGCCGGTGCCCCGCTGTTCCCCTAACTGATTGGGTTGCCCTATTCTAGACAAGCTATAGCCAGTCTGCGCGCGAGAAGATGACAGATGCGGCGAGCGCGCAGCACTTTCGGCTCGACACTGAGAGAGTGACATTCGAAAGATACAAATGCGAAGAGTTTTATCATATGCCGAGAGTCTAAAGAAAAGACAAATCAAATTCGCGACAGGTAACCAAGACCCACGACGATTGTGCAGGCATATAGAAGCCCTGCGACGGAAAGGCAGCTTTACGCTCAACTACACTGCGATCTTTATTGTGCATCGAAAAGACTTTTTACTGTGTTGCTGCTCTCTTTAGAACCCCAAGTTAGCAGGACCAGATATTCTGGAAAGTCAGTGTAGCGGACAATGCTCCAGGGCTGTCTCCATCTTTACGTTAACATGCAGCCTGCTGCGTCATTTCCTGTGGTCGCTAAATGGAACAAACTAGATTCCAAGGGAAGCAATGTGTGTGCCAGAAAGTTAAGTGGGAGGATGAAGTTAGGAAGTTGATTCAGCTAGCACAGAAGCGAGTTATTTGAAAGGAATACGGGAGAGGATTTTCACTTATCCTTGTCCGGCTGATGATGACGCAACATCACCTAGTCTGGGTTCTGGACCGGAATTGGGTGCCTTGAGTGGGCGCACTAAGGAAAAGCCTGCAAAGATGGGGTTCTGGTTCAGCCAGTCAGTTGCATTTGAGTGCAGTAAGTGTGGCTCCAAAGCGGTGTGTCTTGTCAACACCTGCATCTTCTGAGGAGACTGGCGAGGTTCTTCCTGACAGGTACGAGCCTGACGCAAGGCGTCCGGGAACAAGTCATCGCGTCGCTCGAGGTCAAGGAGAAAGAGCGCTGTCTCAACAGAGGACTCGTCCTCTCGTTCCTTGGCTGACCTCACGAATGCGTAATTTCACCGCCGGTAGTTGATCATGAAGACTGGCCAGCAAATAGACCAGCCGGTTCGTTGGCGTTTTTGTTGACACCGTAAAACCATGAAACGCTGATTGGTCAGGAAACGGTGACGTCTCAGATGGGGGGTGACGACAACGCCAAGCGACAGCGCACGCCACGCTGTGTTTTGTTGTTTTTTCCGCAAACCCTTTGACGTCCCGCGACAGCATGCTGACACACGCCAGCTGGAGCAGGCGGTGAATGAACGGCATTTGTGTATTTTCTTCACTGGGGACCTTATGATTTTTTTTTTATTTAGGACAACATTTAGTCGGGTATGGAGAGGCTAATTCTACTTTTCATTCTGAGTCTTCCACGAGAGTGAAGCTAAAAGGTAGTTATTTGAATGAGAAGCCTGGGGGGATCTGCCCGAACAGCGCCTTGCTGGCGGTGGCGCTGCTCTATGCGGAGAGCGCCTTGCGAGCAACTGTCGACGCTTCGTAGTCCAGCTGCTGCGTCAACAGCGTCGTGCTTTCGACACTGCCGGCGGGCCAACGGGGAAGAGTGCACATTTCCCTTTGTTCATGGGTAAAAAATAGCGATTGGAATAAATAGACGATGCGTACTGGCCTAAGACGTAGTGAAAGCAAGACCTGCGCATGGCTTCGGGGCGTTAATCACTAAGCAGCGTCACTTCCTGACGAAGGAAATACGAGCATTCTGAGATCTATAGCAATTGCATGTTTTCTTTTTGCGTAACCTGTCTTTTTCACCCTATCAACACCTGAACAAGATGGAGAAATAGCAACTAGAAGCGATACTTAGGAAGGCGTGTAATATAGCGCTGGGGCTGCCAATAAGAACAGCAGCCGCTAATTTGATGGCCCTCGGCTCAACAAACACATGCGAAGAGTACAGGGAAGTGCAAATTCTCTCTCAGAAGAGGAGGCTACAACTCACTGCTGCGACAGGACGAGCTCTTTTCCGGAGACTGGGCTATCGTGACAACATGCAGGAGATTGAACGGACGACAGGTATTCCAATACGCGTTCTGGTCTACGTTTACAGTAACGCCAATTCCAAACAACACGCATCTTGTCATTCATCAGGGTAGGCGCCGGGCCAGGGCAGAAGCCTCAACTAAGGCCCATAAAACAAGATGAACACCGTCTATGTAAAGCGGCAATGTATTCCAACGGAAGCAATGTAGTGGTGGCGGTGATTGATTTCCAACTAATTGAGAGGGTCATCGCCTCATTACCAAGTTGCACCGTGTCTGACGCTGAGAAGACCGCTGTTGCTCTAGCAATTGCTTAAAGCAACAAGTCCGGGTGTTCTCTAGTTGTTCTCACTGACTCACAAGGTGCTTGTCGGGGGGTCACCAACGGTAGGCTAGGCAAAAAAGTGGCTGCGTCGGCGGGGAAAGCAGTAAAAAAAAAAACACTACATAATTTGGGCTCCGATGCACAACGTCAGTACAGGGAACCTCCAAGCCGATCTCGAAGTTCGAGGTTATGCAAACCGAGTGAGGTTAGAGGCCTAAGGGACCGACACGGTGACCTATACCTACGGAGACATTTTGACACTTCCAGGGAACCGGAAGCTGACATCACCCAAACCACAAGTGTTGAACAAGGAGCAGTCGGTCATGGCTTGGCTACAAACAAGATCTTATCCATGTCTTTTGATATACCAGATGCACCCGACCATATACAAGGATGCATGTACCTGATGCGGAGTGAAGCCCACACTTTATCACACAACGTGGGCCTGTCAGACAATTAATGCAGTGCCGCTGCCCAGCAGGAACTCCGAAGACCTGCTTTCACTACTTGAATGAGCCAACTGGGCAGCAAAGGTCGCGGGAGTCCTTGAATGAGGACACAGCCACGAAAGCTCTAAATGCTTTTTGGAGTTATAAATTCTCTCTCTCTCTCTCTCTCCAGCTGCAGGGCCGAGAACCGGCCAAAACTTTTCGGTAAAATCGTGGAATGCAGCAGCCAGTCGTCATCCAGTCATCCGTTGGATTACTGATGACTGGCGGCGCTCACTGCAGTTGCGGCATCTCGGACCCTTCCTATAGGTCTGGTTTACATGCAAGCTGTGCCCTTGACAGCGCTGCGGCGAACATGGCGAGCTGTTTGCAAAAGTAACGGCAAAGGACTGATGACTGTAGGACTCGTAAGGTTCGCTTACCCGTCACGTTGAAACGGACGAGTGCTTACTCGTGCTTTGACCATTAGACAAATGATGCAGTTCGAGCGCTTACAATTGTAGCTGCTCATTTTTTGAACACGTAATTGGAGGGACACGCACAGTGACAGCGCTCTCCCTGTTCGACCCAAGTTAGAGCTATGGGACGGAGAACGTTTTTGCAGCGGTACGCGCGTATTATTAGCGGCTTAGGTCGGGTTTCGGCGAGGGCCCTTTCTCGTCCCGCCGCTGCGAAGAGATCCCGCCGCTGCGAAGAGAATCTTCGCCCACTCTCTGTGGCTGCAAAGGCGACCGTTAACCTCCGAGGCCTACGTGACGGGAGCGGGCTGCGACGGCGCTTGTCGCCGAAGCCTCTGCGCGTGCACTGCAGCCCGCCACTCGGCGCACACCCGCCCCCGCCGGCCTCCGACGCCGCTGACCTCGACCGCGGCCCACGGCAGGCGGCAGAATTCCGCGTTCGGAGGGTACCGCTTTCTCCTTGGGGCAGCCACCGGCATCCTCGTGCGTATGGCTGAGGGCGCACGTGCGAGCATAGCACGATACGATCGAGATCTAAGATTCCCATGAAGGGGGCATATATTCGCTATATTGATTTTCCGAGCATTCGCATTGTGAGGAAAGGACGGATGTCATGCATTCTGGAGGCTGGCTCGGTGCCCTTGTTTTCAGCATGAGCACTCTAGAGGACTCTGCTGGGACAAACACTGAGGCAACGAAGGATGACTTGCTGAAGTCACCACAAAGCTGGAAAAGGAGCGCGTCTACACGAGAATCACTTGAAGACGCGCCGCTTTTCGCTCTTGATTTGATTATATTCTAGCCACATTCTGATCCAAAATATGACAGCTTGTCACTGATGCGGCGGCTAAACCAAGGTCCATTTCAAATAGTTACAGCGAACATTTGCATTTAGACGGATAGCTATCGATGTCCACGATGTTTCGGAGTAATGGTGGGTGAGTGTCCCGGCCTAGCAAATTATGTACTTTAGCGCTCTTCACTTTTTTGTTCTCCTTATTATTATTATCTTTAAATTTGAGTCCTATTATGCCAATTTCTTTCCGCTGTTGAGGCTGTTTTCATGTCCTAAGCCGTATACGTTTAATTGCTCTGACGTTTAGTGTAAATTGTCCATTCTTCTTTTACGCCACGAGGTCTATCGTCTTCTCTTGCTGCTTTCCGCAAGCTGATCATTTTGCCGTCACTGTCCCTGAAACTTAAAGCTGAAGGCTTTCCCCTTCCTCCTTGACATCGGGAAGCGTAGCTTTACCGGAAAGTGTTTAGTGTTTTCTGCATTGCTACCGCACTTTACACCAATATCTCCCTGTTTATACTGCTTGGTTCTAGTAAGGTAACCGGATATAGCCTCAAATAGTATAAGTGAGCTGCTCTGTAAGCACTCCGAGATTCTTTTGCTCCCATTTTTGTGCCTCCACTTCGTCGTCTTGGTTTCATGAACCGTTTCTAATTGGTTTTATTCCAGGTTAAGTTATTTCTCCTTTTTGTTGCCTGTGTAGTCTGTCATAAGATTTACGTGTCCTTTTCCTCCCAGGGGTGTTCATATTATTTTATCGGCTGGATTTGTTGCCGGCGTATTACTACCTGCAATCTTGGATTTCGCTTAGATTGCCCTGAAACATTTTTCGAGCAAACGCTGGAAAAAAGAAAATCTCGCCATCAGTATAGGCTTTAAACCCAGGATGACACAAAGATATGAGCTTCGCTGCCAACTACTGCTGTGAGTCTATTTGTTTCGTCAACATGGTATCTATTAAACTCAACAATGTTTTGTGTATATGAGCTATCAGCAGATTAATAGGGGCACAGCTTCAAATCACACGATTCTCAAGAGGACATGCCAATTCAAGAAAGCTCTAAGCGGGAGGCAGTGCGCTGCACATCTCTAAGAGTGAATGCCACACCGGTTCTAACTCGGTCTCAGCGCTTCCAAAAGGTATGATGCTATACCAACTAGCCCAGCAAGCAGCCTTGTTAAATCTAACTCAGCCTGTGGATAAAATTCTCTGAAAGGAACAATCATTACAAAAGCAGTGTTTTGCAGGGACAACAGTTACACTCAAAATATACAATATTTACACTTGAACCGTCTTCCATAATTGACTGAGGTAACATCGCTAGGATTCGATCTTATATTGAGTTTAAATTTTTTTTAAATCTTCTGATTGTATTTCCACCGGGATATTTCAGTTCATTTTATTTATTTCCATCCATTAATGGCACAAATTACATCGATCGGCACAGCAATCAGGGTAAAAGCGATCACACAAGGTACAATGAGTGCATAAATACATTTTGGGGCATCGGAGTCAACCAGCCATACGCCTGAGCTTCGTCTCACTAACATTCGCGCAACGCCACAAGCGGTTCTGCTTTTAAGACCCATTCGCGAGGTTTGGCTTAATGATGTAGTCCTTTTCTTGACGTGCGCTTTCACGGTGCGGTTTGAGTGTTGTCTTAGCTTAAATGCAGCTAAATAATACTTCTGCTTGTGTATACGTGCTTAGGCAAGATAGAACATCGTAACACCTGAGGACTCTGGCTGCCCGCCTCTCCGAATCCATTTTCTTGTGGTCTTTCCTCCAGCGTTGTTTTGCCCTCTGCTGCCTTGCGTCAGGAGACTACCTGTACCGCAGCACTTACTGTCTTCCTATGGGCCCCTGAAGCTAATTTTCCCGTCAGCTCACTTCAACTTTAAGCGAAACGTAGATTACCTACATATGTTAAATATGGAAGGCATTGGGCTATGTATAGGTCTTATAGAAAATACTATAAACCAGGCCCAGCTCTACCTTCCTCTTGGATGCGTTCCATACTTGATATATAAATCGCGAACAACAGTAGTGACCAAGGGGCTTCCTTGCAGTAAAAACATTTCTCTGTGCTCGCCTTCTCCGCACTATTCAGTCCTTACCAGTCTCTTTGCACTTCCGTTTACTTGTATGCCGCCATTATGTATTACGCAGGCGCCTAGGTCTGCTTGTGTTTCGTTTGGTTTAGACGAAAGCTGCAGAGATAGGACCACACTCTACTTTGGTTTCTTCCCAGCTGGCGCATTCTATGTTCCGGCAAAAATACGACGGCGCACTCTCAAAACCATGCTAACAACGGCGTGGGCTGCTCAACTGGAGACAGTGATCATGCATGCGTTGTGGATTCAAAACACGTTTGGCGGCGCTGCAGTACGCTAGCGCGATAGCACTGTTGGCGTGGCAATTGTTTGCATCTTCAGCGGGCTTGCTTTAAATGCGGCAAAAAATAGCGCAGTAAGCAGATCGGGAGAAGAACCTGGATCGGTAGCCTCCGAATGCCCTCTTCACGTATACAAATGAAACACACCCGCTCTTGAACTGATTCCGAATATTTGGCTGAATTCAACTTCGGTGATTCAGTAACTGATAGAAAAACCAG
This sequence comes from Amblyomma maculatum, assembly GCF_055883805.1. Taxonomy (NCBI): domain Eukaryota; kingdom Metazoa; phylum Arthropoda; class Arachnida; order Ixodida; family Ixodidae; genus Amblyomma; species Amblyomma maculatum. The sequence goes on along the minus strand of NC_139351.1, from coordinate 38,228,073 downwards.
AGGATCACCACACATTTTGGCGCCAATATGGCATAGTTTTCACACAGTTGTAGTGCACTGCTTTTTTAATCCTTGGGTCCAGCGACTTTAAACACTGCGTACCTCACTGACGTTATGCGATGTGTGTGTGGGAGTCAGTCCAGGCTTTGCCTTTTCTGTCTGATCATAAAGTGAACTGATTCAGCCTTGCAAGCAGTTTTGGCTCATTCAAAGGGAGTAATTTCTCTTTCTATTAAGGAAGCAATTTCTTATCACAAACCTACTCAACCTTGAAGGATTCCATTGAGACAAACATCTCTGCAACTTCGACTTGATCAATTAGGCCTCTCCTTATCATCTGATCTGCTCGCCGTCCAGGTTAGCTCATTTGACAAGGCGACTTGCCCGTATAGGCGGTAGTCCCGGATTCGAACCCTAGACCAGTAAGAATTTAAGGCTCCGTTCACCAGAAAATCCGGCGTTGGCGTTGTGAGCGATTAATCACGGCGCGGACAGGCGGTAGCAGGCAGCTGACATGGCCGAACCATAACTGGACGTAGGGTTGCCTGATATTGCATTTGACAGGAGCTGTCAGTTGGGGCGCCTCCTTTCCTATGTGAGGGCGATACAACAATCCGCTTGACAGGCCCCTTGCTTTCACTTCTCCCCTAGGCCACTCGGGCACGTTCTTACGGCTTGGCTATCGGGTCATACCGTCAAAGGCTGAGCGTGTGACCCCCATAAATTTTTTGTTGTCTTCAATTTTCGCGTGAAAGCTGTATAGGTTTCTGTTGTAGACATACGGTGGCGCTTAGAAGAGCGTTAGTGAGTAGTTACTTCGTTAATAACCATTGTTCTGTTCCCTGCTATGACGTCTTGCTCTATTATACCATTGCAGACTGTCTCCTTACTTTGCAGCCCTATAGCTCAGTAATGAACCTTATCATAATTACATAAAATGCGTGTGTATGCTTAGGAATCCTTCCCCATGCTAAGAAAAATGCATTTTACTCAGCGCAAAACACACAGCACGAATTGTATGATAGGCAGGATGAACGGAACGCTTCGTTCGTCCTGCGTTTGTGTCCTTCGTCCTGTGTGTTTTGAGCTGAATGTTCTCAAGACCAACTAGTCTTAATAATTCCAGTGCTCGTTCCACTCCACACTTGCCGAACTTCTTTGGCACCTTCAGAGGAGCACAGCATTCATTGGCTGAGAAACAGCCCTTCCATACAGCTTTTTTTTTGCTTTTTTTTTTTCGCTTGTTAGTATTGCTATGTACGCCTAAGTCGCGCTCTTTTGGACTGCTGCCTTTCGGTGCGAATAAAATTGTGAGTTATTTTCGTCTTGTTGCCTAAAGAACGACTCATAAAGTGAGGAAATTCACCCAGACCATCCCTATTCTTTCCTCTCATTTCCATCCATGCGGCTTTCTTTTTTTCCCGCCCATCAAAAACTGGCAAGAGAACGGCGCATCCAATATGAGGAAAGCGACTGATATTGCGAAAGTGCAACATTTATGCGTATATCTGATTCTGCTGACGGCAAGGCATGAAAAAAACTTGCGGCCTAAGTTCGATGGCATGTGGCACTTTTGTCACACTTTCTTCACACATTTTCCTTCAGCAGAATCAGATGCGTATAAATGCCCCTGTCACGAAATAAACGCTATGTTAAAATTTGGCGCTTGCTCAGTCTCGTCTTCGTCCTAAACGCCTCTGATAATAGGTATCAGCGTTCAGTGTGATGCGGCTAGCATCGTAAATGTCTTGGCGGTGCGGTGCTTTGGTTGGGCTGGAGTCTTGTCAATGCCATGTCTGGCCGACTGGGCTTTCGGCGACAGCTCGGAGGAGACTCCCCCGCGCTACAGTCGGAGCAAATCAGTAAAGGCCCCCGTACGGTCGTTTTTAGAGGCGCTGCGCTCGTCCGCCTTCCGTCAGCTGGCGGACGCGTTCGGCACGGGAGGCGCATAGGGTGCTATACGGTCACTTTTGGGCATCTTGTGGGTGGTGGATTTCTCCAGCGCTCTGATTGGCGCGCCCGGCGCGCGCTGCTTCGAACGTCGAAACGCTGCATATGACGGCTGCGGCGCTGGTTTGGGGAAACTTTTCCTCTTCACGGTGGCTCTCGATCGTCGGCTATAAAATTAATTTGCACCCAAGCTGTAGAGTTATTGAGCCCCCGCATATACAGCACAAACAGTATGAACTGATCATTAGTAGATCGATTAAGTCGCTGGCGATGCAATCATCCAGCAACAGCGTAGTACTCCCGAAAATATACATTTAAAGGTAAAATGTATATATTCATATCTCCCCTGCCTGTGTTCGCGCGTTCACTTCGGTATAGCACTCGCGGCAAAGATGCAGGAGCTGGTCATTTAATGTTTTCATCCGAAATTACAGCCTAAACACATTTTACAACACGCCTGTTTTACTGTGAGAAAATAGATTGCAAAGCATAAACAAACATGCACATCATTTGTAACATGTACAGAAGCACTGTTTTCCGTGCGGTTCTCCCCGGTGGTAGCAATCTCTTAGTGGCGTACATTTCGCCACGTAATCCTCATTTCTGGCTCCAACGTACAGCTGTGGTGTTGCATACGAGATGCATTTGCACGCAGAAAATGTGTCGAGGTATATGACAGTAACAAATCTTTAAAAGTGCATGGAATCATTTGTTATGGTATCCATGCCATAGCAAATGATTCAAACAGTGCATGTTCAAATTATCTCTAAAATTCAATGTGTTTACTTCTTCAAAGACATTTAAAATAGCTGCTCAACTAGTTTATTTGTATTCAGTTTGGTTTTCAGCACTATTCATATTTGATTCAGCAGCAAGACTATGCTATTCATAATCGGTTTGGTTGGCAAAACTACAATTAGCATGCCCCCCAGTACGTAATACTAGTTTCTCCATCTCTGTGCTCAATGCTGCCTATATTAATAAGTGCCTTCATGTCAAGTGCAGCATACACTTCCTTTTCTTGACCTATGCCATTTGGTCTTCCTAGGTTTCATGTGTGTGCACTGCTTTTGTCATTTCAGACACAGAAAGTAGCAAATGAAATCTGGCGATTGAGTGTTAACATGCAACACAGCTCAAGCTACTCAGCTGCGGCATGTACTGAAAAGAATTGTTACCAATTCAGACAGCCTCTACTAGTCAAATTTCAAGTGAAATATTTGTACAGTTAGTGCTGAGCACAAATAAACAAGAATTATGGCACAATTGTGCTGCTGCTGAGGAAGAGTCCATAAAGTTTTCGAAACATTGCATGATATGAAATGACTATTCTAAGTACAAATATGTATATATTGGATGTTTTGTGTGGAATGAGTGTTTTATTCTTCTGTTGTAGTTTTATTTCACTGTTTCTCATACTTAAAAACAATACAGCTAAGAGTAAGCAGTGAAAAGTCACGTCACTGCACGACAGAGTAATAGTGCATGGCCGGAGCGGTTAGTTGGCATCAAGAAATACTTAGCGGCCACTGCCTTGCATTAGCTAAGGGTCCCCACTTGTAGAGAAAAACTGTCTAGGGGCTAATTGTAAAACAGTGACCAAGTGTAATGGCATGCCACTTAGTTGCCAGGACAGCATGCAGACTTGATGGAATTTTGACTTGTCTGTGAACATGAAATACTATACTTCTACGAATAGTGTACTTACCTACCCGAGTCCTTTGCTTTGTTTACATAACTATCCTGCAAGCCAATACATCAAGTTCATCGTGGAGTGAATACACAGATCCTCAATTCAATTCAAAGAACAGAAACCAATTGTAGTGGCATGTAAACACAGTGCAGTTTTCCAGCTGGCAAGGTTGCGGGGCAGCAAACGCGGCACGAACAAAAACGACATAAGAAAACATACAAATTAGCCAAATCCGACCTTTTATCCCTAAAAAAGGTGCTTTTTATGAAGTTGATGGCAAATGTAAAATGTATTAAGCTTGCAGACAAAGCAACTATTATTTTCTCTCGTCAAGAGCAGGCACTATTTTTTATCGCGGATGCGGAGAGCGCGAACAAGAGCTGTAGCTTTGGTAGTGTTGCACTTGATGTATGAAACGGAGTATAAATGCCTTGCAAACCCAGATGTTTTATACTCGGTGGCTCGTGTAACAAGTAACGAATGCTAAGACAGAGAGGCAAGGAAAGCAGCACTGAACTGCAAGATGTTTACTAGGTCAATATTATAATTGCATATAGTGAGAAAGCTGCTGGATAATCTTGTCAATCCAAGAAAAATGCTTTTATTGACTGTTTACAATCACCTGGCCTGTTTGAAACTGATTTAAAAAATTCTGGCTATGCCCACCATCGAACCGTTTGAAATTATGGTTGCATTTTGTATACTTACTTATTTCCTTAATCAACTGAAACTGGCAGTGTTTTTTTTCCTCATTGCTACCTATGCTTAAAAACCCATCTAATGTAGCTTTGTGTTTTGGATTGCTCATCTCACTGAATGTTACTTTCTGATGTTACTACAGCAGCAACTCAGGCTATGAGAGACGCCGTAGTGGAGGACTCCGGAAATTTTGACCACCTGGGGTTCTTTAATGTGCACTGACATCGCACAGCACACGGGCGCCTTGCTTTTTGCCTGCATCGAAAAGCTGCCGCCGAGGCCGGTATTCGATCCCCCGTCTTTGGGAACAGTAGTCGAGCGCCGTAACCACTGCGCCACCCTGACAAATTGAATAAATAGATAAGTTGGCAAAGCACTACTCTTGCTCATTCATTATAATTGTTTTTTTCAAGCATGCAGCCTTGTACTGTAGTCTCACTTCTTCACACTTGTGCAGTGTTGCATGTGGAGACAGGCTCTGTGGAATTTTCCATACAAAAGGGTCCTTGCAATGGGTGTATACAGTGACAGCTTCATTTAGGGGGACATTATAAAAATAGCCACTGAGCTCAACAAGGAAAGAGAAGCACATTGCTCTGAGAGGACACATAACATGCTGTAAGGTGCTGTGTTCCAGAGTCGTGAAGCGCACTAAGCTTTCGGTCAGTCCGAGATTGCTAATTAGGTACATGCTGACACAACTGCATGCATTTTCACTTGACAACCATATCTGTGGAGTACTTAGAAGCACTCCAGTGATTTTAGGTGTATGTAACATGGCTTTTTTTGAGATTTCAAGCTGTTTGTGTTGCCTGATAGTAATGCTGCACTGCTCTGGTTGAAGCCAGGAAATTCAACAAAGCAAAGGATATTTTATCCAGATTTCTGCATGCAATACCATGAACAAAAAATGAATGTTGCCTGTCTGTAGCAGCAAACTTAAGCTGTTATATGCATATCCCCAGTTGTAGCATCTCGCATCTGTTACCAGTATAGTGGTCTTTGAAGAGAGAAAATAAATCTTTATCCTCCCCATTCTGGTTCTCCTCAACATTTGGCTCTTGCCAAGTAATTTCCATTTTCTTGCTACACTAAGCAGCAGCATTTACCATTCTCAAGAAGCATCACTTTATGCAGCTCAAGGCAGTGCAAGGTAATGTGGTTGTGCGACGGGATTCTATCCGAATTATCATGCTGTAGAGGGTTGACACTATCGAACCTTCACGGTTTAGACTCAAGGAAACCTGTTTGAAAATTCATCTAGCTCAGCTGTAACTCGTTATTTGAATTCGTCTTCCCCTCAGTGTGATCAAGGGCCTTGCCTTGGTAAAAGTGTGCAAGTACCTGTATATTGTTGTATCATTGCAACTGGAAGAATGTTTAGACAAGTTGAAAATTCCTTTCAGATTGTACATTTTTTTTTCATTCCGCATCATAATATTGCCCAATTCATTACAGTCTTATAATGGGCCTTACCATCTTTCTTAGCCATTCGTTTGGTGGCATCTTGCTCTGTTGAGCTAAGGATAGAACAACACAAGTTGATTACACGGCATGTGCTCTATTGGGACATGAATCTCTCCTCTTGTTTTTGGCTCAGCACCAAACCTTCGGTACCCATCATAGATATGTACCCTTTTCAGAGAGACAAGAAAATTAACAGTTTTGTCGGCACACCATCATGATGCCCAGCACCCACAACATAACGATTAATCAGAACAAGACGTGGCACAGACAAGACAGGCTTGCTATAATCTAGCTATAATTGCAAGAATTATACTTCATGAAGAATCAAGCCACTGAGTGGTGCCGATGCTTCTTTAGTCACATCAAAAAGCAGACAGTGGAGATCATTTCATTAATACAAAATAGTTTCCAGAAAGGTCACATCGCACCCAAGGCTGTTTTCAGGCACAGTACACATGAGCCACAATCAATATTTATGATGGACACGTTGCAGGGAAAAAGCCGTGCATGCATGGTCACTACAGGGGGAAGAACAAACGCGACTACCTGCACAGATCGAACTTTATTTCAGCATTCAGAATGCAAGATATGTGTAGTGAACTTTTCAAACGAATCAAATACTTGTAGGCAATTTCAACCACGAAATTATTAAGAAGTAAAAATTAAAAAATGCCGCTGGTCAGCTGTTCACAGGATTTCACGTGACGTCTGAAGTGCTTACATGTGCAAACTGCCTGTCTTGAGAGTACAAAAGCTTATGAGATGCTATTTTCTGCATATACCTTTGGTTTTTCATTGTAATGCACTTGAAAGAACTGTGGTAGCAGCCCATTTCTTAGCAAACTCAGTCTGAAATTACTTGCTCCTTCTTATACCTCTGCTACGCGAACACTTGTGATCCTCATTGAGGTTTTCAGGAAGCATTGAAGCATCCGGTGCTGCACAGCCGTTTTGAATGACCACTGAGAAGCTTCCTTCGTGTGCGTTAGGTGACATCGAGGGTGGCGACACCCGCTCTCGGATGTGCATCAAAACTCAAGAGCGCTTAGAAACAGCTTCGATCCAAGCAGGCTCGGGCACGATTGCACGAGTTGAATGCAGATCGAGTTCAATAAGGATCGAAAGTGTTTGTGTGACCGTGTTACATACCTTCTACTCATTAATTTCAGCTATGAATATCCCTAAAATCTTTGCTCCTTGAGTCATACTTGAGAGTACCAGCATTCATCACTCTCATGAAGTGTTACTGCATGCAGCTTAAGGCATGCCAGATGTAAACATTTGTCTTGTGCCATGTATTTGCACCCCAAGTTTCACACTATGCTCTGTGAGCCGCATGATAAAGCTGAATCCATGGAGCCTTATACACTTTCATGCAGGTGGTTTTCTACTGAGATCTTGCTTGCAGGTACTCTTACTCTTTATTATTATGGCTTACAGTGCGAGATTTTTTTTTATGCTAATATCATGAGGACTGTCCTGCACAACGTGCAGAAAACTTCCATCCTTCTAACCCTATACTGCTCAAATGGGGAAACTGAATAACACATAAGATGGAATTTCATTTCAGATAGTGTCTGTACTTTTCTTCCTGTACCATATAACACTGCCCAATCTATTACACTTGTCCTAAAAATTCTTACACACCCTCTTAGCTTTCTCAGCCATTTCTACGGTAATCGTTCCATTCACAGAACAAGAATGCATTGCGTTTTTTTTTTTTTTCTCGGCACTAAAACTTGGTTACAAGCCCGCCGTGGTTGTGTGCCCACAACTCATACCTATATATAAAGAGGCCAAGAACACTAACAACAATGCCGTCCGCGCACGGTTGTAATGAGAGCATTCGGAGTACAACAATTAAACCCAATAAACACATCTGTCAAGACATCACACGAAGCAACGATAACAAGCAACCATCGCAAACATACTTCACGAAGCATCAAGCAGCAGATTGGTGCCGGCTTCCCGACGCTTCTCCGTGCAGCCAAAATCGTTTCGCGCACGTAAAACACAGTTTTCAGAAAGGGCAATTCAAACCCACGGCAGTTCTGAAGCACAGCACATACACGAAACACGATTGATATCAGTGATTGCTCGCGATCGCTGCACGCAGACGAATGAATGTGTCTAGCAATCTCAAAATTCATATCAACATTCGGAAAACAAAGCGTGTGCAGTGAGCTTTTCACTCGTAACAGATATACTTGCAGGCGATTTCACCAACTTGGCAAAACAGCAGTCGTTCCGAACGTATCACTTTCGCTACACTCCCACTAATTGTCGCTGCTATGAAACTGTATACGCGCACAGGGAATTAATTCACTGCGGGGAGCTGCTTCTTGATGCTGTCCGTGAAAATCCTGCAGCAATCACAAACGGCTCCAAATAAACACGTCGGGGCACCGCAACTGTGTAGCAGTAGTAAATCTTCCGTAGGTTTGTCGGCCACTCGTCAACTCGGTGCAGGCCAACTCAGCTGGGGGAACTGTCACTCGATGCTTGTGCACATGGCAAGGCAAACTTCCAAGTCGCTTTGAATAATCGTAATAAACGAGCAATAGCGACATGGTCTATCTTTCATCGACAGGCACCGTCCGCCTAGGCCTTGCTTCGCCTACGCTCGGTCGGCCGGCGGCCATCTTTGAAAAAGTAGGAGCGCCTCCAGAACGCATGCGACAAAAGTTGAAGTTGACGAACTCTGTGCGGCAGCCGGGCGGAGGACGCATGCCTCCGTCCGCCCCATTGTTAGGACCTGGCGGATGCGTCCTCGAGCGGACGGGCGCAGAGCCCAAATACTGACCGTACACCGGCCTTAAGCGCAGCTTCCGATGCTTGAGCAAAAGGCGCGCGGTGGTCCCCGCCTTTTGGAGCCGGAAGCGTGTCCGCCTTTAGCTAGGCCCACTGAGAAGAGACGTCGACACGGTGCTCTCTCTCCGCGCCAGAAGCCAGAGAAAGCAGCCCACTCGGACTGTTCGGCCTCGCTGGCGAAGGCGGTGCCCCAAGGGCAGGTTCTGCCGACTAATAGGCGTCCTACTGCGTGGTCTCTGATGTGACCCAGCCAGTGTGAAGCTGCACCGTGGCGGCGTGTAACTGAGCAGCTTTGTGAAAGCTAAAATGCGTATCTTAATCTCGATAAATACGTTTTGGCTAGGTCAATTGGTTGGATACACAATCAAGCCTTTTAGGATGCGTCAGGGGGCGCTTTTAAGAGTTAAAGTATTTGGGGCTCCCTTGCACAGAGTCCTAATAGCGAGCCTCATTGGGATTTTCAGACCTCCACAGTTATGCCACTAGCTCGGGCTAGCTGTCTGTAGCCTTGTATACATGGACTCGACAGCAGCGGATCGGGTAAGCGTTGAGTAAGCGAGGTCACCATTACTCGACCCGATTTGTGTCTACATGAACTCGCTTTCTAGCGAGTAAGTATTGCAGCGGCGCGTAGCGTCGAGATTTGAAGTTATTGTGCAAGTTTCTTACTCTTATTTGATTCCGTTGCCTTTTACTATCGAGAGCTTCGATTATTGTTTTTTATCGTTGATGAGGGCTAAAAAGCATTAAACTTCGTTGACGCCCCTGTCCGCTCCGGTGGCGTTTTCATATCCCAGAGTTCGCCATAGCTCGACTCCCTGACTCAACAGCGTCTACATGTTTTTAGACAAGCGGGTCAAGTGAGTTAACGCGATCCGCTCCGCGCCTACTTTACTCGACCCGACTGCGTATTCATGAACCCGACAACTGTTTTTTACTCGACAGGCTTACTCGACCCGACTCTGTCGAGTCCATGTATACAGGGCTTGTGCTTGCAAGAGCACACGTTTGCCATACCTTGTTAGTTTCGAAGCTTATCTATGTATGGCATTCAGCTGTTGCACTGCAGAAGAAAAAAAAAAGTTCAGACAATGGAAGGTTCGTGGCTTCAGATTTTTCTTTTCCTTTAAAGGCCGGGACATCCATTCCTAGTAGTGTGCTTAACGGACGACAAATGGCCCATTTGCCTAGTCCGCTTGTGCCCGCTGGTCATAGGAATAGGTTCTTTTGTGGAGGTTTTTCAATAGGTGTTGACGATACGTTCCGTTTCCTCATCATAGGTTGTTCCCTAGAGCACTTATACAATCTATCGAGAAGACAGATGTTCCTATTGGGACGTTATTACTTGTACCGAACTACTTGCATCCTCGCCACTCTTTGTTAGACAGTAATGTATTACAGCTGGTAGAACAGATGTGTGTTCGGTCAGTCGCATAGGCTCTCTTTTTTAATCTTCACACGTCAACCTTAGCAGCCAAAGCTTGCCTTTCTGCAGAAAGGTCCTTTGTGCCGTGGTTATTGAAGTGCCGCCTGTGCCAGCAGTCAAAAACTATTGATCATTGCTTCGCATTTTGACGTCATGACGTGTTCTTTTCTCGGAGACATTCTTAAACGGACTCTCAAACAGGACATTGAGATTTTGTCTTACTATGCGACTTTTTGCTATATTTAAAGTTTCTCAGCATCCGTGTGATCTCTTATTGCTCGTGGGACTGTTAGTTATATTATGGCCCTCCACGCGGTGTCCACGTTTATCGAAGCCTCTGCTTAGAGAGCAGTCTTTTGCCGTGCGGGGGCTATTGGACCACTCTGCCGGCTCATTCGTCATCGCTGTATTTTTTCTTTTGTCTGCGTGTACCCGTGAGTGTATTGTGCGTTTCTATATAAAAAAAAAAAAAAAAACTTGGTGCGACTTCATCATCAACATTGTTTTTGTTTTTGTTTTTTTTGTTTCGCAAAGATGTGTATGCCGGTTTAAAAACTCGGATAGTGGAAATTATTCCGGAGCACCTCGGTTGGACCCTTCTCATATCCCGTGTGTCAAACACCATACATATCCAAAACCATGTAGCACGCTAAAGACTATATATACTATGCACCATACTATGTACCATACCATAAGTGTGTACAAAATACCACGTTGAAAAGTCATATCTCATAAATCATAAAAAGGAGGAGGAAGTGTGTTAAGGATCGTCTCGATTACTGCTCGAAACGTATATTCAGCTCTGAACAGAGTGATTTAGCGAGCCACAACTTTAAGATTGTACGCTGTCATTAACTTTTTAGCTTGTTCACTTTGTGTGCGCGTTTCCGCCCTTTTACTGTCGGGCCATTTCCGAAGCGATCCAGTTCTATGGCATGTAGTGTGCGTCTAGTTTGTACTGCACGATGTCAGCTTGCGTTGACGAACCCCAGGGTGTCTTAATTATCCACGTAGCCATGTTTCCATTGTGGCGTCCTTAACAAGCACTAAAGTGTCGCCTAAAGAAGTGAAAATCTGCAAATCCAGACTCTTCATAGCTGTTCACATGATCGAAATGAAATCAAATGAATTATTCTCTTAACACGACACATGCTGAAAGGGTTGGTCGTTCGTCGTTATTCCTTCTACACGATGTTTTTGTTTGCCAACGAAAACATTATTTCTGAGCAAATACATTTCATGCAGCGCGTAATGACATTTAAAATTAACACAGCTCAAAGTAACCGGACACGAGAAGACGACAACACACAATTCGGGATGGGCGCTTGTATGCTTTCTTCTCGTGTTCGGTTTCTTTGCGCTGCGTTAATTTTTAAAAGCTATGAACCAAGTAGTCCAGACTAATCTTCATTCTGGGAGATTGTTTCGTCTGCATGTGCAAAATCTCGTACAATTTCTAGTAATTGATTGAAATCGGAAAGTCTAAATATCGTGACTCGCGGAGAAGGGAGGCGAGTTTGGAAATAATTTGTTTCGAGTCTTACCTCGAAATTAGAAACACAAAAATTAAACGCTTAAGCTCAGCCTTTAAGGTTATGGGGCAATCGCGTTTTCGGACCCTCATTCGCGTACTTTGCACCTCGCCTAATCTGCAATCATTTAATATGTGCCCTGATACTATTTGTGATATACTATTTTCAGCGTCCGGTGCTAAGATGCCACATTATGCGAAAGGTTGCCGAACGTGCAAACGCTTTGAAGGTGGCGCCCTTCGGTAAAAAGGATTCCACCTTGCACACACAAGCCCAGCAGCAAACGTTGCTGAGATACTGCTTGAACCAAGCTATGTGAGCGAGCCTGCGAGGCCTATAGAGGCAGTGTGTCGAACTTCGGATCCACATCTATTTCATTTCACTTATTAAATATTTTCCCAACAACTTTACAGTGTGTTTAACTAAGTAGCCAAAATTCCAGACTAAATGCTCGACTGGGGCTTCGCACCCTGGTCAGGCAGTTGTGACAGCAAGATAGTGAGGGCCGAGTGACGCAAGATTAGATAACACACTACCTGGTTGGTACTGCAAAAAAAAAAAAACGATTCGCGACATATATAGGAGAGAACAGTGGGAGATGTTATATGCTACAAACTAAATGGTAGAAAAGAAGAAACATGATTAAGAAGCACATTAAAAGTCCATCTGTGAATTCAAAACAATATCTTCAGGCATCAATGCATCTAGAAATGCCCTTGGAGCAATTAGCAAAGAGCAATGGCACGTTCATCCCGATCTCAGTCTTCCACTCCAGGAAGTTGGTAGCGCCTGCCAGTTCGGTCATGTATCGTAGTCTACAGTGGCGTCACGACTTACCAGACAGCGCACGGAAATGTCACTCGCATGCCCACGTGCAAGAGCCTTACCCATGACGCCAACGCCGATTTTCTGGAGAGTTGGGCCTCTCGCTCTATTTCGTCGAAAGACACGAGACAGAGTACCGAACTGGCCTGTCCCATGTGCGACTTGTTATTCTCTCGTTGAGTTCCTAGGCGCGAGTGCTTTCTTGGTGCCATGCACGCATGCAGAAGCGATGGAGCAGCGTCCGGCACAACCGCGCGCCCACACTCCCTGGGAAAGGCAGCAGCCGTGCATTCTCAGCGCTTTCCATGTTATCGGCGAAACAAAGAAGCCGGTTGCGGGGACGCTTATCACGGGGGCCATCAGGAACGCAGATAGTGTATAACGGAGCCACCTTTTTTGACCAAGCCAGCTACAAGTGTGGTTTGGGATCCCACGCCTACCCACGGCGTTACCGTAAACCACTCACTGCTCAGCCGTGGAGTGGCCCGGTCACCGTCGTCTCGTATCGGCAGCGCCGATTCCTCTCGGCGACTGATGATGTGAAAAAGCGGAGTTCATTGATATGCACGGGGACTCAGAAATGCGCGTTTCCGCGTGATATTCATGACTCCATAACAGGGGAGTAGCCGAAAAAACAAAAACAAAAAAAGGGGGAGGGGGGATTGAAGGTGTTGCGATGTTAGAACAGCCGCTCTCCCCGAAATCTTGTTAAACCATTATTAATGCGAAAAAAAAAGAAAAAAAAGATATCCATTGAACGCAAGCCCTCTTGTTTTGTTTTTTGTTTTTAATTTTTTATCTGCGGTGTATAACTCCCCATGGAAAGTATTTCTCGCTACGTCACTGCGCCGTACGGAGATGGTGTGAATGCCTTGTTGTAACGGACGTGTATATTTGGTAGGTTCTGGGTGCTCTATGTCACGTGAGTAGCGCTGAACGCTTGAAATTCCTGCAATCCTTGCATGGAAGTAGTCGGTGGCGTCAGAGGCTGCCCGTTGAGAAACAGAAGTCCATTTCCCTTTAAGCAGCGTAGCAACAGCGGGCGGCCTAGGATCGGGTGAATTTGAGAATTAGGATGAAGGCATTTGTCCTACAGGGGGCGTAATCATCATGATGATGATGAGGATGATAAGGATATGATATAGAGCTGGCAACGAAAGTCGAAAATTACCAGATTGGTGTTTCTTGGTGCGGGGAAATACCTGTGCGATAAAACACGAGAAAACGATGGTTTGCAAACAATAAATAGAGGGTGGTAATCCACGTTTGCAAGTCACAACAGCAGAATGAGTAAGCTCTCTTCGCTGCATCGTAAAAGGCATAAAAATGCTCCTGTTTATATTTACACCGGGGGGATCAGCACAGTCCACGAAAGTTGTGTCTTGCTAAGATGGAGACTTTGTTTCCAGAGAAAAATGGCCTTAAATGTCCTCGATAACACAACTTCGAACTGAGTGGACGCACAGGAAGCTCTGTGCAGGCAGGACGTCCGCTGCTGACTCCTTTCAGCGACTGGACGGCGCCAAATTCAACTTCCTTCACGGTGTGCACTTTCCCTCCGTCGATCCCAAAATTAACGCAGCGAAAATGGCGGTGTTTTCTGTTGCATCGTGAGGTACGTGAAATAGGACAATGTTCTTGACGTAGAACACCGGCGCATGCAGTTCGAATCGGGTGCGTTAGACACTGCAACTGGTCGTCGACGGAAGTGCCGTTTCGACCAAGCCAAGCGTCATCCGCGTCTAAGGCCCAGTTCTGATTCTGCGCGGAAAGAAACGTAGAATTTTTTTGCGGGCTGCGCGGGGCACTAAAAATGAAGTTTACTTTGTTTCAAAAACTTGTTTGCCATTGTTTTGCTGTCTGGCAAATCTCACGTGGCATTATTTTCTCTTACAAAACTTCTCTGACATTGGTACGGTCTGGCCTTCATCTGATGAAGGCCATACCCTGGCCGAACCGTTATAGTAAAGAAAGTCGTTTTTCTACCTTGTGTCATCTTGTTTACTTGTATCCATAAACATGTAAACAAGATGTATACAGACATGTATACATGTAGATTAAGAAGTTCGCAGGGGTCAAGTGGATGCAGCTAGCACAGAACCGGGTTAAGTGGAGAATTATGGGAGAGGCCTTCGCCCTGCAGTGGGTATAATCAGGCTGATGATGATGATGATGTTGTTGATGATGATGATGATGTTGATGATGATGATGATGATGATGATGATGATGATGATGATGATGATGATGATGATGATGATGATGATGATGATAAAAAACACTCGTGCCTCGTTAATGTGGACACTTTTGTTCCCGACCTGAACTGTGCATTAAATGAGTCATCTATAATAACGAGTCAACAAAAATGAAATGGATGTTATTGCGAAAAAAAAACGTTGTAATTAATGACTGCCTCGGTACATGACAGTGTGCACTATTAATCGGCGTCTGTACTTGCCGTCGCTTCCGAAATCTCCTCGTCACTGAGCTGCTCCTATCCGTCCGCTTCGTCGTCTTTGAAGCTCTTCCTTTCTCAAGTCTCGAAAAAAGTCAGTACTTCATACTTTTGATCTCCATGCATTTATAAGTATTACAATGCGTTCGCTGAAACATCGGGTATACACGCATAGCAAACTAAAATTAACCATAATAATTTTCTGCATGGAGCAAACCGTCGTGAATTTAATGCGACATCGACAAATTGAAACGCCTTCGTACGTGTAACAATTCTAAGCCTGCCTCCTTATTTACGTTCCTCTTTGTTGTCTTTTTGCATGGAGAAATAGGAAATTGAGGAAGCCCTCTTGTTGGGTTTTTATATCACTACAAACACGTTTTTTTGGACACACCGTAAAAAGAATAAACCCTGTGCTAACTTAGAACACTGTATATTTTCTTGCCCTATTGCAATTCAGTCACCTTACTCTCCCCCAACGTGGCGGGCCTGGTTTGCCTCTGACCAGATTAAACACCAGTTGGCCTTGGTGACCCTGTCCCAGGACATTCTCGACGCTTAGTACTGCCTTTCATAAGGTTTTTTCCTCCTCCTGCTCCGACTGCGCAAAAAAAAAAAAGAAAAAAAAAACGCGGACGAGAACACGCAAAGGACAGGAGAGGCGCCATTTCAGTTATACCTCTACTACAAGTCAATGAATCTGGCCTTATAGAAAGCAGGATAATATTCGCACTTCCTGCAGTGTGTCGCCCTTGTGGCTACCATATCCTGCCTTCACAGGCATTGATATACCCTTTCCATAGCACTGAAGCACTGGCCAGTTTTTCAAGGCGGCAGCTAAGAGGGATGACACGACAACATCAGCGGTGCACACTGGGAACAAAGTTTCCGGCTTTTTGCTACGTTCTTCGTGATTTCTTTTTTCCTTATTAAAGTTGTAAATCTGCGACAACTTGCATGGTGCAGGCATAACCATACACTGACCTCGTAGAGGCTGGCCATCTTCTTGATATTGTGTGATAGAAGATGAATATACGCAGTTACCACAACTGGTCTGTTTTCTTGGTACTTTTCTGTCTAATTACTCTTTTGAGCAGGTTTAAGAACTCTGGTAGCCAAGTGACTTGAGTAACTCACCGTTTGAATTCTGCTCATCTACGAGTCAAAAAATGCGTCAAAAAATGCGCCCTACACCTTGCTGACATGTTTTCTTTTGTTTTTTTTGTTTTTTTTAGAGCTGCGTGTCCTTGTCCTCGTCTTCTTGCGCCATTGTAATCCATTTACGATGTCTAATCACTTCGAACTGAATTCTTTCGGCACCGTATTTCGTACGAACTTCTCAACTAATTAAAATTGGTAATCGAGGGTTGTACTACACTCATATAAATCGCTAGTCCGTCCAGAGCTGTAAATACATGCTGCAGCAGTTTTGGATCCCTTTCAGCCGAACCTAATTTACTGATCAGAAAATTTTGCTGAACAACTTAGCTTAATTATTTTTGCTACAAGAAAATTGCGGGTAATTATAGAATGAAATAAAAATTTATCTTGCCGCCTTTGGATATTGGAATAAAACCAGAGCGAAAAACATGGACCTTGAGAGGAGAGGACAAACCTGGCGCTGGCTCTCAGGTGAAAGTTGAGTACACGGCAGTACGACATTCGCAATCATCTTGAAGTATGCGGAAAGGGACCGTAAGGAACAAACATGATAGTTGGGCGAAAAAGACACACACAAGAAGGGGTACGGGACGAGCGCTCGTCCCGTACCCTTTCTTGTGTGTGTCTTTCGCGCAACTATCATGTCTGAAATGTTGCACCAACTAGCCCGACAACACATCCTACTAAAGTAAAAAAACAAACATAAGAAAAACGACAACAACCGGATGGGTGTTGGTCAACAATACCAAGCCAAGAATTCAGATTGTCTATTACAAAGCCGGACGGATGACGCATTCACATCGACCTCTCCAGGTCTGAGGCGTTTCTGAAACTTCTTGGGTTAAATGATCAGAATTACAAAATGAAACCTTGAGGTCACGAGACATTGTACGCACTCAATTGTTTTATTCGTTTGTCCTTACTCCCTCTTGTATTTGGCAAATGTATTAGCATGTCGGCGGGAAACCACTAGACTCACTTTTTTGCAAGATGTTTCGTCACTACTGCAGAGTGCAGAAATTACGGATAAATTAACGCCACACTGCGCAGTTCCGTTCGAATGATCTGCATGCCGCACCTCACTATAATAGTCGGACCGTAATAAGAAAAACGGGATCCCATTATGTAAAACTAAAGGCTATCCTTAAGCCTTCTTCTGCGTACACCTGTTGAGCGGAACCCTCCCGCATTATTATTATTATTATTATTATTATTATTATTATTATTAATATTTTCCTGGGAATGCGTGCGGAAGCGCGTTAATAATAATTATTTTTGGTGACCAGCGCTTCGAGATGACATAACGCAACATTACATAACTTGGAGCCATATAAATTTCTGTGCTATGCCAATAGGTGCTATGCCTATACTACCAGCTGATTTGGCTCTGTTTTATGTGTTAGCATATGTTGTTGTATAAGTAGGTAAGATATAAGGATATCGATATATGGTGTATAAGTTTCAGTTAAGAATATTGATTTTGGAGGCATACAATGGCTTGATTACAAAAAACATAGTTCTGCTCCGTGCACCGCACGAGCACGCGCTCGTTTCACGCAATGGGTCTGGGCCGCACAGAGAGTGCTGTTCTTGTTTGTGTCAAAGTTGATGCTCTCACACAAAAAAAACAAACAAAATGTACGCTCAGAGCAAGCGCCTCTCTGCAAATAAACTTTGGGTACTCGCCTCCGAGCATCGGCCGCGCCTTCGGAATCTGGAGCACTGCTTCGGAGGCTAGTGCGTCCACGGACTCTAGCACAGGGAAAAGGAAACATCGCCTTCTCGTTCGTAAAAAAAGAAAAAAGAAAAGGATGGTCGCTAAATAGAAAACTAATACACAAAATGAAATTGGCGCTCGCGAACACTTGCACGCACATGTAATTATCTACTCTGCTTCAGGAAGTTTCGGCGAAGCGAACACCTGCTGCAGTATATTTAAGATTTCCTTTATTGTTGTTCTTTTACCTGGAGCTTCTGACAAATTCCAGCCATGTAACAGCCCAAGCAGTGGCTAAAGTATCGGAAATCAAGAGAAGAAAAATCAATTCCGAGACAAGAACGAGGTCGGGAGTCTTCGATGAGAGTATAGTTACACCAAAAGAGTGGCAGCCGCATTCATGGCTAGTTTGACGTCGTGTATTATCTACGAACAGGGGAGTACGTGTCTGCAAGCGCTTCAAAAAAGTAGCCGCGTCTGTTGGCGAAGACTGATTGCTGAGGTCTGGAATGCCTTGACGCCCTGCGTGGGGAACGGAAGCTGTTGGGAAAGCACGCGGCTTTGATAGCATCGCAGAAATGCACTCGCGACCGGCCGTGTCTCGATGGAGGGGAAACGCAAAGGGCATCCGTGTACTGTGTTATATGACAGAGCACGTTAACAATCCCCAGGTACTGGAATTTATTGCGAAAACCTCCGCTATGGCTCCTCTTTCTTCTTTTACTTCCTTACTTTTGGAATGTGGTTTTGGGCCTGAAAGCACAGGTACAGTAGAGATTAGAAATGAATCAGATAGCATTGTAAAATAAAACCGCTGAAGGACATTACGGAAGGAAAACAAAAAGCAACACAGGACGGTGTTGACAACTAACAGTTATCGAAAATACACTTTATGTGGATCACACGCGCGTAAACTGCCAACATTCACTAAGTGGGTTGGTGTAAACATCAGCATATAACACAACTGCAGTTGTTTTGCATGCCGATGCCCACTCCAACTGCTCATGCCCGCTTTTAAGGCGAAAACCTTATCAGGCTTGTCGGCACCGGAAGTGTCCGCAAAATGAGTCGCCGGACGTGACGTCGTCAGTTGGTTACTCCGCCAGTCATGATCCCGAAAGTAGTGTGAAGTATATAAGCATGGGATTAATCAGTAGAAAGTTATCCTTTTTGGTCGCAAGACATGACGAGTTGTAAGATTAATTGATGATTATTGAGTATGTCACGTGAATATAATAAGACAAAGTTTCATAAAATGTCATTGCTTGAGAGTATCACGTGACAATCGAGTTGCATGAAAATTTCACGTAGTTATGAGAGTATAGCGTCACATTTAAGTTGCGTGAAGATATCATGTGGCTGAGTTCACGTGACAGTCATGTTGCTTGAGAATGTCATGTGGCTATGAAAACGCAACGCGACAGGAGCGACGTTGAACCGCCAATCCCACACTTACATGACACTGCAATGAACGCGCGCCAATGAAATGGGAAAACATCTATTTCCGCCAGAAAATGTCTGGTACACTCTGACCCCTCATGACTCACAGGCTTGTAGGGCAGGGGTCCGCGCTGCTTCAGATGCTAGCCGGGAGGTCTTGTGTCCCGGCGGCCTCTTCCACCAGTCCAATGGTTAGGAGCTCAGGGTCCGAGAAGCGCAGCAAGGTCTCCCATGTTTCTTTACAATTATGTGTGCTCCCCCGAGGGAGCGCGCAGATTCCCCAATTTTGTGATCGAGGGTCCATCTCTCATTGCAGTTATCAATTTATCAACCGTGACCTCTGGGAAGTTGTGGATCTTCGCAATCGGGTGTGGGCATTTATACTTTTCCAATGGTATTCATATTGCCTGTCTGTTTAGTTTTGAGTATAGTGGGGGGGCTGTCTGCGTTCCAGTCAATATGGCTGCTTAAGTTCCCTATAGTTTAGCAGGCGCTCTCCGCTCCCGCGACCGTCGAACTACCCCCTTGTTGCTCGGTGGTAGAGATCTCAAGCCAACTTGTGGACCGCTTCGTTCCCGGTGATAGGATAACTCGTTAATCCTCAGAGTACCGCAATTCTTTTCTTCACGCCGCTGTGCCACAGATTGGTCAGCACGAGTCACGTGGTGCGCCACAGGCCACTTTCGCCATCAAGCTTCCAAACAGTCACAGCCTGGACGCCTTTTACCGCAGTGCGTATGCGGAGATTGCAGCATTTCGCGTCTGGGTGTTGTTGCTCGTGTTTGTTCTGTTGCGGAAGCAACAGTGCGCTAGTCGCTGAGCCATTTCGTGGAGCCCCCGATGGGAGCCAAGCCGCGTATGCGCGAGGAGCGAATGACGTCACATGGGACACAGCTGGAGAGCCGCGTTGGAGTCGCCGCCGACTCTTCCCCTGCGCGGGTGACTAGTTACAGTTAGGTTACTAGGTACAGTTAGTAGAGTTAAATGGCATCGGCATGGCCATATAGAATCACTCAATATGATCATTTAAGGTGGTAATCGAGGAAGACAAGAAAGTGCGGGTGATTACAATACCACGAAGATCACAACAGAATAACAAGGTGTCGGATTAATCGATAGAGCTCTTTGGCAGGTCTGGAATTATATCCGCATGCAGACCGCCGCTCAGCCTTCCATACAAACCTAAGGTTCACAGTTCGCAAATTCAACTATTTTTAAAGTAGCAGCGGTGCTCTTCAAGCCAATGTACAGGCAAATGTCCATGCTGTTTTCAAAATGTCCTCTGCGTTTGAGTTGAATATAACCGCGACAGAGGCGCTCCTCGAGAAGTCGGTCCTCGAGCTTCATGGCCGAGCCGGTCATGGTTGCCAGCACGCAATGGGACATTCACGGTACTCTGAAAATTATCGAGTGACTCTACCGGTGACAGCTCAGTGCACCGCTGTCCACTTTATCTGAATTTTTTGTTCAACTTTCTCTCATGATGGAAACAGCGCTAACAAAAGACGGAACAAGAGCAAAACACAGGCTTTGACCAGCAACAAGCGTTTATGTAAATATATATATATATATATATATATATATATATATATATATATATATATATATATATATATATACCGCAACCCCGCAATCAAGACAAGCAGATCAGCTTGCTGCGCAAAAATATGGCGAAGAAAAAGGCATGTGCTCAGCTTATGACAAATGAAACTTAATGTAGAGATGAACCGGCAAGAAAGTGAACGGGAGTAACAACTAGAGTTGACCAGGTAAAAAAAAAAAAAGAACTCTAATGGTACAGGCAGTTTTAACTTGCCACAGGCGAGCGTCAAGGATGAAATGTAAGTGGCGAGGGGAATAGCACGTGCTCATTTCGGAATGAAGAAAGAAGGTAAGATAAAACGACAGAAAAACGACAATAGAGGCGATGATCCAGTCAAAACTGGATCAACAAGGGTAAATGTACATCGGAGAGGCGTCTGGCGGTGTTATGTTGTACAGTCGCAATCAATATGAAGGTGATCGCGGCAGATTCGACCGGTGGGCCTTTCAAGCTGCATAGCGGCCGATTTTGGAACTGCGAAGATAGTAAGTAAGTAAGTGCTTTATTTTCCGTTTGCAAAGTACAGTTGTAAACGGACAGGTTCGAGGAAAAAAGCTGCGGAAACAGCTTGACAGGTCCTAAAACCCGTTCGTTGGCAGCAGCAGCCATAATGATTGCATTGCCTTCTTGCCCTCCTACGCTCTTCCGGGCCACCAGCATCACCCCCCCCCCCCCCCCCCCCCCCCCTGACTAACTAGCCGGCTTTATTTTCTACGCACAACTGCTGCGGACACTATTTTGCTGATGTGGCCTTCGGACGCGGTCTGCGGTCAGAAATCTGTGAACATAGCGAACTAATGTTTTCCTTTGTCACCGCACTCTGCTTGATGACGCGTGAAATAAAAAAAAAAGAAAATTGTTACTAGCTAGCGGGGAGTGTCAGCTGTTACAGGAACAGCAAAAAGAGAGAGAGGGGCTACCAAGATGTTTCCCTCACCACGGAAGGTGATGACGTAACGTGGCGCTGCTCCTTGTCTCGGTTGCCGCTCGAGCGATCACTTTCATATTGATCGCGACTGTACGCGTTCTTGCTCCGTCCTGTGTTAGCGCTGTTTCCACCATGATCGTAAACCAACAAGCCCAACTCTCCACTCTTCTCGGCTTTATCTCAACTAGCATTTTGGCCATGGAAAGGAAATTTCCACTGTGCGGCACGAGTCCTGGCCCTTCAGCAACAGTTAGGCTAAAGGGACGCGCGATGTACTGCATGCGGCAGCAACGCCCACAATTTCGCATTTCTTCAGTGTAGATTCCGAACTGCTCTCGGAAGTGTTATTTTTCTTCTTGATTTCGACTAGAATGATATTGAACTGCATTTGTTCTCTCATCCAATCAGCAGCCGTCCCTTACCGTTACAACTATCATCTTTTGTTTCATAGCTCTTTGCGCTGTCAGCTAAATTGAGCCCTGTCCGTAAATTTCCATTTTATTTCGCATAGATAAGTAAGTTATAGCTGCAATACAGGCTACCAGTATTTTTCTTGAGGGATGCTGGTAAACTGTCTCGTCCTTTCTTTTTCTATGTCTTTGTGTTTGTTGCATGCGCTGGTCTATATAGTCGATAATTAATGGTAAACTGCCATTCATAATATGAGAGTACGTGCCAAATGCGCTTCGTTCTAATCTTGCTCTGCAAGTTAGTGTGCGCTTTCACGGCCCCGTGGCGCGGTCCCTACGTGTGTGCCTTGTTTGGGCGTTTCGCCTCACTACTTCTTGCGCCTCGTGCTTTATTGTGAAGTAACCTTCCATTCTATGGCAGTTGGTCTTTATGTTTCACCGATTATTTATAGACCTACCGTTCTACTTTGCTTCTCTCTGTCATTAGGCACC
>NC_139351.1:38062994-38205367 GCF_055883805.1 Amblyomma maculatum | reverse complement strand
CTCTGACATTTCGTTCCCTGCGTTGCTGAGCGAAGCAATACCCGCTCTCACAGATGTTTTTTCGCGTTGTAGTGGCGCAGTTGACACGATTCCTTTTTTCACAGTGTTTACCAGCATCCGCTTTTCTTTTTATAGCTCTCTGCGTAGTCGTCGGTCTAGTTGAGACGTTTTTGTCAACCTCTACTTTCCATAGGCAAGTGCTGAAGAGATACAGGTGTCCACGCGATAGCATCGTCATGCGGGGCACCTCGCATGTGTCGCAACGAAACGCATATTTATTGGCCACGGTGTAATATCACAACCACGTGACCAAGTGCGGGAAATTTAAACACCCACAACCATAAAAAAATTGCTGTGGTTTAGCTCTGGTTAAACCCTGATGGAAGCGAAAACTTCTTTTGCCTGCTACATTATTCCCATATCCCGCCTTATCAGCGCAGGGCGTTATGTTATTGAGGACACTTAAGCTCATCCTTTAAGGGTATGACGCGAGAGCGTAAGCTACCAGCCCACACATAAAGTCAAGCTTCAACCAAGCCTTATGGACGTGTCTGCGTGTTGTAGGGGTAATGTGTATGCAAAGCGTTCTGGCAGGCTGATCCTCATATCACCCTCCCGTATGAAAGAAGCGACCCGAGTTGCCAGCTCCTGCCAGTGGCACGACGGAGAGAACGCGAGACTCGAGTTGACTAGCCTTGTAAAGCTTCTTGCTTCAAAATTGGTGGTAGCTTAGCTTGGTTAAGCCAGGATATCAGAAGCGAAAAGCTTCGGCGGTGTCATGGCTTATCTTCTGGTTCCTTGGCGTAGTTGCGGCTTACCTTGATGTTTACAGTTGCACCTTATAGATATTCCATGGCTTATCATCACTGTGACACATTGATTACAACCGTACATCACATAAGATTAAACTTTATCCCGAAAGAACCCCAGGTGGTCGAAATTTCCGGAGTCCTCCACTACGGCGTCCCTCATAGCCTGAGTTACTTTGGGACGTTAAACCCAACTAAACAAACCAAACCAAACCCAATTCCACATCATCATCACTGTTACACTTCTAACTGTATAGACATAAACAGAGCCCGGTGAAAGCTCGCGGCACCGGCTAAAGGTCAACCGGCGGAGTCGCGGCGGCGGTTGCGGCGGCAGCGGCGGCTCCGGCCACCTGCGCCTCTCCGTAGACGTCACGTGGTTTGCGCATGCGCAGCTGTAGCTTTTATTGCGAAAGCAATACTATCAGCAAGACTACGCCAGGTCTAACCGCTCGTCGCTCTGTGCCGTGTCCGTGACCGGGGTCCCCTGACAGGAGCAGCCAACTTGGGTCTCTCGTTTCACATGAGACGGTTATGTCAGACTCAGCCCGCCAGGACCCTTGCATCCACGTTATCCCTATAGGCCACTAAGGCACGTTCATACGGCTTGGTTAAAACGGGGTTTTATATGCGTTTCTAACGACGGAGCACGTGCGAGACTCGGAGTTGACTAGCCTAATGAAGCTTTCCGCTTCAATAATTAGCTTCGGTCGTGATGACATCACTACAAAATGTCTTATTGAGCTAAACGATCATCGTGCCCCCACCGCCTATGAAGAAAAAACAAATCGAAGATGTGAAATCAAAAATGGTCGACCGCGTCACATCCAACACTTTGGAATTACGCTGTTAAGGATACAAGGTGCCCTCGGTACATATATATATATATATATATATATATATATATATATATATATATATATACTTTTCTCTTTGTTCAACTTTTGTTTATGTTCTGTGAGGCCTCTTGCGCTCACTTGCACCTTTCCGCACCTTTGTACCTTGATTTTTTTTTTTTGCTCTGTTCATGTGGTCTGTAAAAGCAGCCAAGTATTTTTTTTTCTGATTATGCAGGAGCAGTCCGATGTTTAGGAAAGAGAAGGTTTGGCGCTCTAACGAAGTCATTGCGCGACCTATTAAGGCTTCCAATTGCTCGCGACGCGAGCAGACGAGTGGGAGAGAGGGGGGAGGCGATATGCTACGTCAGCAGTACAGTCAGGCAGACGATGATGCTGCTAGAAAACGTTGTGTGCGCATGCGCGTATATGTTTCATCTATCTGATCTTGCATGGCGCTCTGAGCGACCATGTGGTCCACGCTTGCAGGGCAATACTAAAAAAATATCAGGAGAGCTGTAGCCTTAAGAGGGAGCACTTTGGTTCCTGCCCGCCTCCTCAGACTGATCAGGGGGAAAGGTCACCTCGTCCCGACCGACTGACTCGAAGACGTGAATCTGCGCGCCGTATTTAGAAGTCTGCGCGCCATCAGGTGCACAGCGAGCGAATAAAGACACGCCGGTACCAATCCGGTTTCGATGGAGAGAAATACTTGCCGAGGGGAAGAAGAAGTAGGGGGAGGTTTTAAAAGTGCCGGTGTCTACTTGGCTGTCGTCGGGTATGCAGGAAGGGCCTAGCAGTGCACGCACCCCTTCGAGACAATGGGTCGTTTCATCTCCGCCACAGCGAGCCGCGGGGTCAAGGAACTCCCCGCGCGCCAACTGCGTGGTTGCGTGTCGGACCAGACGCGCCAGCTATGTACCTTCACTGGGAGGCTGTTCGGTGTTCGCCTGTGGAACGACGGAAGAGCAGAGCGTTCCACAAGAGAGCCTGTTGCGAGCGAAAGGAGGATGTCTGTGCCACATCTTGCGAAACCGGCCCGTTAACCCAGTCTCCCGGATGGCCTAACTGCTCTGCATCTTCCCAATGCAAAGGGGCAGTGTGGCTATAGCTAGTACTTCCTCACTGTAGCAATCCTTTTTTTTTCTTGGATGGATGTGCCCGCTAGGCATAATATTGCATTCCGTGGCAGTAATGTAGACGAAGCTTTTTCGACACGTGCAAAAAAAAAATATATATAGCCCAATGCTTAAGAATTGCCTCAAGAGCAGATGTGATAGAGTTCGTTCGTTTCCTCTATCTACTTTTTTTAGTAACGACGGATTACGACGCAATGACCCAGTTTTTTTAGTACGATAGACCATTCAACACAATGACTGATCGCTTTCAGTTCTTTATCTGCGGCGGTCTACGACACGACTGAGCATTCTTAGTTCTTTAAATATTTCGACGTGTTTTTTATTTTTGTTTCGTTCATTCTTTTTATTTTTAATTTTTTACATCGCGTAACTTTTTATTTATCGATAAATAATCAATCGCTAATGACTTTATGTTGCCCAACCATCACACTCCACACCATTACTTATCCCGTTGTCGATTAACTTGAGGCCTTCATTTAGCTTACCGGGTTCCGAACTCTTCCGACTGTATCCGACAACACCCGAAATGAAATTGGAGCATGGCGGCGTTTTTCGACCGAACGTGCTGCATGCCATTCGAGGCCTTTTTTCTTTTTTCTCTTTTTTTTTTATGCGCACAGATGTTAGTTGGCGGAGATGACGACGTGCGGTGCTTAGGGGATTGGCTGTGGTGTGCTATTCTAATTGGTGTGTTGGTGCATAATTTATGACATATGCAAAATTTTAATGCGCCGCGTCAGTGCAAGTATTGCTGACACGTTTTATGTTTTGCGTCCTGTATGAATATGCAATAAAGAAAAAAGGTAGTGACGACGTTCCGCGCTCGATTCCCATGCGAAGTTCTTCGGCTGGACTCCGCCTCGCCGCAAAGTTGTTCTTTTCTATTTTGTTTTGAAAGCGCTACATGCGGACGTGCACACGTTACGCCATTTCACAAAGCGCAGAACGTCGGGATAGGCGCGCTCGTTATGAACTGTAAAACTGAATAGTATAAGAGCCAGCTTCCGCCTACACTCCCCTAGCAATATTTCAAAAGGGCCTCCGTTTGCTACGCTTGCTGTTAGCATGTGCATCTATGCTTGCTGTTAGCATGTGCATCTGTTAGCATGTGCATCCCGATTCATCAGATCCCAAAAGGTATTCGCCCTGTTGTCCTCTCCACTCAGTTCCATGAAGCCACTGAAGCAATGATAAATTTTCGCCGTCGTGCGGGCCCTTTAATCGGATGGCACACATTACGCTATGCCATATGCGTACAAAAAACATTCCTGGCCATCTATTGATCTGTCGCGTAAACGCTAAAGACTAAGGACGCAAAATCACCGTATAAAAACCAACCGTCACATTGATTCTCATCTATAGAAGGCTGAGCTGGTGCTCGTGTCTCCGCTTTAGAGTTGAGCGCCGCCACATGTCTGACGGTATAGAGCATGTGCATGGTTTGTTGCCACAGGCCGCCGTCCTCGCATGCGTTGGTTAACGTTGCGACTCCCGACCGACGGATGACGCTATTACGATGAGCATTTCCACGCCTGAAAAGGGTGAGGGTGAAGGCTAGTGAATATTTAGCTTGATGTTCCATAGCGCAACAAAGCGATAAGGCACAGGTCTTAAATTCTCCCAAGCGCCTCATTACGCGCTCACGGAGTTTTTGAAAGAACCAAGTTAGTACGAGCACACAAAATATCACGGTGAAGGGTGAAGTTTGGCAATGGACACTGTAAGCTAAACATAACACAAGGAACAAAACCATATATATATATATATATATATATACCCGTATGAACGTATCTGCGTGGCCTGGGAGTAGCGTGCCTGAATCCATTGGAAGGTTGATTCTCACTGCACCTCGCCCGAGTTGGCAGCTCCTGATCTCAGCTTTCTCATATCATGTAGTCTCACCAAGTCGCACACGCCAACGCAGCACCAGTGCTTGGCCATGTGAGTTGCCAGCTGCCGCCTGCCAGCTCCATGACCGTGACACCGCACCCACCAACGCCGTGTAACGGAGCCGTTAACGTGTAACGGGGCCGCTATTGCTGTGTAACGGGGCCGTTAATGCAATAGCGTTAGAACCTAATATGCTCCCGCGTCCATGTCACCAACCGCTGCACCACTGGATATTGACGCGATACCGCGTAGTCGCTTTTTGCGTTCGCGGGGGACAGCGCTAACACACGTCGCGTTGCACCATTGGGGGCCCACTGCAGTATGGAGGGGCTTCCCGGAGTTCCAAATCGTTGAAATCTTTCATATCATGTCGCAATTTTAAAAGGTGAGAAATGATGCTCAATGAGGTGCTGATGGTATATCTTGACATATATACTGCCAGTGTAGGCGCGAGGCAGCCAGTGAATCACTGCTTGTATCGCATCGAATTCAGTCACATTTGCCCTGTGCGTTCAATACTTTAACCGATGTACAGAGGCGATAAAATGAAATGCGAACAATAATGAGTCTCCATGGCTGGAATGTCTTGTCATCGTGCTTACTTTCGTACCTTGTCGATATCAAGAGGTACTACGTGGGGATTAGGCGCCGCGCTTTTCCTTTTTTTTTTAACCGCGATGGTAGCAATCGCCAGCGCGGAGCTTTCCCAGTTACTGGAAGGTGAATCATAAACTGGCGCAGGTTTGCCTGCCACATGATAAAATCATTTATTCATTTGCGCGCTCTTAAAATACTGTCACCCGATTCATCAGATCCCAAAACGCTTCCTTGTAATTGTTTACTGTCATTACAAATATATCTAACTTTTCAGTGTGTGCGAAATGCGTTGATGTCGGTCGTGTTTTATATTTTATGACGACGCATATCCTCACAAAAAAGGACGAAAATATTGAGCCGTAATTCCAGGAATATGATACGAAATTGAGTGTAAATGCTGCAACGTTCCTGAAAAATTTATGTAAGTTATAATGTCCATGCAGCCATTCTGCGTAAAATTGCTCTATCAAGGAGGCAACCTTTTTGACCAAGAAGAGGGCTGTGTCGGGCTGGTTGTCTCGTGTTGGAAGGGAACGACGAAAACAGCGCCTAAACGCGGGACGGGAAAGAAGGCGCAAATGCCTGCGATGTATAAGAACCAAATGGTTTATTGCGTATAAAACGAGCATATAATGCGGCTGGGTGAGCAAAAGCATCAAAAAAGCATTACAAAGGCCTATCAGAAGAAACACAGAATGACATTCCTCAACTGATTTTATGGTGCTGCTTTTAGAATTCCACTGTCGTGCAGCCGATTGTACATTTACCGGACCCTGCCTATGCATGAACAAACAAACGACATCAGTGACGCCGAAATAACACAGTCGCCGATTGCGAAACATGCAAGGCCTTCGTCAGGACTACCATGAGTCTGGCAGTAATGAAAGGCAGTCCGCCAGTGACGAAGAATGAGGTTCAGAAAGCTTTAGAAACGTTAAAAAAGGGATAAGCAGCTGAAGAGGATCAGGTAACTACAGCTTTGTTGAACGTAGGGGGAGCGGGGGGGGGGGGGGGGAATATAGTATATAGTGCTAGAAAAACTGGCTATCCTATACGCGATGCCTGGTGTTATCGACGATGACGTATTCGTGGAAGAACGCTAACATTATCTTACTTCGTATGAAAGGTGACACTAAGCATTTGAATATTTAAGGACCAAACAGCTTACGGTCTGTTACGTATAGGTATTTACTAAGGCAATCGCTAAGAGATTCAGGATAATCATTAGACTTAAGTCAAGCAAAAGATCAAACAGGTTTTCGGAAAGGGTACTCTAATATCGATCATATTTATTCCATCAATCAGGTGACACATAAATGCTCGGAATATATCGAGCCCTTGTGCATAGCATTCATTGATTACAAAAAAGCACTTGACTCAGAGAAAGTTCCGCAGTCATGCGGGAATGGCATTGCGAAATCAGGGTGTAGACGAACCGCATGTGAAGTTACTGGAATATATAAATAGTGGCTGCACAGCAACCATATTTCTGCATAAAGAAAGTAACGAAATTCCCATAAAGAAAGGTGTTAGGCAAGGAGACACAATCTCCCCAGTACTATTCACAGCTTGCTCAGAGGAAGTATTCAGAGACTTTGAATGGGAGCAGTTAGGGATAAGGACCCCGCCGGGGTGGCGCAGTGGTTGCGGCGCTCGACTACTGTTCCCAAGGAAGCGGGATCGAATCCCGGCCTCGGCGGCCTCTTTTCGATGGAGCGAAAAGCAAGGCATCCGTGTGTTGTGCGTTGTCAGTGCACGTTAAATAACTCCAGGTGGTCGAAATTTCTGGAGTCTTTCATAGCCTGAGTTGCTTTGGGACGTTAAACCCAACAAACCAACCAACCAGTTAGGGATAAGGGCAGAGGAGAATACCTCAGTAATCTGCGATTTGCTGATAACATTGCCTTGCTAAGGAGGAGGAGGAGAAAGATGAGGAGGAAAGGCAGGGAGGTTAACCGGTAAAGGAACGGGTTTGCTACCCTGCACTGGGGGAGAGGGGTAGGTGGGTATAGAAGTTGTGGGTGAGAGAGGGATGGGTGAAGACAGTGCAGTCACATCACAGACATGTCACATCACATCACGTCACAGTCATATAACGCAAGATAAAAATTCATAGCCTTTCGATCAGTCCTGTGCTTTTCATAAAGCGGAGCAGTGCCTGAGAGGCCTTCACCGCAGACGACCACCGTGGGCCTTGCTAAGCTTGAAAAAGCACTGAACAAGGGTCGAAGGAGAGCATGAATTTGCAAGCCGACTCAACGTTTCGACAAGTGGACTAATCTTCGTATGGGCCGCGCGATCGCTCCTGGCGGAGGTTTAAATACGCCTTTACTCCCAAAAAAGAAAAGCTAGGGATGGTGGGGCCGACATCCTGCGTTGCTAAGTAATTCATGGGATGAACTTCAAAGAATGATTAGTGACCCAGACATGAAAGGCAGAAATATAGGCCTAAACATTAATATGCAGAATAATAATGTTACGTTTAACAGTCACGGGAAGAAACAGCAGTTTACAGTAGATAGCAGAGCACTGGAAACGGCAGGCGAATATCTCTACTTAAGAGATGTAGTAACTGCAGATTCGGATCATGAATGGGGAATAACTATGAGAATAATATTAGGATGAATTACATTTGGCTAGTAGTCACAGATGATGACTAGCCGCTTACCAGTATTGCTCGTACAACAGTTGCATCTTGTGTGACTAAGGAAAATTGTTTTACTTAAGTTAAGGACAAAGCAGAAGGGCTATGGAATGAAACATGGTAGGTGTAACGTCAAGAGGTAGGGAGCGTGTAGCGTGGGTCAGAGAGATGACAGGAGTTGATGACATTCAGTGGAAACGAAGAAGAATTGGGGATAAGCCTGGCGTGCAGTGCGAAGAGAGGTCGTTTAGGGTAACAAATTGTTTGCGTAGCAGGGGACGGCAGAAAGTTACATGGGTGGGTGAGGTTAAGTGGATGCAGATAGCACAATACCGGATTATTTGGGGGAATGTGGCAGAGGCCTTTGCCCTGCAGTGGATATAGTGCGGCTGATGACAATGATGATGATGACTTTTGGTCCTTTTTGATAGCTCATGCATGTCGCGATAATGATTGCGCCGCTAGATGTTCTTGCATGCTTTTGCTTGCCGTGCTACTTTATATTCAGAAGTGTGGAGTTGGACTCGTTGCTTTACGATCATGCTAGGAACAGCGCTAACACAGGACGGAGAGCCTGGGTTGGCGCTGTTCCTAATGCGATACTTTATATTACAACACATACAATGTAACAACCAAATCAAATCTTGGGAACTCATCGCCAAAGTAATAGTAGATGAAATTTAATTAAACATTTGTTAGGACAAGGTTAGCACAATATAATTTGGTACATCGTTAACAATAACAATGATAGAAAATGTAGACCTGGGCATGTCAAAAGCTTTTTAGTTCCGTTTTTATTTGTTTCTCAGACATTTGCCGAAGAGAAGGCTGAGGTTAAAAGCTCGGTTGCCTGACGGGTCCTCAGCCCCCTGCTACATGAAAATTGGGTACACAAACCACATAATTTGGAAGATTGTTCCAGTCAAGAATTGTTAGGAAAAAGGAAATACTTAATAAAATTCCTGAATGCGGCGTTGATAACTCTTGATGTGTTTCGCGTTTTCTAGTCTCTCTGATATATAGGTCCTTTTTTGTTTTGTGGGGTTTAAAGTACCAAAGCGACTCAAGCTATGAGAGACGCCGTAGTGGAGGACTGCAGAAATTTCGACCACCTGGGGTTCTTTAACATGCACTGACATCGCACTGCACGCAGGCGCCTTGCTTTTCGCCTCCATCTAGAAAACAGTTAAGTAGGCTCGAACCAAGTTTCACGAGCGTTACCATCGCCCGCAGTCGCTGCTACCACTTCGATCATGGCTTGCTTCCGGGCTGTGTAAGGTTGTCGTCAACGGGGCTAGTCTGGATTCTCCTTGTTCGATGGTTTCGGCATCCTGTCTGTTATGGCTGAGGTCTTCAATTAAAGCGTATGCGTATAGCGTATTTAACTAGGTTAAATTAAGGAGTGGTGCAGGTGAAATTTCGTGAAGATGAAGAGTGCTTTGTAGTTAGAACGGGATGAAGGCGGCTTATGTTTACTGAACAGCGCAAGAGCGTGTTGCTGTTTTACACGAGGCGTGATCGGTTGCGGCGATAGCCTTGTGCCTTCCTGCCTGGGCACGACGATGGAGTCGTCGGTGTTTGCTGCACAGCGCGAGATGAAACAACATGCTGCGCACGAGTAAGTGGCGCGATCTATGGAACACATGAGATATTAGCTCTAGTAACATCGCGAAGCTCGCAAATCAACGCAGTAAAGCGAGCGCTCTAGACCCCCCTCCTCCCCCTTACTCCCTCCAGGATGGTCATGCCGCGGCAAGCGGCGCTCACGTCGGCGCTGGAGTTACGGCGGCAGGGTGCTCATTCATTTCTTTCATCTGAAGAACTCTCGCCTTCACCGCTTAAGATTGAATTGCAAGAAAGAAAAAAAAAAGTTATTTGGATGTGCGCTGATGAGTTTTATTGGTTTGAACGAAAAATTAAGAGCATGCAGCTTTGTTTGTATATGCCTTTCGTCGCTCTAGCTCCACATTATCGAAAAACTTCTGTGGAAACTAGAAGCTCGCGCCATTTCCACCGATCTTTTTTATCAACATGAAAGATTCCTTTTGTATTTATTATCACGGATTTGGCCTGGGTGCCCTCGGTTCATTGCTATTAACGGAAACGCAACCGCGAAAGAAGGACGAGGAAGAACAACGCCTATCCTGTGCTGTGTCTTGTCCTCGGTCCTTTCGCAGCGTTCTTATTTATCTCCTGCAGTTTAATGGAGTATTGTACTAGTAATGCTTTGTGATGTATGGGGGCGAGAGTTGGACTGTGAAAAAGGCTGACCGCCGAAGAATTGACGCGTTTGAATTGTGGTGCTGGCGAAGACTCTTGAGAGTTCCTTGGACTGCCAGAAGATCAAATCAGTCGATATTGTCGACCATAAACCCTGACTGCTCATTGGAGGGTCAAATTCTAAAGTTAAAGCTCAGCTACTTTGGTCATCTGGTGAGAAGAGAGGAGTCGCTGGAGAAAGATTTGATGTTGGGAAAGGGTGAGGGTCGCCGGAGAAGAGGTAGGCAGCGAACGCGATGGTTAGATGGCATCCTCGAGGCACTGCAGATGAAGTTATGTGATGTTAGGAAGATAGTGAGAGACCGGAAAGCGTGGCGTGATGTGGTCCATAGAGTCACGAAAAGTCGGACACGACTGAACGACTGAACTGAACTGAACTAGTAATGCTGAAATAATATGTCCAAAATTTGGGTGTCATTAAGTTGGAAATTTTCGCGTCTCGCTCCCTCGCTGCAGATTGGGTGATGTTGCTACGACCTCATATTGGGAAACTACGCAACCATGGCGAACGTTTAACAGATGGGCACTTTGTGATCGCCGCACTCTTCATTTTTGCCTGATCGTAGAGTTCTTTGTTTTCCTCAGTAAACGGAGAGCTAGGGACGTCTCCTGAGTTGTTCTCTGCCCTTCCAGTAACGTCATAGTCAGAGCTGTCCACCTTGTCGCCCCAATGTGCTGTTTGTGGAGCCGGCGCACTCTATGACTGCTTCACTGCTGCAGACGTTTCCTCGCTCGGACGGAGATTCTCGAGCTTCGTCAGCACCCTGCAAGTAGGGCACGCGCGCCTCTGACGCCAAACCAATTTCCGTTCGGCGCGTCGAAAGAACGGACGCTTAATTGAGTCCTCGTCCGGGCACGGCAATCGCGTCATGACTGACGCCGCCTATCACGCTCGTCACGCTCGCACAGCCGCCCGCAAAGCGAACCGGCGCTGGTCTCCGTCAATCCCGTATGCAGATGCCTGCCACGGTCGACAGTAGGCGGCGGGCGCATTTCCTGGATTACAGGCTGCGCGACGGAGGGATTTCTGCCTTGCCTAGTATTTGCTTCTTCGTAAGCGAAAAGCTTCGTAAGCAGATTTTGATAAATAATGATATCAACCAATCAAACAATGAAACAACCAAGGAATATATTACTGAACCAGTTAGTAAATCAATTGTTCAGTCAATTAGTGAATCACCTAGTGAGAGAACAAACCCATTAATTGTCATAAAAATCCAGTCAGTCAATCGGAAAATGAACTAATGAATCAGTCCAGCATCTGTATGTCATAAGAGGGCTTTAAGACAGACGGGGCAGTAGTGGAGAAGATATTGTAGAAATACGGCACAAACTTT
The DNA here is from genome assembly GCF_055883805.1 of Amblyomma maculatum. Taxonomy (NCBI): domain Eukaryota; kingdom Metazoa; phylum Arthropoda; class Arachnida; order Ixodida; family Ixodidae; genus Amblyomma; species Amblyomma maculatum. The sequence continues at coordinate 38,193,835 of NC_139351.1, read as the reverse complement.
GTTTTGCGTTTCAGTGAACGAGCACACGGCGGTCGCATAACTAGATCCCGGTAAGCCAACTCCGAATCCTTTGCGGCACGTTTCTTCCCCGTGGTTTCATTTGAGTCACGTTTTAACAATACTCTGTGACAGCGCATATTCAAGTCCGTCAGCTGACCACTGCTGCGGGCACAGATCATTGCTGATGTCTTTCGGTTTCGTTGGGAAGGCTGTCGCAAGAAAGAGTGAGTATACGTGCACTTTCCTGGGTGGGTGCGCCCTGTGATCTTTCAAAAAATATGCGTCCACTCTCGGGAAAAGTATAAAAAATGATCTGGAAGTAGTTGTTCGCTATCCAACTTTAGGTGATTTGGAATGCAGTCAAAGCCGTGTTTTAATTGGGCTTGCTACGAAGTCGTATGCTACCGTTCGTGCGGGCCAAGCTAGAGGGAACAGCCTGAGGGCTCCTGGACTAAGGGGCCCTCCTCGGAGTGTCTCCTCGGAGTGTTACCCGCTGCAGTACTTTGGGTAGTTGGGTACGAAGCTGCAGTGTCCTGTTTAGAACATGGCCTCTTTTTGATGCAGGGGTAACTATAGAAGCACGTGTTTTGTCCTATGTGCATGGTAAAGATCCTCTTGCAGCCCGATTCTCTGGTGGCTTCCCCGCAGAACAAAGAACAAGGAAACAGGAGTATTCATCACGGGAAATTAGCAAGACGTGTTTACATTATGGAGTAGTGAAACAGACTGCACATGTATAAAAGAGACAACAACAAATGTCGCAACACGACACCAACGCAATCCTCATGTGGTTGAAATTATCAGGGGCCCTCAACTAAGCAAAAGGACGGGGACGTAGCAAGGACAAAAGCGAGTGCCACCGATTTTCGCTTTAAAGCGTTAACGCCCTCTTCCCCTTTTACCCTCACAACCATGGCGACAGCGGACGTGACATACCATCAATTTCCAAGCGGCAAGGATCTTCACGACAGAATTGGTCTCCAAGCAACAATTTCTTCAGAGCATTTTGCACTAGTATATCATGAGGAACGTGAGCGCCCTAAGAGAGGCTTTTAATACTTTCTAATGCTCCGTTCAGCAGAAGCTTGAATGCAGGTTGTGTGCCAGCGATGTGCAAGTAGAACTGCTCACCGAAGCCGCCAGTTAACGGGTAGCCAAGAGGAAGCCAAATACAGCTGAGTCGCTTTGGGACGTTATATCTCATAACGAAAACAAGCTTTTTCAATTCATTGATTGATGGCCAACAATGCAGTGCGGCTAGTGATATATAGCAACAAAACGCGCACTCAGTACTGCTCTTTGGAGACCCTCTTTGCGGTGTCTGCTATATATGAAGTGCAGTTGTTACAACCATGCATCAATACGTTTATTACCATATCCGCATATGGTTTGTAGCGAGCAATCGTCTTTTCACTTCCTCTGCCTGATACACTTTACCTAAGAAACCATGCATCAAGATGTTTAAGACTGACGACGGCAGTCCATTGCTAATTCCCATCTCTGGTACATGCACGTATCTTTTTTCTTTCAATCTCACGAAGCAGTGTGAAATGAAGAATCAATGTGATTTATAGAAAGCATGTCGCAGCTGATGTACCGCCTGTTGCAAAAGTTTACAGTCCATCACGTGTTCAAATTACTGGCACCGTGGATCGTTTGTGTATTGTGCGCCTAGCGAACAACGCACAAACTAATAAATGTAACCACTAGGGCTGCTTTGCACTGAATTCAATCAGGGAAATGGCCACGCACAGCGGCTTCAGCGGTTTAAATAAGCTTCGCCTCTGTAAGCCACGGCCTGAGGCTGCTGCCCAGTCCGTGAACAGCAACTACAACTCTGGGCTAAGCTGGCGGCCAGGCTAGATGGCCTACCTATCAAAGAAACCACGTGACTGCCGCCGCACTTCACTGGCACAGAGTTTCACAGGATGGCCTTTTCTGAGCTTCCTTTTTTCCGTGGCCGACTCTGTATCTTATCTACTTTGGTCGCATGAAAACTTGGGCTCACTTTGTCACTCGCAACAGAAGGTGCCATATTTTCGACCTAAACCTCACTCTTACGCTCTGAAGTCATCAAATCTTGCTTGCAATCGAAATAAAAACACTTAATCACCCCCCAAAAATATACATTATAATAGTGTATGTTTCGGTTCGTAATATTACGCGCTGTCGTTAGACATACTCGAAACAAGTTGAAAAAGTTTGCTCGAGAGTGCACCGCGTGTGCACTGTTGGCGTTCGAGTGTGGACGGACAGAATAACCTCATGAGATGGCACGCGCCCCTGACGCGTCCGAAACAGGCGTGGCTAGGGCCTTGCAGGGAGTGTGTAGACAGATAGTGGATAAGTCACGATTTGGCAATTTTTAATACGTTGATAAAAGTAAGTCTCAAACAGCATAGCAGCATAACAGTTGGTCCCAAACAGCAAGAAAAATTATTGATGCAGTAAACATCGCAGATGTTAAGAAACATCTGTAAGTATCACTTCCCTAATATTTCATGCGAAGGAAAGGGCCTTTTTGGACAGTAGAGGGTGACATTTTTTGTCACGCAACAGCTCTGCTTCGTATATAAAGACATTCTTCATGAATAAAACCACAGTTTTAAGTTCAGCTCAATCTGTGTTTGTCTTTCTATCTGTGCGTGTTTCTAGCGCTGTTTTAACATAATGTCCGACCAACTCGCCCAGCAAACCACTTTGCTTCATTTTGCCATTAACTTCAAACGGCTTAAAAATGTCCCGGCCTACCATTCAGAGGTGCATCTGCGTTCAGCGCTTCTCTTGTGGTATGTGCATTGGCTGCGCGTCCAAAAGCTGTCGCTGCGTTCACAAAGCCCCTCTCTCCCTTTGGAACGGCCTAATGCTCGCTCACTCTTCAGTGGTGTACGTTATATGCAAGCAAGCAGGATTAATTAAATGTTTCGAAATTGTCTTTAGCATATCCTTTTCTTTATATCAATCAGCTCTGGGACCATCGAAACTTGTGTCACCGATTTCCTGTTTCGTTAATATGCTGTGCCTGATACGAGGAGTGTGCATGCTTGTAGATAACAATAGAAGACTGTTTAAGCACATTCATTTTCGACATAAAGAATAGATTTAACTTTTCGTTGTGTGTTGTTATCGCGTTATGTTTCATTTGTATTCTGTCGTTGACGTTATCCTTTATCAGGGCCTTTCACAATGGCAGCAGAGAGTTATAGGTGGCCGGATGAGATTAGGAAGTTTGCGGTGATCAAATAGATGCAGCTTGCACAGCTGGACCGGCTTAAGTAGCGATGTATGGGAGAGGCATTAGCTCTGTGTCGGGTGCAGGCAGGCTAATGGTGACGTGATATCACTGAAACTTGGTGAATGTGGGCTAAATGTTGTAGGAAGCTTCATTTTATTTAAGGAGAGCAGAAAGTTGGGTGATTTGGTTAAAATGCATACTGAAACGTTTGCGCGCAGACACAACGACGAGTCGAGAAAAAAAAAAGCAGTCGCCCTTGTTTTTCTCGACTTATCCTTGTGCCCACGCGCAAGCCTTCACTATGCGTCATTTAATTTCTTTGAATACAAATATCGGCATATGATATTTCAGAATATTTATTAGAAAATGGGGTGATACTATCACAGTGCTGTCGGCTAAACATATTTCTAGAAGCTTCGCTATAGCGCTGCGTCTGTTCTGGTAGCAGCCAAAGGATGATGATGCCAGCTTGTTCCAACAACATGAAAAAGGGGCGGCCTAAAGCGTACAGCGTTTTTTATATAGTGGAACAGTTTCTGCCGTTGAGGCAGGCAGGGCCACACGCTTACCCGCGCTGTACTTGTTGGACTGAGGCTGTTGTTTTTTTATAACCTCTTTGGAGGCATCTCGCTGACACTGGTCGTATCCTTACCTGGAACCGCACTTACAAGAGTAAAGCGCTCCGTCATCCTGGTCACAGAATTTTCCTCAAACGCGGTGAAGAATTCTGGCTCTGCTTTACAGGGGCAACATCATCGCAGGGGCCCCAGCATCGTTCTTGTAATTTATTAGACGGGCCAACCCTTTATTTCAATAAATAGCCCCCTTTTTCCGTTCTACACATGCCTTTCTGCCTTGAGGAAATAACGTTATAAAAAAGTGATTTTGCCGGCTGTGGACGCTGGATTCCTTCTGCACGAGTGTGGACCTACCAGGCGCTGGACTCTCGTCGCAAACAACTGCTTGTGGTCAACACACGCGTGTCTCTTGTTCTTCGATGCGCCAGCGTTCGATGTGCGTAATTCAGTACGTAATTGTGCTGTGATGGCGCTGCTGCGGCGCGCCGAGATCTCTCTTTCGGGGCACGATACATTGGAGGCCGGCATCGCGAGAAGCGAATCGTAATGGCTGCTACCACCTCTGATCCCCAAGCGTGCCCTTTCGGCCCCTCTGTGGAGGCGGCTTTATCCGACCTGGCATGTTTAATCGGAAACACGCGGCGTCGAAAGTGAGCTTATTACGGTTTGTGGGTTTTGCTGATTTTGTGCAAAACACCGATGGGACACACCACTTGAATACTCTTTCACACCGTGAATACAGTTCATTTCAAAACTCGCTTTGCCTCGGATGGCATTTCGCCCTCCCGTATCATTCACGGACTAATGCAGTACATCTATGAGCGCCACTAACGGACTGCTTCAGTTCGGGCTGACGGGCGGCTTCGAAGGAGCTTCCCTGAACTGGACAGAGGCTTTACCGAAGTTTAACCTTTTCTTTAGGGTTTGTGATTGCTGAAGCGTTCCACATTATCAGAAACGGAGAGGGCTGTGTGAGCAAAGCTTCGATTAACTTTTCGATTAGGGAAATGAGCATGCTCCACGGTGGGTAGCGAGTTTGCGATAGTAGCACACGTGTCTTCGGAAGGTGTTTCCAGCTTCTTTCTATTTTGTATCGCAAGTGAGTAGTTGCAGTGCATCTGTGTTTGTCAAGACGCCTTCGCGCACAAGTGTGTAAGTGTATAAAGTGATTACTGACTTTCGAATGAAATTCAGATGTAAGTTCATCGCCTTCTGCTTGTTTTGTCCTCTGTCTGTGTTCGCAAGCACTGGTTTTTTAACGATGCTCACCCTTACAAAAATGAGTTTTGAAACTCTATTGTTGGACTATTGACCGCCTTTTGAATTTATTGAATTTCGATAGACATTCAACCCCAGCTGAATGCAATCTTTACAGGGCCAACAGAATTTTCATTGTGTCCTACCCAATAGACTTTTTGTGCAATTTTTTCTATGTGCTTTTTGTTGTCAGTTTTCAACGTTCACGAACAATTAGCGTGTACTGTTCATGCTGACCCATGTTTTTAAGTAGTTTTAGGCACAAATGATAAGAGCATGATGTGACAATTTCGTTATGAATTTTTGGTCTCACTTGTATTCAACTATTGGCCACATTCTGCAAAGGGAAATATAAGAGCAGCATGCAGTTGCGCGCTCGTTCATGTTATATAAAAGTACATATTAACGGTGCACACTTAGCTCAAGCTTCGCAACACAGTGAAAATATGCCCTAAAAACTTCATGATGGCAAAGCCTCCACTAATAATGCAAATACATCGTTGAATGTCAATCAGAATCCGTAATGGATCAGCTTCTGTATGTCGCAGAAGGTAACTTTAGTGGTAGGACATATTTTATATTTATCATAAAACAAGTTCAGTGAGTCATCATACTAACAAACAGGATCCTAGATTGAACCTACCATGTAGGGCAGGACAGAGCTTTTTTAAACCAGTTCCAAAGTTCACTATATATATGCTTCAGGGTCTGACATTCTGCCCAAGCATAGGTATTTTTGCCCGTAGCTTATTGCCGCAAAATGAGGTGCAGTCTGTATTGGAATCCTCCACCGCTCTATGTCTTTGGAGAGTTTTACTGTAATTCTTTCTTTTCTTTCCTTTCTTAAAGTGGACACCATGCTAAAATGAAGTCACTTTAAACATTGAGGGGTTCTAATAATCACCGATTGATCCCACGGATACTATAGAGTTAACACGCATAGCAAAAACATTCGCGTATGAAAAAAAAGAAGAAAAAAAACAAGATTGCATGCGTCTTCTAACGGCGACTCTTCTTTTCAAGGACGCATTCGGCCGCCGCCTTGCTTCTGTCCGCATCCCACTTCCCCCGTGCCCCGCGAACGGCGCCAGCATGTCCGGAGAGGTCGAGGGTCGCTTCCTGTCGGCTGGGGGGAAAAAGGGGGGAGGGAGGAGGGGTTGCTCCCGCTTGGTCTCCGCTCTGTGCCTTCTCCGTGGTTTGTTTTCACGGAGATGACCTTGGCTTCAGCAGTCGCGCAGTGGGGGTGGCGGCTTTTCACCGAAGCTGTTCTTCTGCGCCCCGTTTTCTTTGCACGCAGACGCGGGTACGCTGAGTGCGGCGATGTGCCAATTCAGTTGGCGTTTTCCCGCCACCGTGGTCGCATCTTGCACTGTGAACGAAGCACCGTATGTAGGTTTTTCGCTGGTGATTATCACGAAGATCGTTTTGTTCAAATTGGAGCGCGAACGTACGAATTTAAGTCTTCGGAGGACTCCGCTCTTGGGCGGCAGCTTCTGCGCAAGGAGGACGTGTTTAAGAAGTTCAACAGTCGCAGGCATTTTGGATTCTAAGCGAAAAGCCGGCGCGGGCGGAGGGAGCGTCTGCACTTTGGTGAGTGTTTTACTTTTTCCTGTTCGTGTTTGTGCCAGTCTTGTACAGTGTGTGTTACAAGGTGAAGCCCGCATGTAAATATTTCTAGCAGACAAACCAGCCTCGTCGGAAAAAAAAGGAGGGGGAGAGAGAGAGAACGAGGCTTGTCTCTACGCGGACGCTGGGGCCGATGGAACGCCAGCTGGAATGGCGACATTTTCTTTTTTTTTTTTAACCGGTAACCGTTTTTGACGGATTGTTCGGCACAGTGCTGTACTCTTTCGATACGCTACTCGCGCTGAGACGGACACATTATCGAGATCATAATATGCCTCTGTCACTCATTGTGGATTATTGAATCTGTGCAGCTCCGCCATTTTTGCAGTGTTTGTTTTTGTTTCCACTCATTTTAGTGCCTATAGTTGGTAATTTTGTTTCAAGTTTTCTGGGTAGTAATGCTTGTGACCTGCGCTTTGCTATTTATATTCACAATGGGATCTTTGACGGCAGCATATATTGTTTATCAGGGAGAAATGAACGATGTGGTAGTGCTGCCGAGCTGTGGAGGCGGCGGTCGATGCCGTCTAAGCAGTGAAAGACAGTGACAACTCATTTTAGACAAGAAATTTCTTGAGCTATGACGTGGAGCAGCGCACAAATGCCTTTGCTCTATTTTTAGGTTAGTATATACCGCAGCTTAATTACGATTTATATTGTTTATTTCAGCATCACACGCGAGGAGTTCCCGGACGTATCAGCGTTTTACGCAAAGAACAGCCTGGCGTCATACCTTGCACATGAATTGAAATAAAGCAAATAAACAACCCAGCTCATGTTATGGGTTCACCAAAGATGCATAATTTTTTCTTTCTCATTAACGCGCATTTTTTATTTTGTGTTCCCTTTCCGCTGCGGATTAACAGAAAATGCTGCGTGATCAACGGTTAGCCAGGAGCAGGCACGAGGTGGTTTACATTAATGCAAAAGTAGCACAGCACATATCCTTGCTGCGGTCAGTCAACACATTCTATGTTCTGCTCGACCAATCAACAATTTAGTCAGTTTAGTGTAGGTTAATGAGTGAGTAAGTATAATGGGGCTTAAAAGATCAAGATCTGTTTTGTTCTTTTATGCCTCACTATGCTTATCATTAACCAGCACTGATCAGACAGGATTGTTGATTGGTCGGGCAGAACATAGAATGTGGTGACTTATCGCAGCTAGGAGATGTACTGCACTACTTTTGCATTAATGAAAATCACCTCGTGTCTGCTCCTGGCAAACCGATGGTCGTGTACTATTTTCCGTTGTTCAGGAGTGGAAAGGTAGCAGAAAATCAAAAAGCGTCACTTGCAGAGTTTCTGAAGCATTTGAGCCTGAAATCAACAGAATTTCAGTTGCGCGAATTCCAAAAGCGCTCTTAAGAAACACATGGGCCACTATTTCATAAGCGCTCAACAAGAGGTCAACACTGCATCATCCAAGATGTTGCCGATTATCGACAGACTTTCAACAGCGTGTATTGACACAACGCTTTTGAATTTCTATAGAAACCCTACATGCATTTTTGTAAGGGATGCATACGGCACTGCATTTTGAGCAATTTCTGATTAAAGGGTAAAAATGGATCGAAAGTGAAATGAATTTTCATTATCTTTCGGGCAACATTTACTTCTTACTTTGAGCACTATAACAGTTCATAGCATTTGCCATTTGCCATGAACGGGTTTTTTTTTTATTGTATACCATTGCTACCAGATATTTAACGATTATGGCGGGCGCCCCGCACTCTGTCGTTCGCCGTCTCCAGTATCAGCACATGTAAAATGCTGCAACCAGCACACGTGTCCATCTGGACACGCGTGGTCTGGCGGCCGTTTCGCCAACGACGACCCGGTCCTTTCGAGGTCAGGCGACCTCTTCCGAACTGGGCCACGCCTGGAAGAATGTTGCATGCATTCTCCACATGAGCTTACGAGCGGGCTCTTTCGATCATTACTCGCCAGAGGAGATTCTCTCAATAAAGAATAAGACTCTCTAGACGGCTGCTTTCACTCATGAAAACACGCTAAAGGCCTCGTCAACAAGACTCGGGGTGGTAAGAAAGAGAAAGCATCAGACGCGGCGACTTCCGCCCTGCTCCCAAAGGCCACGCCGTGTGAAAAGGTCGCTTCCCTCAAAGCCAGCGGTGGCCCGTGTGCGAATCACGTATTTCCACTTAGCCCTGTTCCTTGCCCAAAGAGCCGAAGTTGCTTCCTGTCCGGCGGACACAGGGGCATTGTTTCCCGCCTTGGCAGTGACGCCGCGGACTGACCGAGTGGCGATCGAGACTTTTGTCTCGTCGCTCTCCCAAATTGCGCATGCGCGGAGCACGGCAGCCGCCCACACGTTCTGTCGATGCTCGGCGTTTCCGTAATCTGGCAGTGGTTCTGGATAACGTCTGTAAACTTGTGTTGATGACCACATTTATTTTGTCACTAAGAAATATTTTCATGGTCGCTGGATGCGCCTCAAGCAAAGATACCAGCTCGTGGAGGGGAGGGGGTGGGGGGGGGGGGGGTATGATATTTACAGGCGACTGCTTATGGCGGCTGATTAAACACGACATGCTACTAAGTAATATCGGAAATGGACGCTGATCGAACACAACGTACAACTAATTTTGGAAAGGGGGGCTGTCTCCTAACGGAACTCCTCCTTTCGGTTCCGGACCATTGTAAATATCGACTCTTAGGCTCCTTCTGGGTGCATTGATGTTTATCCGTTCAAGTAATGCACATTTACTGCCGAGAAAAAAATTATTAAATATTTCCTCTTAATTTGATTTAAATTAGGTACATCTACACCGAGTAAACTGTACAGATGATTTAGCACAGCTAAGCGTGTAAGTTCGTGCACTTGCAGTATGGTAAGCTTCCCGCATGCTTGTGCGCTCTAGTATCGAGTCGTTCGGACACAGCTATGTTCAGCTTCAGACAGGCCGGGCGAGCCTGTCTCCCCCTCCATGTCAATCCGAGCAAGCGGGCACAACCTATCTAGACGCGTCTAGGCTGCGCTGTGACATGAGTTTGTCCTGTCACTGGGAAACCGCCCGTTCGTAGAGAAAACTCGCGCCGTTGTCCTTTTGATGGGGAATGCAGCTGCGCATTTAAAAGAATAACACCCATTCCTCTCTTTAGTGCAACTCCGTCAGAGGAGAAGAAGACGACTGCTTCCGAAGCGCAGCGTCAAAAACTGGCAAAGCTGGTGTGACAGAAACCGGCCACACAGATCAAAACACTTCAGACAGCTCGCCGAGATGAAGTTCCTGGATTAATCCAATGCAATGAAGCATGATAACAGTATGCAAGAAAGTAATCTTAGGGTGGACCTGAAGGCGCTGGGAGAGCAAGAGGGTGTCATGCCTGGATGACATCTACTTTGTGAACAAAAAAAAATCTCAGGTTGCTCGACCAAGGAAGATACCAAGGTGCAGTGACCAGAGCTAGGGCGTAGTGAACAGCAGCAGGCGAGGCACTAGGTATACGAACATTATGACTTAGAAGGGAAAATGTAAGAGGGATAATGATTGACATATATAATGAGTAAGTAGTGACCTCGCTGGACCGCATGTTCCGCAGCTTGCTGTGTGAATTCTAGGGCGCGCTTTTGAGGCGTCTGCTATGTTTTTTTTTTCTATCTTTTGGTGAGACTACAGCGGGCCTCCCAACGATCTAGGAGGTGGTTATTCCCGTCCGCTTGCGTTTCCGTGAGATGTATCTGCTTTTCGTGTTGTCTCGATGTAGACGTCAGTAATTTGTTGCAGGTGTCATATCCCGACTGGAGGGCGTCTACGATACACAGACAGGCGCGGAAAATTGTCCAGTCCGAGACCCACGCTTCTGTGAGCGTTTCAGCGGACGCATGAAGATGGTTGTGCTGATTACACAGTGATCACTACCGAGAGTTTCCTCTGTATTCAACCAGTCGGCACGGCGCATGTCCCGTGTAAATGTGAGGTTCGGGCAAGTGTCTTGTTTAATCGAATTTCCGACACGTGTTGGGTTGGCGGGGTCAATGTGGAGGGAGGAGACTAATACGCAAGCTTCCTCCCACGTGTATTCTCCCGGGGTTACCCCCAGACCTTGCTCGGAGCATAGAGATCACCGACAATCAGAAAGGGGTCGTTTCCCGCCACCTGCATGGTTTGAGTGAAAATTTCCCTGAACGTAACGTTCTTACGTTTCGAGAGGCAATTAATAATTGCCTAGTGTGTGTACTTCAAACCTTTGTGTGAGTCAAACCTCTTTAAGGGCAGCATCGTATACGAGAATGGTGGTGTTTTAGAAAGTGGGACTTCCTGCACATTATTGATTTGATCTGATGATGATGATGATGATGATGATGACTGATTATGATATTCTTTGTAAACAAGCATACATGCTAGTGGGTTGTGTTGAGATGTAGTGCAGTTTGTGAGCTTTACGCTAGCGCAAGGTTCCTGAAGGACAATCACGGCAACAAGGAATTGAAAGGTCTCAAGGTAGAAGCGGAGTTCAGCCCGCTTCGTGCTGTTCTTGAGACCTCTGCAGTTCCACAGTGTTAATCTAAGCGGCTGAGTTGTTCTGGCTCTTGACTTAGGGTTGGCGCCATGGTTGCAGACTGAGGTTGGGGTTACGTTGTTGAGACTTCCTAGTCATTTTGTTCCAGGCACAGGCACGCAATAATCCCACGGAATGAAAACTGCAGTATAAAGGAACTATCGCCCATGTATGCTCCTAAAGTGCAGCATATCATCAGCCCCCTAATCTCTTAATTTTCTTCATTGTGAGAAGGGCCTAGATTTCCGTCTTTGACATATCCGCGTCATGCGACTTGAGTATGTGCTGATGATGTTCGCGCTCGCCCTTCACAATGTGAACCCCATATGTTCTCATGCGTTTGTACCGTATTTTGAGGTTTTTCAGAATCAGTGCGTGGTGCGCGTGGATCCGCTTTTGTCCCGTAAATAATAAGTGTGCAGAGCGCTCCTCTGCAATTATGCGTGGCGTGCATGTGTACTGATAAGTGGCAACTGGTCAGTTTGGAAGTCGTGCGCTGCATGCACTACACGTTGACTGTAGGGCAGCGACTACCACCCAGTGTGAGCATGGTATCCTCATAACTCAGACTAGTTCACTGCACTGTGATGTCATATCCCTCCATTCACACCTAAAATCTTCTTTTCCTTCTACTTTCTTCGTCCTCCAGTGCGGAGTAGTAGCCCAGGTCACCTTTTCGTCTGCCGACCTGTCCACCTTTCCTTTCTTAAATGACTATCTCATTGTTCTTCCTTCCCCACGCTGGTAGTGAAGTGTCCACATAGAGACGGAAGAGGTTAAGAGTTAAATTCCATTCTGTGAAAGGAATTTTAACCCCTTTGGCGCTATTAATCGTGTACCCTCGTGTACCTAGTACCCTTACTTGGAAATCGTCGCTCACGAGCGTTGGTGCCTGCCGCCCGCTCATGTTTTTCACGAAGGGCAATCCCGCACTAGAGAAAGCCCACGACCTCGTTTATTAGGCGAAGATTGGCGCTGTCAAGTTGAGATAATCGAATCGGTAGTGTTTCTCTTTTGCCCCAACACGAACACTGAAATATTCGTAAGATGGCAGTGTGACGCGAAAGTTGTGATATTGGGAAGCAAATGCTAGATTTCTGTGAGCGACACAACTTAGTTATTGTCAATAGAGAAACAAAATGTGAGAGACAAATCACGTGGGAATTCCGGAACAGGCGGACGACCATTGACTACTGTCTAATGTCGCAGGGAATTTATAGCATGCTCGCAAAAATGGAGATAGACGAAGAAGGAGAGTGTAGTTTTGGAAGTGGTCAAGAACGTATTAGTCTGCAGATGGGGCCCTTGATGAAAAGGGAAATGAAACTTAGACAAAACGTAAACGCCAAATTAAACGACGATCAAATAGCGCAGATAGCAGCCGACATAGAGGAAGCAATAGAGAAAAGCCCCATGGAAGACTGGCATTATGAACAGGTAGAACTACTCTTAAGGAGAAAAATTAAAGAGGTTAAAGTAGCAAACCGCAGGAATGGAAAGAGGAAGCCACGGAGCTGGTGGAATAAGGAAATTAAGGAAGACATTGAACAATGACGGGCAGCTTTAAGGGAACACCGAGAGGCAAAGAAATCACAGGTATCTCAAGAGGAAATAGACCAAAAATGGGAATTGTATCGGGAAAAGAAACTTGATGTACAGGTCCTCGTCCAAAGTAAAATAAAGCAGTCCATCGATCGCTAGATTGCTGAAATACACGATGCCACTAGAGGTGGACCAAGAACATTCTGGAACAATACCAGCTGGCTAGGTAAACAGAATCAAAGAAAGCAGGAACGGATTCAAGATAACGAGGGAAATTGTTTAAAGGGAGACAACGCAGTGAGCTATATTACTTCAGTTATAGCCGAGTCATTTAAGAGTGACAATAGAATAATCTCCTCAAATCCGGAAGCAACACAAGGTAGCAAAATACAAAGCAGCGTAGAACTGACCAATCTAAACTGAAAAAGGCAGAAACAAATATTGCTAAACGCACACCTACATGAATAGATGGAATTCAGATGAAGCTGGGAATAATGAACTTGGTCCAAGAAGTAAGGAAACATTGTTAAAATCTTTGGAAACAGTCATAACGAATAAACAAATTCCGGGCAGCTGGCGGCAGAGTAAAATGAATTTGATTTATAAAGGGAAAGGAGATGGGATGTATATAAAATCCTACAGGCTGATTATCATAACATCTTTTATATACAGATTGGCCATGCAGGTGGTAAAATTAAAGGTGGCAGCATGGGTAGAAAGTAACAAGATACTCGGATAACTTCAGAATGGCTTTAGAAAAGGTAGACGCTTAGATGATAGCCTGTTCGTGCTTACCCAATGCATCTAAATATCTAGAGTGGAAAATAGACCTTTGTACTTGGCTTCCCTGGGCATAAACGGGGCGCACGACAACGTAAACAGGGAACTCCTGTGGAACCTATTAAAAGAATAAGGTTTTGGGCATAAGATAACAGATTTCCTATAGGAAATATACCGGGATCACAAAGTAGACATTACATGGGGAGGGATAAGAAGTACGGAAGCTGTTAATGTATCCAAAGGATTAAGACAAGGCATTCATCTATCACCGCTGCTCTTCATGCTTTATATGATAAATATGGAACGAAGGATACAAGAAAGCAACCTAGGTTTTAACCTGTCATGTAGATTTGGCGAAAAGGTGGTAGAGCAGCGCCTCCCAGGTTTAATGTATGCAGACGATATTGTGCTATTAGCAGATAGCCAGGAGGACTTGCAAACTCTAGTTAAGTATTGCGGATATGAAGGGGACGCTCTAGCCTTCAGTTTTAGTGCAATTAAGTTGTGTCTGATGATTTTCAACGGCTCAACTGATCAGTGTCTCAAAATACAAGACCATGGAATACCCATAGTGACAGAATATAAATATCTCGGGATATGGATAAACGAATTATTGGCATACATTGAAAAGAGGGCAATCGCTTAAGGCAGAAGGGCGAAGAAATGCCGGGATAATGAAGCATAGGGCATTGTGGGGTGCAACAGGTATCAGGTGTTGAGGGGCATTTGAAAAGGAATTATGGTGTCCTTGCTTACTTTCGGAAATGCGGCTTCGTGCCTAAAAGCAGAGATACAGTCGACATTAGAAATAAATCAGAGAGCCGTCGTACGATCAGTACTGGGTGTCCACGGCAAAACCACAAATGAGGCGGTACAGGGAGATATGGGCTGGGCATCTTTCGAGGTACGGGAAGCTCATAGTAAAATATTATATGAGGAAGGCCGGAGGAAATTAGACAGTATAAGATGGGCAGCTAAAGTATTTAAATACCTATATCTAAAAAGCGTTGACTCACAATGGAGGTAAAGAACTAGGACACTAACCAGTAAGTATGCTGGTCACAAGGACGAAGAAATAAAGGGCGTTAAGCATAGTAGTGCAGATTACTGGGCCAGTTGGTGGATCGACACATTCAAGAAAACTGCGCAGAATACGACAGGATAGGTGTGTGTGTGTGTGTGTGTGTGTGTGTGTGTGTGTGTGTGTGTGTGTGTGTGTGTGTGTGTGCGTGCGTGTGTGGGGGGGGGCGCTTGTTTCTCCCTTTGTGCCCTGTCGTATTCTGCGCAGTTTTCTTGAAAGCGTTAAGCAACAGGTGAAAAACACAGAAGGTAAAAATTACATAGATTGTATGGAAAAGAAACAGAGTGTGGAGCTATACCGAAAGTGGAAAATGCAGCTCAGGAAGGAAGTTTTCTTTGATAACTCAAGAGGCAGTACCCAATTTTTTGAAGCTAGATCTGGGTACCTTAGAACACGCAGCTACAAAAAGAAATTTAACCGGGAAGATGACACATGTGTGCTGTGTGGTAAATCCATAGAAACAATTGACCATCTTATACTCGAATGTGAAGGTATCCATCCGGAAGTCGATGCAGGCGCAGTCACTCTTCCTGAGGCCGTAGGGTTTAGAGGTACCAGTGGCCGGGTGAATGAACCTGCGGTGGAAGCTAGCAAAATACGATTGGACGATTGGTTTTCTTAAAAACAGAAAAGTAACATAATGTCACTAATGTAGAAACAAAAATTCAATAGATAGAATGATGGTATAGTTAACTGATCTAAAACAATTATTTAGCTATAAGGAAAAAAACGAGCATGATAGCAACCGCTACCACCCTTTCCAAAGCGGATGCTCCTATATTCCATCCATCCATGTATACGAGAGAAACGTTGTATAGTCAGTAGGCGTGACGCAATGAAGGACTTTCAGAAAACAGTATCACTTATTCGGGGCACCATGGCACGTTATAATGGCCTCATGCACGACGTTACAGCGTGCTTGCCGATCATCTCTGTAGGTAGTGTCACCGTGCACTGCGGATGACAACGTCGCTGTGAAACCTGGGCTATGGAGCTTTCCTTCGAGCGAGGGAGGTCATCGCCTTGGCATCACGGCACTGAGCTGTGACAGGCAGGTTTCGCTGTTGATAGTGCTAGCTGTGTAGAGCCAAATTAATGTAGTGGCAATAGCAGAAGATACAAATCTCACATAATGTTTAAAATTCAGCACGAGGACAGCAATATATCAGCGTGGAATTCAAAATTAAGCCCTAGTTCCGAACGACCAGGCTTGAATAGGACACGCGGTGTGAAGGACGGTCGGCCAGTGCAACAGAGCGGATACCAGTGAAATGCGAACTAAAGCGCGGCTTCGGCGAAGACAACCCGGTTAAAGTCACTTGAATATTTTTCTTCATTAGATACTCAATTTCATATTTAAGCAGAATATATTGCAGTGGATTCCCATTTGAAAAAAACTACAGAACTGTGTCAAAAATACGACAAAATATCCTGTAGTTCTGTCGTAACCGTCAGATTTTTCTGTTGTTCTGTAGCACTTTTCTGTATTTCTGTAGTTTTTCTGTAGTATATTTCTGTTGTCTGTAGTTCTGTAGCACTTTTCTGTTGTAACTACAGAAATATCTGATGTTACTACAGCATATTCTGTTGTCACAACAGGCTTCCCGTCAAAAACCGCACAGAAATTCTGTCGTAACATCAGCAACTTTTCTGTAGTTTTTTCCGACTGGGTTAGAGTTCCACCTTAGGTGTTGTTGCGTTGTGGGAGGTTAACATTAGAGTGGGTTCCATAGCATATTGAGGCCAATGTGGTGACGCTGTAGAATTGTAGAGACCCCAATGAAAATGTGCGGAGGGCGACAGCACGCGGGGATTGCGAGCAACTTTGCCGGAAGCGAGAAGTGGCCGAAGGAGTCGGAGAGGAGAAAATGACCACGAGGCATCGGCAGCGTGGCCGGGCCAAGCCGAAACAATAGCAGCGAAACAATACCGGCGCATTATCCGTCGACAAGTCAAGGAAACTGGGTTTTTTCACGTTCATTCTTTTGTTCACGTGGTTCGCTGAGTGACACGATGACGTTCCCCAGCTTGGGACCCGAATGACACTCGGCGCGCCCGAACGCGGCCGTCCAGCCCGGCGAACCAGTAACACCAGTCTCCTCCTCCTTTACATCGTTCGCGCCGACTGAACAACGCAACCCTCTGTTTGGGCAGCGGGTGTGAGAGCGTCTCATAGTGCGCCTTCTACTGAACGGAACTATGCCAGTGGCGTGCGCCGCGGTGTGTTCCATGGACTAGAAGGCGGTGCGCGCTAGAATGCCTCGATGGGCCAGCCTCGCTCTCGGCAACTTACATTTGGCTAATAATGCAGCTTGTCTCCTCGTAGCGCCATCTCAAGACCTCATGAAGAGCCTTAGGACTGGGAAGCTATATACAGGGTTTCCCAGCTAAATGGATCAAGATGTGAAATAATTTTTTATGAATTTGAATTTAAATATTATGAATTTCCTAGTATCGGTCAAATTTTTTCACCCCAGTCAACACGACTTTCTCAAAGGTTTATCCTGCGACACTCAGTTAACATTGTTCATTAACGACCTACGCTCTAACATTGATTTTAACATTCCTGTTGACGCCCTATTCCTACACTTTGAAAAGGCATTCGACAAAGTCCCTCATAAACGGCTTTTATTAAAACTTACCCGCCTGAACCTTAATTCCTTTGTTTTAGAATGGATTCGAAACTTCCTCACTAACCGGCAGCAATTTGTTCTAGCTAATAAATATTCATCTTCACGTACATCTGTTATGCCCGGCGTTCCCCAGGGCACCGTCCTGGGGCCTCTGCTTTTTCTTATTTATATAAATGACTTACCATCTAACATACGCTCTAACATCCGGATATTTGCAGATGACTGCGTTATTTACCGTCCTATAATTATAATAGCAATGACCCCCAAACTCTTCAACTGGGCATCGAAAGCGTAACAACCTGGTGCAATAATTGGTTAATGTCATTAAACACGAAGAAAACATCATTACTATCTTTCCATCGTCGTCGCTCCCTGCCATCATCAAACTACTTTATCTCCAACATCGACATCGTCGCTGTATCAACTTATAAATACCTAGGCATTTATTTAACCCGCGATCTAAATTGGTCCCATCATATAAAGCAGGTAACAAACGATGCTAATCGCGTGCTCGGATTTTTTCGGCGAACACTGCGCGCAACTCCCTCATCAGTTAAGCATTTATTCGTCCCAAACTAGAGTATGCATGCGCTGTCTGGGATCCTTACCAAAATAACCTTTTCAGCATACTAGAAGCAACACAAAATAGCGCGGCAAGATTCATATACTCGGCTTATTCCTATCATGTAAGTGTTACTGAACTAAAACAAAATGCTCACCTTACTAACTTAGCACACAGACGCAAAATTGCTAGACTTTGCCTTTTTCACAAGTTTTACCATCACCCCCTGCTCAAGTATGTCATCAGCCCCGCCCACCATACATCCAGCCGCACGCACCATGAAAAGACCGTTTACCCTCCACCTGCAAGGACATCTGCGCATCTGTCATCTTTATTTGTTCGCACCCCACGGAACTGGAATGACTTGGCTAACACCGTCGTACTTCATTCCGACCCATCAACCTTCAGGTCATCCATCGAATGATTCATGTACTCGTCAACCACTCCCTCATGTAATACCCCTTAAATGAGGCCTTTGAGGTATCAATAAATAAACTAAATAATAAAACCAGAACCTTGTTCAACACTGAAAGTGAATGCTGTTACGAGTTATGTAATGCACGAACTGCCCCGCTGCGGTGGCTCTCTGGTCACGACGCTTGACTGCTCTGCCCAAGGATGCGGGATTAAGTCCCGGCCGCGTATTGCCAAACCATATCCCGTAGGCGCACTGTAGCTGACGTGGCTCTCGGCGAGTTAAAGGGCGATTGTTGCTGAAAGGTCTCTCGGAACGCAACCTAAAGGTAACAACTTACTGTAAACGGCGATTGTTGCTGAAAGGTATCTCTGAACGCAACCTAAAGGTAACATACACTCACTGACGCAGGAAATGATAATGGGGAATGTAATTGCTTAGTGTAACTGTTTTCATGTCGATTGTTGCTGAAAATCTCTCTGAACGCAACCTAAAGGTAACAAAACTCACTGAAGGTAGGATATAATTGTGGTAAAGGCAATTGCAAAAAAATATTTAGAAAAAAAAATTACAACAAAGGGGTCGAACACATGTTTAGTGGCATCAGTTCAAATATGGGTGATGTTGATCCATTGCGCCACCAAAACAACGGGAATGGTGGCCTTAAAATGCGCTCTTATTCGCTTTAGACAATATATACACTATATGTCGCCAGGCGGCGCTTCTCAGAGGAATCACGCGCCAAAGAGTCGTCTGCTCGAGTGCTCCTACGGGATATGGTTTGCTAATACGCGTCCCTGCCACAGCGACCGTTTTTCGGCCGAGGCGAAAAGCAAGGCGCCTGGTATTGTCGGTGCTCGCTGAATAACCACAGGTGGCTAAATTTGCAGTGCCGTTCACTGCTGCCTCCTTATAGCCTGATTCGCTTTCAGATGTTAACACCTAACCCCTTAACACCAACGTATAAGGTGCCAATTATTACTTTTTCCGTTTTGGAGATTTGAATATTGCCGCAATGTTATCTTACTGGCGCCGCCATGTGGCGAGCTCTGCAGACTGGCACGCGCTCGTCTTCTTCGCTCTCAGTGCTCGCCCGCCAGTCGATTCCGTGCCTTCTTTTGCCGGTGCAACCAGCCTACCCAGTTTCACTGGCTTCTGTGGCATTTTTGGTGGAGTTTCTGGGTACATCCCATGTAAGAAGATCATCTGGGTGCCTCTTACGCCCATCTACACGCCGTGGACATGACACCTGTGCACAAGGCGAGCCGCCACTTGAGATGCTTAGCTTCCGAGTGTGGTCCCCTTGTTTTCCCACCGCGAACCATGATGACTACAGCGGAAAGCCAGACCATTCAGCTTCTCGTGACTCGTGAGTGCCCAGCCGCGGATCTGCCATACTGCCCAAGCCGTTCCATGGCGACGAGTTTGAAGACGCTGAGGACTGGTTGACCAGCTACGACCGGGTCGCTGTGTTTAATGCGTGGGACGAGGAGCGGAAGTTACGGAATGTTTATTTCTCACTAGAGGATGCCGCCATGATGTGGTAACCATGAGGCTACCATTACCACCTGGCAGGATTTCCGGCGGCAGCTGCTCGGAACACTTGGAAACGATGCAAGAAAAGAGATGGCTGAACTCCCCGAGCGTGTGCCAGTCTCCCAAGCTCGCCACATGGCGGCGCCAGTAAGATAACATTGCGGCAATATTTAATCGATGTTATATTACCACTTGGTATCAAGTGTAAATGCTCAGGTTTGAATATAACAGCTGTCAGGAGGCACAAAAATAGTCCTAGTCAGGTTCCTTCGACTAGGCAACCTTAACGCAGCGCTTTTTTTCAGCAAGAATGAAAGGAGCCCTACTATAGTCACAAATGAAACCATTTGATGGTGTGCTTTGTGCGCAGCTGTAGAGACTCAGGATTGCATGACGAGCCGCTGGTGGGAGCAAAAACTGAATTAATAAAGGTAGCTATTGGGCAAGTTAGTGTACCGTGTTCATCAACGGCACAAGGACCAAAGCACACACGAGCGCTTACTTGCAACTCACTATTTTATGCAAGAATCTAAGTCGCCTAGTGTGTATGTCTTGCGCTGTGTAGTCCTCCGTTCATGGTCCTTCGATCAGCATCAAACACTAAATAACAGTCGTTGGTCTACACAGTGAAGTTGAAACCTACAGCGCCATTCTGCATAATAAATTCGAAACAGATATGTGGCAGTCCTATAGGGGTCATGTTAGCGCTGCGAAGGGGCGGCAGCTATTTCGCCATCTTAACCTCACATACAGCAAAACACACGCGAATGTCTTGCTCAGACGGCTGAAACACCCATAGATAAATTATTGATGAAAACATCACTTACAGACGCGATGGGAAAGAAGGGACAAGCACATGCGCTATAAGCGCTGTTTCCTTTGTTTTCTTCTGAAATAAAGCAAACAGTCCTTTTCTGGACACAGGCATACTAACTGCTTAGGTTAAATACAGTCGGCGTCACTTTTGTGCAGCGCGCTCGGGAGACACACGTCCCTGCAAATAAGGCCAGATATCGCCGCAGCTGGTAGGCTCTTGCGGCAGCACCGAGTGAAAGTGGTGCCACAGATAGCCACAGCCAAGGTAGACACTAGCACCTAGCCCACAAGTCTGGAGCTTGAGTCTATTTCCGGCTTTTGTAGCCCGATATGTCTTGCTTGAGCGCTCTACACAAGGGTGGCGCCGACTGTACAGATTTCAAAACTGTAATCGCCTTGAACAGCAATGGTGTTAGGCGAGGAACTTCGCGCCATTGAGCGTTACATGAATCTCTCTTGCTGGACCAGATTCCCCAACTGAGGGACACTCGAGTGCACGTCGGTTTTCACTTGCGTTGAGGAGCAGCGGCGCCGCGGTAGGGATTGTGCATTCGAACTCCCTAACCACTGAGTCACCTCAGTGGGGCCGTTATCGGTTTATAAATTTCAGGCTCGGTTCGTATACAACCGCTAAGAACCGGTAATGCGGGTGCACCATACGCGCTAATAATAAAACAAAGATTTATCGGCATGCAAATTCAACATATCTGAGCCGTTTTATTTTGTGAACACCAACGGAAGCCTTTTAAATGTGCGCGCCGAGTTGTTCTTCTCTGAATCATTTTCTTGGCGCCTTCACGTTCAAAAAATAAGCCAAGTGGCGCATCCACAAAAGCTGTCCATTTTTTTCTTCTAGAATGTTGAAAAAACTCTTTTCCGGGCGGTGAATGGTTGTATATCTTGTGTCGCCTTTGTGACGAGAACACTGGACTTCCAGTCATGCACTCTCATAAGGCATGAAATCCTGGGCAACGGAAACCAACGTTGCATTGAATAAGATGCTCTACTAGAATCACCTGGCAAAATATTTTGTCGACGTTGTGTGGGCAGCTTAGGCTTGATTGAAATGAACCAGCTGAATCACAAAGACGCGCCTTCACTGTTGCCGAAAATTGTTAAGGGTTATTTCAGGTGTCTTCAATGTCTTTTTTTTTTCCGCGCCTATCAGGAGCACCGTTTCATGGTTTCCACGAAGAATATTTGCACTTAGAGTGCTTCAAACGCTCGTGTGTGCACTGTTCACATAAAGCGGAGTTCTCAAACGCTTTTTGCCGTGGGTAAATCCAACAGCTACTGATATGTGCCCGGGAACTCTCCCTGCTACAACAATCAGGCATTGCTGCTTGTGAATGGAATGGTTCTTGTTTTTATGTAGTTTATTGAAATTTTGGACAGCAATTCTTTGTTTTTCTTTATTTTTACAGTCAGCTTTTTATTGCTGAAAATCTCGCTCATCTCTTTAAATCGAAAAGAAGAATACAGAGTTCTGTTGTGCCTAACGCCGGGCAGTTCTGTGGGAGCTCGCGGAACCCGCAAAAGGAGCTCGCAGAACTCCTGGGCTCCGTGAAACCCAGTTTGAGAACCCTAATGTAGAGAATATGACACTTGTTTGCAGAGCTCGCGCGACGTTGTGCGACGTAAATAAGGCGTCAGTGCAAGCAGGTATGAACCTCCACTGATGACACCACCATTCGAATGCAGTCACTCTTGGTGTTCGCCTCATCAGCGGCCCGGATGAAGGAGAGCGCGCGTTCCACATGCCCGTGGTCCTTTTATTTTGGGGGCACTAGTACATGCACTAGACTTACACAAGAACAAACTCTTCAATTAAAACACAATGGCTGTGGTAAGGTTTCACTTAATTTGTGCCCAACCACACCGTTCACTTGTTGCGGAATGGATGCCGTGTATAGCGGTGAATCCATAGTAATAGTTTAGCACCAAGCTGCTCTAGGGCGAGAAATTACCATCTCGTAGCCCTTCAAGGTGTATTCGCGATGGGTATATTTACGGCGCATACGAAAAGCCTTGATCTGAAAAATTAGGTGGACACTTTAGCTCCGCCGCTAAGGGCAAAACGCGATACCGTTTCACACAGACAAACGGTGTTTTTCGCTTTTTTAAAGTTCTTCATTGTTTTTTTTTTTTTCTTTTGAAATTTCTCTTTCTTAAATTTTTATGCACCTACACTTACCATCAGTAAACGTTGGCTTTTCATTCTGAGCAACTTGACACCTTTGAATGTATGTCTAATATTTTTACTTATTTTAATAAATTATTGATCAATTTCACACTCAAAATTACCTTAATTAGCATCATCAAGCGTTTTTCATTCTTAGCATTTTAAAATCTTTCAGCCCCCCCCCCCCCTCTGCTTTTTTCCCATTTTTATTTTCATTTCTTTAGTTCATCATTTAATCAAATAACTACATCTTCATTAAGTCCTCATTACCACACCAGTACATCAATCATTAAACAATCAATAGAACCACAAATTATCATGATCAGATTTTTTTTACACATGCTTGACTATTTGCGGCACACGGTGAAGACTACTACGGCTACTACGCCGACGGGTTTTAGGCCGAACGAAGTGTATATATATCATTGCTTATTACTTCTGGCCAAAGTATCGCGTGGTGTTATTTGCGATGGCAGATGTCGCAAAGGTCTTGTTTTTTTCTCCTAGCAAGGGGATTACCCGAATACTTTCCTGCGCAGGAAACCCCGGAGCTGGAAGATGACTAGCGTGGCCAAGGCTGACGGTGGCGCCAACGCAAAGCCCATGGCTAACGGCAAGGTCGCCAATGGCCACGCCGGTGAGTGCCCCGAGGCTTTCCTTTAGTTTAATCCTACGTTCTTTTTCTGTACGAGGCCTGCTTCACGAGAACAAATATGGGTCTTGCTACTTAACAATAAAGCCGTAACAGGTAATAAAAAAAGTGATGTAGTTTCGCTCCGGTTAGACTTAGTGTATTGCTAAACCTTGTACGCACGGTTACACGTAGAAAATCTCTTTATTGTCGTTCATCGTTAATTTGAACAACGAAGTAATGACTTCACCTGTAGCTATTGTCACTTGGTGGTGCCATCGGCAACAAATGAGGAGACGATCTTCAGGGGAATGAAATCTTTATGGGGCTGACTTGCGCCCGTAAAAGACTTGAACAACTCGGCGGAAGCGATAGCAACGGTCGTGTTCAGCGGACGTCGATCTGCGAATACCCGTTGCACGCGTCAGCGCTAGATTTAAAGGCTGCGAAGAAAGATCGAGATAAAACCGCTACCGGTGACTAGCATACCCTTAAACATTGTAGAAACATGCACGCATGGCAGGAATCTTCGAGATACACCTCGGCCCATCTTGCGCCGCGACAAAGAAAATGATAAGCTACGTCTCACGGCAAAAGAAATGAACAAAGAATACATAATCGATTCGGGCGCTGGGATCGCAGTGATAAGACTACATGCCGGTGACTGTCGAAAAAGAAGAAATAAAGTTTTGAATGCTTCGCGGCATTACTCCCCCCTTAAAAACACATCCCCTCGATGTTTCAAAATAAACAGCCATAAGTTAACATAAACTTAGGGAAGTAAACGTGAATAGCCTTTAGCGCGCGTAATATGACTTAAGGCGTACAAAATGTACAATTTCTGGGTGCGTTCTGTGCCGCTGAGACGCTGTCACACCGTCGGGAGCGACCTCGTTGTCCTAATCGGCGAAGCACCTTGTACGGGCCGAAATAGTGGCGTAAAAGCTTTTCACTCAGTCCGCGGCGGTGAAACGGCGTCCAAACCCAGACTTGATCTGCCGGATTGTACTCAGCATCGCGTCGTCGTAACTTGTAACGTCGGGCGTCGGTTCATTGCTGATCTTTAATGCGCATTCGGGAGAGTCTTCGGGCTTCCTCTGCACGTTGAAGGTAGGCGGCGACGTCGAGGTTGTTTGCGTTTGTGACGTGCGGTAGCATTGCGTGAGAGCGTTGTCTTGGGTTTCATTACCGTACACAAGCTTTAAAGGGGTCGCTCTCGTCTCCTGGACGGCCGTGTTATACGCAAATATCACGTAGGGCACGATGGTATCCTAGGTCTTGTGCTCGGAGTCGACGTACAGGGTCGTCCACTTCTAGCTAGAACACGGTCACTGCTTTTAAAGCAGCATTGTATCTGACGCAGGCAGATATCGATGCAAAGCGATGCAAGCACACAGAGACACGGATGTGCTGCTTCACATGGCCAGCCATTTTAGATTACTGCGTGGCAGGGTCGGATGCAATGACACCTTGAAAGCAGTGACCGTGTTCTAGCTAGAAGTGGACGAGGCTGTACATGGCGATCATGGCCGCGACTTTTTGTTGAGGCGCTCTGTAAGTTCGTTGATCTTGGTATGGTATGCTCTTATAAGTCGGTGGCTTATATGTCTGTAGGTCAAGATGGCTTGCGTCATCATCATCATCATCATCAGCTTGACTATACCTACTGCAGGGCGAAGGCCTCTCCCATATTTCTCCACTTAACCCGGTTCTGTGCTAGCTGCATCCACTTGACCTCTGCGAACTTAATCTCATCCACCCACCTAACTTTCTACCGCCCCCTGCTACGCTTTCCTTCCCTTGGAATCCAGTTTGTTACCCTCAGCGACCATCGGTTATCCTCTCTTCGCACTACATGTCCTGCCCATGGCCATTTCTTCTTCTTAATTTTTTCTAGAATGTCGGTAACTTGAGTTATTTCTCTGACCCACTCTGTACGCTTTCTATCTCTTATTGTTACCCCTACCATTTTTCGTTCCATAGCCCTCTGGGTTGTCCTCAACTTAAGTAGAACTCTCTTGGTTAGCCTCCACGTTTCAGCCCCATAGGTCAGTACAGGCAAGATGCAACTGTTGTATACTTTCCTCTTGAGCGTACCGGTAAGCTGCTAGTCATAATCTGCGAGTGCTTGCCAAATGCGCTCCATCCCAGTCGTATTCTTCTGATTATTTCCTTTTCGTGGTCCGGATCTGCGGTTACTACCTGTCCTAGGTAGACATGTTCGCCTACTACTTCCAGTATTTCGCTACCTAATGTAAACTGCTGTTCCTTCCCGAGGCTGTTGAACATTACCTTAGTCTTCTGCATATTGATTTTCAAGCCTACCTTTCTACTTTTCCTGTCTAGGTCATCAATCATTATTTGTAGTTCATCCCCCGAGTTGCTTAGCAAGGCAATGTCATCAGCAAATCGCAGATTACTGAGGTATTCTCCATCTACCCTTATTCCTAACTGCTCCCATTCCAAGTCTCTGAATTCTTGCGTCAGCTCCGCCTTAAATGCTGTTCCCCTGTCCATGTTGAGTACTTCTGAGGCGCCGTGTCACAAAATAATTATTTCGACGAAAAACTTGGCGACTTCTGCCGCGGTACCATTGGGCAGTGCCTTGGCTTCGGCGTAGCGCCTGAGGTAGTCAGTGGCCACGATGAACTTGTTACCCGCAGATGAATTCTGAAAGGGGCCGAGCAGATCCATCCCAATTGGTTGAAAGGGTTTGGTCGGGGCGGTATGGGCTTCAGCAGCCCAGCTTGTCTGATCCGGGGCGTCTTGCGTCGCTGGCACTCACGCCACGTTTTCACGTAACGTAAAGGGTAACCGTGGCCAGTAATACCTCTCTTGGATCCGATGCAACGTGCGCCATCCCAAGGCGCCCTGGTGTCGGCTCATCGTGGAATGCCTCAAAATTTCCTTGCGGAGTTCCTTAGGCACGACAAGGAGGTATTGCTCTTGTTGGGCGCGAAGTTCTTCACGAGGATGTCGGTGTGCAGAGCGAAGGACGACAACTGACGTCTGAATACAGCAGGAAGGGAAGCTATCTTTCCTTCTAAGCAGTCCACCAAGTTTTTAACTCGGGATCCCAGCGCTGCTGTTGAGCGAAGCTGCTGGCGCTTACCGGTCCTAAGAAACTGTCATCGTCGTCAAGTGGGGGCGCGCCCACAGGGGCCCAGGACAAGCAGTCTGCGTCAGAATGCTTGCGACTAGACTTATACACCACTGTGGTATCGAACTCGTGGAGACGTAAGCTCCAGCGAGCAAGGCGGCCGGAGGGGTCTTTAAATTTGGCGAGCCAGCAGAGCGCATGATGATCGCTTACTACCTTTAATGGTTGGCTATACAGGTAAGGTTGGAATTTTCAAGTGGCTCAGATGATCGCGAGGCACTCCATGTCGGTCATCGATTACTTGTCTCCGGCTTTTCAGAGGTACCTGCTAGCATAAGCGATTACTTTCTCCTGTCCGGCACATTTCTCAACGAGAGCGGCGTCTAGGTCCACACTGCTTGCGTCGGTGTGCATCTTAGTCTCGGCGTTCCCATCAAAGTGCCCGAGGATAGGAGGGGATTGTAAGTGGCGCTTGAGTTCCTCGAAGGCTTCCGCTTGCGCTGCTTCCCATCGAAATGGCACGCCTGCCTTTGTAAGTTTCCTCAAAGGTTGTGCAAGGTGCGAAAAGCCCTTGAAACATTGTCGGTAATACGCGCACAGTCCGAGGAATCGGCGTACAGTTTTCCTGTCACCAGACTGCGGAAACTGTGTGATCGCAGCTGTTTTCTTTGGGTCTAGATGAACTCCCTCCTTCATGATGAAATGACCAGAAACAAAATTCTTCATAGGCGAAGCGACATTTATCTGCCTTCAATGTCAAACCTGACAACTTGATTTCGTCAAGCATTGTTTGATGCCTTAAAAGATGGTCCTCAAAGTCTGAAGAGAAGACATCAGGGTCGTCTAAGTATAACAGACATATTTGCCATTTCAAGCCAGCCAGTACGGTGTCCATTACTCGCTGGAACGTCACTGGCGCGGAGCAGATACCAAATGCCATTACCTTGAACTCGAAAAGGCCGTCTTGCACGATGACCACGGGCTTCTCGCGGTCTTTGTCGTCGACCTCAATTTGCCAGTACCGCCCTTCAGGTCCATCGACAAACATACTTAGCGTTACTGAGCCGATCCAGTGTGTCGTCGGGGCGAGGCAGCGGGTAGGCATCCTTCTTCGTTATGCTATTCAAGCGGTGGTAATCTTCGCAGAAATGAAGTGTTCCGTCCTTCTTCTTCACCAGGACAACAGGTGCTGCCCGGGGGCTCTGAGATGGCTGGATGGCGTGGTCACGAAGCATTTAATCGACTTGCTCTCGTATGGCTTGACGTTCTCGCGGCGATACTCGATAGGGGCTTTGACGAAGAGGTCTGGTGTGTTCGTTATTGTTAATGCAGTGCTTTTCCAATGGAATTTGTCGCACCTTCGACTCTGACGAAAAGCACTCGCTGTAGCCTTCAAGAATACTGCGAATCTGTTCTCGTCTGCACCGGGGTAATGCTGGGTTGACGTCGACTCTCAGGATATTTGTTCGGTTGGGTGCACCAGCTGCGGGCCGGTCGGGTAGGGCGAAGACATCTCAGGTGTCTGCTAGTGCGTCGAGGAAAGCGATCGCCGTGCCCCTGTTAAGGTGCCGGTATTCTTCGGTGAAGCTCGTCACCAGAACCTTAGTTTCTTCTCCCCGAAACTTGGCGATGCAGAGACCTCGTTACAATTGAAACTAGGTATTTCCTTCGACGACGCCTTCGGCGGTGTAGATGTCTGCGCTACCCACGCAGACTACGACGCTTGATCGGGGCGGCACTGTCAATTCTTCGTCCAGGACGTTCAGGGTGGCAGACTCTGTCGAAAGCTTGATAAACATTGATCGAAGGTCGATGATCGCTCGATGTTCACTGAGAAAATCCATATCCAGGATAATGTCTCGCGAGCAGTTCTGAAGGACCACGACGCTCATAGGATAAGTACGTCCATTCACTGTCATTTTTGCGATGCATCTCCCGGAAGGCGTAATAAGTTTACCACCAGCGGTGCGGATCAGCGGGCCATCCCAGGTGGTTGTCACTTCCTTGAGCTTGATTTTTATAGCGCTGAAGAAACACCACAGGAAGAAAGACACAAAAGGACAGAAGCGCAACTTCCAACTTTAATTAGCAGAAAAGGAACCCAGGCACTTTTTTTATAATCTCTCGTCTGCATGAATGTGCGATAACCCCCACGCTAACTCAGAAAACAAAAAGAAAAGAAAAAGGAAAAAGGTGTTTCTTCAGCGCTATAAAAATCAAGATCATGTACCAACTAACCCGTCAAAAAGTCCTGCTGCAGCATATTTCTTGAGCTGGGAGTCGAATGCTCCACTGATGACAGAATAGTCAGCTCCGGTGTCCACTAAGGCAGTAACCATGCGACTGTCGACAGCAACTTCGGGGTCACTTGTTCGTGTCATCGTATTGCATGTTGGCTTCGGTGTTCGATCTCTGTTTCGTCTTTTGCTGAGTCCGCGGCCGGGGCACACCGACGTCACTTAGCTGGGCGGCGGTGTCGACGTCGTCGTCGTGTGGAGTGGCGATTTAATGGCTGCGTCGTCGTCACTCGTCGTCGGCGATGAAGGATCTTCGTGTTGTGAAGCATCCTCACCTCCAAAGGTTTAGTTTCCTTTATTTGGGGGGAAGTTGAACACATCTGTCGCCGCTGCCCCTACAGGGAACTCTGCCTCTGTGGGTTTTCCTTTTGGTGAACCTCGTCCGTTGCCTAGACAGCGGCCACGCTAAATTACAGAATACATTTCTCATGCCGACACAGGCCCAAGCCGCTTCCGAGCGCCGTCGCATCTCAGGTACAGCTCTCCTGGGCGCCAGAAGCAACCCCAAAGTCCACGTAGGGGATGCTAAATGCAGCAGCCTTTGAAGGAGTGGCTGCTCAACTACGAAAGTTCCAAGATCCTCCACAAGCGCACCACAGTTCTTCACCGCACACCACAGTTCATTGCACACGGACACCAACAGAACCGACGCCGAAAAGGCAACGACATTCAATACACCACTCCTTCAAAGCACCTAAGCCGAGAACAGACGCCTCGAAACTGTCGCCGCCCGACGCGACAAACTGCCGACCTACAGATCTCCGTCGATGGCACAGACGTCACTGCTCTAGTCGACACTGGCGCCGACTATTCAGTTCTGAGGGGACAGTTCGCAGCAACTCTCAGAAAGGTAACAACAGCATGGTATGGCCCGCAAATACGCACCGCTGGAGCATATTTAATTATGCCCACTACGGGAGTGTGCACATCACGGATTACTGTACAGGGGCAAACCATTCTGGCGACATTAATCGGGTTGGTTCAGTGTTTTCGTGACGTCATCTTCCGTATAGACTTTCTAACGGAAAACGGCGCAATTATCGACTTGCAGAATCAATCAGTAAGATTTTCAACTGAGAATGCCATTTAAATCAATAGCATGCTCCCCGCTGCACTTCAAATTATTGATGACCATGTGAGTGTGCCCCCACGTTCTAGCATTATGGTGTCCGTGGGTTCGCTCCCAATGCAAGACACAGAATGTGTTCCTCGAGACCAAACGGAAACTGCTCATAGAAAGAGGCATAGCAGTTGCCGGGGCAGTTGTTTTCTTTGAAAAGGGCAAAGTTGATGTTCTAAAAAAAATCAGCAACCAACATCAACATCTGAACAGAGGAACAGATGTGGCATATCCCGCTGCTATAACTGACACTAGTTTGCGTGCAGTTTAACTAGCGCTTCAGCAATAGAATTCTACGACAACACTGAACCGCTGTACGACTTAAACTCAGCATTACCTCTAAAGTGTAGAGAAAAACTACCCAACCGACTCATTAGCACTCTATTGCATTTGCCAGATCGTCACCCGTCGGTCGAACGCACCTTGCAAAGCATCGCGTCATTACAGACGAAGCTGTTCGATCCCTCCGCCAGTCGCCTTATTGGGTTTCCGCAAAAGAACGTACGGCCATCAGAGTCCAAGTCAAAGAAATGCTCGATAATGATGTCATTCGGCCTTCCCGAATCCCCGGGGCTGCACCTGTGGTACTTCTAAACAAAAAAGATGACGCACTTCGTTTCTGCGTAGAATATCGACGACTGAACAACGTTACGAAAAAGCCTCAGATTGTCTTTGCAACAAAAGGTACTTCTCCGTGGATCTCAAGTCTGGATACTGGAAGATAGAGGTCGATGAGAGGGACCGCGAAAAGACTGCTTTCATTACACCTGACGGGCTATACGAATTCCAGGTGATGCCCTTCGGCTTTTGCTCCGCGCCCGCAACCTTTCCGAGACTCATGGACAGCGTTCTTGGAGATCTGAAGTAACTTGTCTTGTATACTTGGATAACGTAATTGTATTTGCCCCGAATTTCGACGAGCACCTTCGTCGCCTAGAAGCCATCCGAATGTAGTGCCTCACTCTGAAACCGAAAAATGTCATTTCGGTTACGAAGAGCTGAACTTTTTAGGCCATGTCGTGAACTAGGCGGGAGGTTTACCCGATCCTGAAAAAACTGTTGCCGTAGCCAACATTCCGACGCCGCATGAACCAGAAATAAGGTCAACACTTTTTTGGATTATAGGCATATTACCGGCGTTATGTGAAAAACTTCTCTAAAGTAGCCGCCCCCATTACACTTCTTACTAAGGCTTATATTCAGTTCACATGGGGAAAACAGCAAATGCAAGCATTGTCGGGGACAAAAACGAGAAGTGCCAGAACCGAAGGGAGTGTCAGGAGACGACGGTTTCGGCCCCCTGAACGCCGGCCGACTGGCCGCTCGTGTGTGTGTGTGTGTGTGTGTGTGTGTGTGTGTGTGTGTGTGTGTGTGTGTGTGTGTGTGTGTGTGTGTGTGTGTGTGTGTGTGTGTGTGTGTGTGTGTGTGTGTGTGTGTGTGTGTGTGTGTGTGTGTGTGTGTGTGTGTGTGTGTGTGTGTGTGTGTGTGTGTGTGTGTGCGTGCGTGCGTGCGTGCGCGCGCACCGCAGTCCTCTTCGGCGGTTTGTGTAGCGGTTTTGTTTTAAGAACGGTAAGGGCACGACTGCTCTGCTACTGCCGGCCGGTCGACCAGCGGCTTGTCTCGCTCCACCGGCGTCGTCCAGGACGCAACCGGGGCCATGACTCACGAAACTCGGCGAGCCTGCACCACATGTCGGCAGGAGTTCTTGGAAACCCAACGTGCACAACGATGGGCTGAACTGCGTTCAGGCCACGGTGAAAGATTTCAGGTCTGTACATCTCAACGCGCAGACTCGGACGCCCGCCTGCCCAGACATCCGAGCCGACAAGGGAGCCGCGAGCCGGCACCAAAGAGGTGAGAAGGATTCATCTGTTACCGGCACCGCCGAACCAGCGCCGCGACTGCCTGGTTCCAAGAGCCCACGCTAGCGGGGGGCCCCTCTAAAAAAAAAGGGAAACAAGGAAAACCTGGAGAAGAGGGGAACACGGCCAGCCGTCGGTGAAAACGGTGGCTTGCAAGACGCCGAACGAAATGGTCGTCGGTGTAAATTTCTGTAGAGTTTTCTTCATTATCGTCTAGCCATTAAATCAGTTAAGTTTCACCGGAGTTTTCTTATGGGACCGAAATTTCCCAACATATTCACACGACGGTAATAACGACATAAGCAAGCATTACAAGAGCTTCAACGTTGCCTGCAGTCACCTCCAGTTCTAGCACATTTCGATGAAACCGCAGTCACCGAGCTGCACACCGATGCAAGCAATGTCGGTTTGGGCGCTGTCCTAGTACAGATACAGAACAGCCAGCAATGTCCTGGTACATCTTGGAAAATAAATAGTTCATTGTTGGAAAATAAATAGCGCACATGATACGGGACCAGGAAGCGAAACCCACCATAAGCGCTTGGGGTGTGTTTCGCTGCCTTGTCCCGTATCATGTGCGCTATTTATTTTCCAACAATGTGTGATCACCTACGCTAGTCGGACTTTGTCTAAAGCTGAGGCAACTACTCTGCCACTGAAAAGGAATGCCTCGCTATCATGTGGTCTATTTCGAAATTTCGACCATACCTATACGGCAGACACTTTAAAGAGGTGACCGACCATCGCATGCTTTGTTGGCTAACAACCCTCAAAGATCATTCTGCACGTCCTGCAAGATGGAGCCTACAACTTCAAGAGTGTGACATCACTGTAACCTACAAGTCAGGTCCTAAGCATTAGAGACGGATTGCCTGTCTCGGGCTGCTGTGAAGCCTGCTTCGGACGAAAGTGGTGATGACGCATTTCTGAATGCAATCAGTTCAGCTAACTTTGCCGATAACCAACGCAACGATCTCGAGCTTCGCCAGGTATAATCGACTTTCTTCAAGGTGCCGGCAGCATGATGTCTAAACCTTTTCACCGCACTTTGTCCTCTCTGTGTCTTCATGACGGCGTTCTCATCAAGAGAAATTTTGCCGCCAACAGTCGCCAATACCTACTTGCACAGACAAGCTTACGGGACGGAATTTTTCAAGCCTGCCACGACGAACCCACATCCGGCCACCTGGGAGTCACTCGGACGCTATCCAGAATTAAAGAACGGTACTACTGGCCTCGTTTGTCAAGCAATGTGACGCTTTATGTTCGAACTTGCCGTGACTGCCAGTGCCGAAAGGTTCCGCCTCTGAAGCCAGTCGGTCATTTAAAGCCCATTGCACCGCCGTTCAGACCATACCAGCTAATAGCGATGGATTTGTTCCTACTTCAGCCTGTGGGAACAGGTGCATTATAGTAGCTACTGACTACCTGACCCGCTGCGCGAAAACCGCTGTTCTTCCTTATGCTACCGCTTTTGAAGTTGGGAAATTTTTGGTTCTTCAAACTACCCTGATACATGGTGCACCAGTGGTTCTGATTACAGACAGAGGAGATGCATTTTCTGGAGAGCTCATCCAGCATATCCTTATTCTTAGTAACACCAACCATCACCGGACGACTACATACCATCCCCAAACTGCCTGACGAAACGTCTGAACAAGACCCTTGCCGACATGTCGATGTATGTGGACGTCCTACGTAGCATGCATATGATACCGCCGTTCAAAAAGCGACCAACATGACTCCGTTCGCCCTTGTGTACGGACGAGAAGTGACGACCGCGCTCGACACCATGCTGCCCCATATAGACAAGAGTTCAAGCGACGATGTCGCGTGTTTTCTACAGAGAGCCGAAGAGGCCCGCCAACTTTGACGGGGGCGAATTTAGCAGCAGCAAAGCCGAGATGCAGAAAGCTACAATCTGCTACGGCGGACGGGAGAATATCTGCCAGGCTACCTTGTCTGGGTTTGGTACCCTATTCGACGACGCGGACTCATTGAAAAACTCTTGCGCCGTTATATTAGTCCCTAACGTGTTCTTCGACGCGGTAGTGACCTGGACTATGAGGTCGTTCCTCATGAAGAATCAGGGCGCCGACGTCCCAAGCATTCTGAAGTGATCCATGTGGCCCGCCTGAAGCCTTTCCATGCCAGATAACAGTGACACTATTTTGCCCCACTAAAATTTAGCATGGGGCCGATGCTTCCCGACCGGGGGGGGGGGGGGGGGGGGTTAATATAGCATCCGCTGACGACGCCGACGCGCAGAGGTGTGGAAGAAAGAAGAAGTGTGCTAAATATATCCAGTTTTGAACGGTTTCAAACGTCAAAATCGTTGAGCCATAAGCCACCCCTTGCGACTATGGATTTTAACCATTTAAATTTCCATTGGAATGTCCGATGTTGTACCTCGAGGCAATGTGAGGTCACCATGACGCTCATGCGTTGTAGAATTCCTTGCCTCAATCTTTATGTCGCTCTGGATTCACGCCGTCGAATCTTTGGGCGTCATGTGATGACATGGAAACAATTGCACACTACATCCTCTCCTGCCGCAGGTATGCTACTCAGAGAAGAAATTATTTAGAAGTACCTCTTGCTCGCCTAGGATTGTCATTTACAGTTCCTGTCCTCCTCTCCTTTGGTGCAACCGTCAAAGGGTATGCCCTAAAACCGGTGTGTGAGCTTGTTCATAATTATAATATTGCTACTGGAAGATTTGTGTGTTAGCGCTGATCTGTATGAATTGTACTTTTTTCTTTTTATAATTTTTATTATTTTACAATTTTATTCCTTTTTTCATTGTTTTCTATTACTATCGCCTCAAATTTTAAAAGTATTTCAGCAACAATAACCTCTAATTATTAGGTTATCTATCATACAGTCAAATCGACATTAT
Source organism: Amblyomma maculatum (assembly GCF_055883805.1). Taxonomy (NCBI): domain Eukaryota; kingdom Metazoa; phylum Arthropoda; class Arachnida; order Ixodida; family Ixodidae; genus Amblyomma; species Amblyomma maculatum. The sequence goes on along the minus strand of NC_139351.1, from coordinate 38,159,160 downwards.
CAATTATATTATGTCACCTACAACGAATTCTGGCCAATCCCCCACTGTGGGTATGTGCCATTATAACGAGGGAGAAGAAGAAGAAGAGTCTGAGCTCGACAGCTGTTGCTGGAACCTGAGCTCTGCCTTGGACGCTACAGCGAGGGTCCTAGTTTACGCGACAGTATTATTCAATGTTCCACAGCGCGCTCAACCGTCCTGACGCAGGACGAATCGCGTGACGTAGATCTTGCAGGCAGCGAAACTTTCGAGTCAGTGGGGTGCCGCTTTGTCCCTCCGGCATGCAGCTGAGCGGGTTAGATTAAAGAGAGAGAATAGCGTCGTTTTCTTTTTTATTTAAATATTAAATATATATAGTTAATTAGACCTTGCAGTTGGGCGAGTTGGTTCATACTGGACAAAGAAATAGGATGCGTACAAGGGACGACACTTTAGAGGAGAACACAAGACAGGCGCAGGACTGCGCCTGTCCTGTGTTCTCCTCTAAAGTGATCGTCCTTTTTACGCATCCTGTTACTTTGTCCAAATATCTTATGCTAGCGAAACACGGGATAAATGCTGAGAAAAGAAAATTCCACTCAATGCAAACACGTGATGCCAAGAGCTTCGTGATCGCTGCTTGGGAGTGGATGGCGGTCTGCCTCAGATATTGAGACTCACTGGAAGTAGAACATGGCTTTCCTCCTGTTCACCTCTCCGTTGCCTGCCGCAGCCTAGGAATTTGCAGCAAAATAATGGCCTTTGTTAAGACGGGCGGGTCTGTCGTCGCCATGCGGTCGTTTTGGGTCCTAATTAAATCCTCGCGTCACTGGCTCCGCTCAAGTTCACAGTATCGTAAAAGTAACGCTAGAAACGGAAATATCGGCACCTCGCTTAAGCCGCAACCTGTGCGCACATGCAGGCCTTTGCAATAAGGGAGCCACCATGTATAGAGCTTGCGTGTACCTCTAAAGGGTCGTTCCACCTAATACTGCGAGGCAGCACAAGGAAGACGAATGAGAAACTGTAGACATCTTAACCCTATATCTCTACATGGATGCATAAAATTTTCAGCGGTGGCGACAGGCACGTGCCTTTCAGGCACAGGCCAACTTCCACTTTTAAAAATTGGTAATATTTAGTCTATAGTCCTTTCGTTTGTAGACAATCTGTAAATTATCCATGTTATTCATGTTCTTTCATCTGTATGCAGTGTGTAGATTGCTTTTGAAAAGTCTAAATTTTGTCTATAGATAGTCTGTAAACAAAACTTCATTGATACTGTACGGCCATAAAACGCATATGCAGTCGATAGACCTTATTGATAGGTTATGGATTGTCTATATTTTTATATAGGGCGAACTGGGGAGGGGGGGGGGGGGGCACCTAGTGTCCGTTCACTTTCTTGATTGTCGACGGGTGTGTTTGCTGAGCGCAGGTGGGGCTGCGGCGGCGGCGACCGAGGAGGCTGCACCAGACAACAACAACGTCCAGCAGCAGGCCAAAGTGACGCTGGTCATCCACAAGTACGAGGCGCCCCCCGGCGCAGAGAAGCAGCACGTGGTTCAGACCGAGGACCTGGAACGCTACTTGTCCGCCATGCGGGAGTCTGGAGGCTTCAAGGAGCAGCTAGCGGTGGGAGCCCATTCTTGCACTCGGCTGCATGTGCGGTCATTATAGGCCGATGAGGTTGCTTGGTATCAAAATATAAATTTTAAAGCGGAAAAACAGGCTAACTAGTCTCTGTAACGTGAGTACTTTTATAACGTGCCTCCACAATGTGAGTAGCATTTATAAGCAGCTGGAAAGGGCCAGGAAACAACACCCCCCCCCCCCCCCCCCACCAAACACACACACAGCTTTGTTACTTCTTTTGTGCTTGCCGCTTTGTGTTCTTCAATGTTTATGTACCTTCAGCAATCCTCCAAGGTTTCGGTTCACGTGAAACTAAAAGCGCGCACATACACAACGAATGCGGGACCTCACCCTGCTACTAGAACAATTTTAAGCTGATCGTTCGTCTTGCATGCGTAAGTGTTCATTTATTCGTTATGCGCTGAAACAAAAAGCGACTCGAGGGAAAATTAGGTCAGACCGATATAATAGCCCATACAAAAATGGTCTATGTACTTCAATGGAAACGTTTATGGTCGGCTATGTCTCTCTATGGACTTTTATAGTCGGCTATAAAGCGCCATTGCAATATTTATAGGCAGCTATAGAAAATTCTATACCACTTTGTCTATAGCTTCTGGACCATACAAAATCTCTTTAGCTAACTATAGAAAACCATATGTTCATGAAGCTATAGACTATTAGACCTACAGTTATCTTTAGCTGTCTATAGAAATTTGAATGCCTCTAAAGCTACAGACTACAAGCCATAGAATCATTTTAGCAAGCTATAGAAAAATGTATGCTCCTGAAGCTATAGGATATTAGTAACACCCATATCTTTAGATGTCTATAGAAATTTGAATGCCTCTAAAGTGACAGACTACAAGCCATATAAGCTGATTTAGCTGGTTATAGAAAAGTGTATGTCCCTGAAGCTATAGACTACTAGTCATACAGTTACCTTAAACTGTCTATAGAAATGTGAACGTCTCTAAAGCTACAGACTACAAGCCATAAAAGCTGCTTAGCTGGCTATGGAACAGTGTATACTCCTAAAGCTATATACTATTAGTCATACAGTTACCTTTAGCTGTCTATAGAAATGTGAATGTCTCAAAAGCTACAGACTACAAGCCATATAAGCTGCTTAGCTGGCTATGTAACATTCTATGCTCCTAAAGCTATATACTATTGGTCGCATGGTTATCTTTAGCTGTCTATAGAAATTAAATGGCTCTAAAGCTACAGACTGATAGCCATATAAGCTGCTCTAGCTGTCTATAGAAAAGCGTATGCTCCTGAAGCTATAGACTAGTAGCCATACAGTTATCTTTAGCTGTCTATAGAAATGTCAATGCCTCTAAAGCTACAGACTGCAAGTCATATAAGCTGCTTTAACTGGCTATAGAAAAGTGCACGCTCTCGAAGCTATAGACAGGTAGCCATACAGTTATCTTTAGCAGTCTATAGAAATGTCAATGCCTCTAAAGCTACAGACTGCAAGTCATATAAGCTGCTTTAACTGGCTATAGAAAAGTGCATGCTCTCGAAGCTATAGACAGGTAGCCATACAGTTATCTTTAGCAGTCTATAGAAATGTCAATGCCTCTAAAGCTACAGACTGCAAGTCATATAACCTGTTATAGCTGGCTATAGAATATTGTATATACCAAAAGCTATAGACCAGTAGGCGTACAGCCTTATATGAAAGTAAATATATCGTCAGTTCGAATCCCTTGTGCGACTTGTACTCTAGCTTGATTAAGAGTTTTGTGCTGTATGCAACGAGAAACCGTATGTAATCAACTACAATGCTGTACGACAAATGGATTACGTTACAATCTTGGTATAACTGGTGCGAGCACTGTCGCCGTATGGAAGTACGCCTGCAGTGAGTACCTCCGACCCACGATGGATTTAGTCGTGGGGACTGCTGACCAATTTTGAGTTATTTATTCATCAAATTGAAAATAAGTCCGAAGATATAGAGCATGACACACATGCACATCCACACTTGCGCATGCACAAACACACGCACGCACATACATACACGCGCGCGCGCGCGAATTTTCTATAGCTGACCATAGAAAATGTTAGACTGCAAATGACGCCAGAATTATTCCATATAGACTTCTATAGCAGGCTATAGCTTTTTGGGCCAAATATCTATAGCCGACAATACACGGGATTTTCGATTGCTGGCCATGAACGTTTGTATGCGACCATAGAAAATGCTATAGACTGCAGTACACAGGGAACCATAAGTCTATAGAATAGGTTAAAGACTTCTATAAAATAGACTATAGAAAAACCTAAAGACTAACATAGGAACGGCTATAGCTTTTTGGGCCAAATATCTGTAGCCAACCATGCAAAAGATTTTCTGTAGCTGACCATAAACGTTTATATCTGACCATAAAAATACTAAAGACTGCAGTAAATAGGGAGCCATAAGTCCATAGACCAGGTTAAAGGCTTCTATAGAACAGACGCTAGAAAAAACCTAAAGACAGCCATAGAAGCGGCTATAGATATTTGGGCCAAATTTCTATGGCCGACCATACAAAGGATTTTCTATAGCTGACCATAGGAAATTTTTGTATGGGAGAGACGGGCCACAGACAGAAGGGTTGCCAGAAGCACCGATATTTTGTCCCATGCTCGTTGTTTACCGCACTGGCCACCATTCGCTGTTGAAATTTATACTAAATGTCCGGAAACTCTAGCGAAATAAGCGATGGGAGGAACTTCTGTTGAAACAAGGTTATGCAGATTTCTGGCGTGTATGAACAACGCTGGAATGTATTTTTCTTTGCTTCATTCAGTGTTTCTAAACGTTAGTAATATATGTTATTTCTATGGATCAGACTTGTTCATCTGAACTTGTATGCTACTTTGCTGATTGCCCCGCTGTTGTAGTATCACTGTCTGTTCAACTTTACTTCAAAGAAATGCAAACACGCTCAGGAATACGACTCGGTATGGTAGTTTTCAAGAACCGTTGCTAGCCCCCAATCGACACAGCGGCTGAAGGCTGGCCCTCGTAATGAGTTTCGCACGCGGCTTCCCTTCGCATGAGCGCTCGCGCCGGCGGTTTTGGAGTCATGGCAGGGCAATCGCTGACTTTTATCATTCCATTCGGCGGTGAATATGTTGGCAACACCACTTGCGGTTCACAACGGTGCCAATGTGCGGACGAAAAATGCACCATGACACGGCGCGTATGTCAAGCTACCTGTGTGACTGCTACGTTCCGACAAAAAGACGTCACAAAGAAAGAAACACACAAACACTGAGCTGAAATAATAATAACAGGGTGTTCAGCGCAACACAGATAGACAGCAGAAAAAGGACACCACGGGAGCAACTGTGTTTGTACGCCTCTTAGTGATCTCGCATCTTGAACCATATAGATGATTAACAAATTCTACTGCGTCGAATTATTAACCTGCCGCTGCCATGCGTGCCGCAGAATTGTACTCCGTTACGCACGTAAAACTTGTTACTAGGCTAGTTGGTCTACATTGTGTGAAAACAAGTTAGCTCAAAACAGCGCAGACACAAGAGGCATTTTTGACCTTTTAATTGCATTCGAATACCGTTATCGTCCTTTTATTTCCCATCTAAGGTACTGCTTTGTGCCTTCGCGTGCCATCTAGCCCTTTTTATTGCATGATATTCTTTTTTTTTTCTCTCTACTTTTTGGTTTTAAATAATGATTGCTTATCCTTATCAGATTTAGCCCACTATATGCTAAACATGGACTTCTTTATCATTCGGTAACAGTATATCTTTTTTACGTGTACGGGAATTAACAGGTGGTGTGGCTGTGTGTTAAAATTAAAAGAATCAGCTGTCATTGTAGCGCTTCGTCCTGCCTGCCTGTTTTGTGCTAACTTCCTGTCACAGGCTGCTTGCAGCAGTATACAAAATGTAAGCGCCCTAATCAGTGTGACGCCTACTTCGTACGCGCCTGACCGCCGCCGTGTATAAGAGCATGGTAGGAGTAAAATCATGCAGTGCGCGTCGTCCTTACGCCATTCAAGGTGAGCCTTATATTTCGCAGCTTTGCAAGGAGCTTGCCGAACGAAGCATGGGTGCTCGGCCCCCTTTGCCGAGGTGTAGTGCGCGGGTTATCTGGCGGGTCATGTTCAAATGGAGCAGTGCCAGGAGCCGGACCAGTCCTCAGTCCGGCTGGCGACGACCGGGAACTTTTAGGGTCGCTATCGCCGTCTGCCTAGTTCCTTTTCCTCTATTGTGGGCACACGTGCTTCTTCTGCTGCCTTTCCAGCTTTACGGCCGGTCGCGATCGCTACGTGACAAGAACTCTTCTTGTTTTCCCCCCATTTTGTTTAGGCGCTGTTTACGCTGGTCTCGACGCGAAAATTTATTTCCAAAAGCGAACCTGCAGCCAGCCAAAGGAAAGAAAACATCTGTTGGGAGAAAGCCTAACGGAATTTCGGACGGCTCAAAGATAGTGGTAGCGGCATGCACTGGCAGCGCCTTTGACTGCTGAACATGCTGTTGTAGACTGATCCTCGTCTTTGATCTTTGACGTGATCTCCCTGTCGTCCTTGGCGCTTTGGCCACATTTTCTAACTGTTCGCCGCTGTGGTGGTGGCTGCCGTTCCGCGATGCTCGACAGGACGTAGTCATTGGCCTTAGCGACATGCTGGGCCGCTTTCTTATTCATCTACGGCGTACGTAGGTGAAATACCGGGTTTTCGTTTAAAAAGTCCGAAATAAAAAAAGATCACCGACCGCTACTAGGCATCTTGGGGCCACGAAAGCCTATGCCAACCACGTTGTCTCTGCGAATGACACGTTGGTGCATCAAGCTCTCAGCGTACGACTGCGACGCCCTCCACGGCAGGCTCCCTCACCCTCCTGTTTCTCAGGGAAGTAGGTCCTATCTGCGGACGTGCGTTCCCTCCGTTCTTTAACCGGCCAGTTCGGCTTTCGCCTCGGCCGACGCTGGTCGCACCCTCTTGTCTGGTTAATAAACGAAGTTAACGGTAGCGCGTACGTCTTTTCTACATTGACGGCGCGTGAACTCGACACTAACCAAGAAGCTCGCACTTAACTTGAGGACAGTGCACATAGCTTTAAGAATGACAGGTGCAACGAGGCAAAAAGCGTGCAGACCAGAATAACGAGTTATTGACATTCTAGTGGAAATAACGAAGAAGAAATGGGGCATGGTCAGGGCATGTAACGGGAAGGCAGCTGATGGCCGCTAAAAGTGACAGTCTGGTTTTTATGAAAGAAACCTAGCAATACACGGCAAAAATGGGGGCGGGCGGATGAGATTATTAAGTTTGTGGTGAGGATCAAGTGAATATGCCGCTGGCACAGGATCGGTTAATTGGAGGAATATATGTGAAAGGCAAAAACTTTGCCGTCAGATTACAATGCTTTGCACATGGCTTCCTATAACGTTGTCAAGCTGCTGGGCAGCTCGATTTAGCGGAATATTTAAGTCTTTTGTAAACCCTCGCACAAGGTGTTGGCGCATTAGACAGCGTTTTGCGTCAGTAGGCTTCGTCGGAACAAGAATGAGCTGTCTTTACATTGGGAAGTCATTTTTGCTTGCCCTCAATTCAGACGCTCAAGACGGGCCAGCTGAAGCCGTGGACGGTGGCCCAGAAGCCGGAAAACAAGCACAAGAACCGGTACGCCGACTTGCTACCCTGTGAGTATACGCCCCTCGCGATCCTTTTTTCTCCGCCTGAGCATTTTTTCTCTCTCGAACCACGTCTGCATCTCGGGCTGTCGCGGGCGTGCACATTCTACTTTCATTTAATTGTTCATTGCCTCTCACAGAGCGGGTGTGTTTCTCTGCGACTTTCTGAGGTCTTCTCAAATTCACGCACTAGTCGTTTGTTTTTGTTTTTGCAGATAAACGATGTGTCATGGTACATAATGTTGCGTGGTGGCATATGGCAAGTGATGGAACACGGCGACACAACAGAAACTGAACGACGTGATTACATATGATGAAATATGCTTTAAAGGCCAGCGGGTCTAGCGTGAGCGCTCCGCCCCGCGCCACTGCCCGCTTCGTCGTCTTCGTAACATGACCCGGGGCCACTGAGCGATCGTCCCGATCGATTGCTAGAAATCCAATGCATGACGTGACGATGAACACAGACACAGGATTGGGACATGAAACGCTGCACACCACAATGAATGCGAAGATGGGCAGAATGCTTGCACCGGAGCATCAAGTCCAATCTTCACCGTTTGCCGAAGGCCAAGGCTCATGGACACGCCGAACGGCTTGGGCGGGGGTGCCGTCTTCGCTCGAGTGGTCGTGAGGTCGCTTCGTCGTGGGGTCGGTCGGGTCGGTCGGGTCGGCTTTGGGCTTTTCCTGGTCGTCGTATGTTGTGGTCAGGGCTGAAGACGGGGCTCGGGAGAGCGGCTGGTCGGGTCTGAGCAGAAAGGGCTGGGGCAGAGCTGGGCGGCGCTCTCCACGGGCTTTCGGCCGATGGACCCGGCATACGGTTGGCGTCGACGGTTCAAGGCGAGGATGGGGATGAACCGCACCTCCAACCAAATTAAAGCATATTTCATCGTCATGTCATCACGTCATTCTGTTTCTGTTGTGACGCTGTGTTCCATCGCTTGTCGTCATGCCACCGCGTAACAATATAATTTTTAACTAGTTAACACGTTGCTCGACTTGACGTTGGATGTTAATCCCGAGATTCTGTTCACTTCTCATATACCTGGCATCACAAGAAAACTATGTCCAGTATTCAGGCAGTTTGAGAATATGCTTGCAGACCACGCCAGCGGGTTTGTGCATGCATTCTTTTCGCTTTGCAGAGAAATGGGAAGTAACTATTTCAGCGAAGGATGCCGGTCAGCCTGGGTCACTAGAGAGTCTTCCAACTGCACTGACATTCGGGAGTGGGGCGAATGAAGAACAGAGTGGAGAATATGAGGCAGTGTCCTTGTACTTCGTGAAGAAGGGTTGCAGTTGGGAAGAGAGGAGTCAGAACGAAGGCGAAAGTAGAAGACTCGCATGAGGGAAATCTACAGCAAGGTAGACAGTATACCAAGGCGAACATAGTCCGCGATCGAATAGGAATACTAGACCAATAATTAAAAACTAACCAATCTTTTCTTATCTTTTTTTGCTGTGAGGACTAACATTTTGATGTGAAATTGCAGGCCTTCAATACTGTCAGTGAGCACAGTCTTCAAACTTTGTGATGGGCAATATTGTTTCGAATACCGCCCTCCGAAAATGCGTTTTTAAAAGCTCGTTGAATGGGCTTGCCCACATTTTAAATATAGTAAACGACGTTTGTGTGCTTGGTATCGCACCAAAGTCGTGTTAACTTATTGTTAACTTCATTTAAACAAATAACAAATACGCAAGCGGCTCTCTATTTGATGCATAAAGATGAGTGTGACGCTATTTTATAAATATGCGATGCATGGAAAGAAACCCAACGAGTTGCATGCTTTTGATATTCTCCATTTCGAACCACATTGCCGCTTGCTATAGCTTAGACTCGGTTAGTGTTTGATGCTGAAGGCCTTCAATTTCGCAACATAATATCGCCTCTTAACTATTCTTGGTTAATCAGTTACTAAGCTATTCTTGTACAGGATCGTCCATCATTCGTGGTTGAACGCTGTCGCTGTTTCCAATCCGCCATTGCGTCTGACCCGCCCACGCAGTAAAGCTAAGTGGCAGGCTAGGTGAAGCCCCGTGATTGCGCGACTTTGCTCCAATTATGCGCCCGTGTCCGACACATCTCTTTGAAGACAGCGACCGTGTTCAAACTAAGCATGGACGAACCGATGTTAGCATTGTTGTACAACCAACCTGCACACGCCAGACAGGTGTGAACTTTATTAAAATTTCATGTACTTAAGCTCTTAGAACTGGAAGATCTGGAAGGTACCACGCGCAAGCAATATGCCAAAGTAACCTTTGCATAAGGAAGTGCAAAAGCGCAAATCACATCGGATATTTCTCAGGGGCCTGTCGAGCATTCTAGGGTGCAACTACGCTTTCCGAGAGGAAATTCTAATTAGAAACTGACAGTAGATAAAAACCTAAGGTAAAAAATGTTCCTTTATAAAAATGATAGTATAGCGATGTATTGGGGTGATGACGTGTTCATCCAAGCTAATAATGTTCACATGAGTTGCTGGGCTTAGGTTTTGTAGTGTGATCAAATTTTGACTTGTACAGCGTAAATGAGTAGTCTTATTGCAACTTGCTAGCAATGTTGCTGGTAACGGCAGCGTCAATAGGAGAGCGTACTTCTCTTATGTTTATATTACTGCTCTTTTTTCCATATTTGCTCAAGAAGATCGGCCTCTACTGTTTTGAGGGGCCTAGGCGATCGGAGCATACTCAAGTGTAAGGCTGAAACATGTTGAAAGCCTAAGGTTCTCAATTACTCGGAGAACCTTTGAATTTACCTTTATAGTTATTTTACACATAGGCACACAATGTTACGTCAATGACACCGCGGTATTTAGGATAAAACTTTGGAAACTGAAACAAATCTGAAACGAATACTGAAACAAATTGAAATGCTTTTACGAGTTCATTTTAGAAGTAAAGGAGTACAAAATGAATCAGGTTAAGGACAACAAAAACGTAACATCTACAGGCTGCTGGCGTCACATCCAATCACTGTAACGTTTCGGCAGCCCATGGTGAAGTTCTACACGAGAGGTCGGCATACAAAGAGTGAAGTAAATCATATTTTGTCTCTTCCTGTCCCACTGCAGCTTCATCGTTTCTTTTTTTATTCTCCTCCCGCTTTTGCGCAGACGACGACACCCGGGTCATTCTGCATCCGCTCAAGAACGACCCTTCCTCGGACTACATCAACGCCAACTACATCAGCGTAAGTTCATCCTTGCCCCGAAGCGACCACGGCTCTCAAAAGCAGCTTAGGTTTATATGTGCGCTCGTGCTATGTTCGTCAACGTCTGTTGAGACTAACTGCTCCGGCCGTACCTTACGGAGAGTTGCGCGTAGAAAATGCGCGGTACTGCTTCTATGCTCCCGGCACACAGTGTTCAGATCGCTGTTGAGCACTCTGAAGAATGCTGATGTATGACCGGATGGCTTGCGAACATTTAGAAGGCGTTCAACAAAAGAAGAGACGGCAGCCTTCCCCGTTGGCGACAGCGCCGACAAGTGCTTTGGGGTACTTGCTATAGCACTGTGGGCCTAGAAGAAGCATATGTTAATTGTGACGCTAAATTGGACAGGCTCGATAGATAATACCGGTTAGGAGGTTTTCGAATTTTAAGCACTATACTGATTTTTTACAAAGTCCGAGTGATGCGTGTGCGACATGCCGCCCTTTCACCATCGGTTGATTTGGGTTCGACTTGCTACGTCGTTTTTCTTTTTTTTTTGTCTTGTGTTCTTGTACGCGTGCCTATACTTCCACCCTTTTGTTTCAGGCGCCATCAGAATAAATATTTTCAGTCGCTGTTGTCTTCGTGGCACTCGCCAGCATGATGCGATGACGTCGTTGACATATATCGCTCATTTTGTTGAGCAGTTAGCGAGGTTTTCGGCCCTCTCTAAAAAGTGCAAATATGGTTTGAGATGCTCCTGACCTCCATTCTATTGCGTAAGGACGCTTGATGCAGCGTGATGACGCTACGTTGCTCTGAGCCTAGTCGTCTCCAGAAATACATCATGCGCGAGATTGTTGCCAGCCTGCCTTGGCCCATATTATCTTAGTACTCAAGGTATATTTAACTTCTTAAGTCCCACGAAAGCAGCTACCGACATTTTATGCGATAAAATGCGACGACGCTATAGCAGTAGAGTTGTTGGCACAACAAAACGCCATCGATATAGGTCCCAAATTTGTCGACACAGGTCTGGCATGCGGTCTCGTGACGTCGTACATCCCGCTCACCAATCAGCGCTGGACCAAGTCACGTGTTCATGTGACATCATCTTACTCTCGGCCAGCCGAACTATTTCGTGGTCGAGTTAGCAGACGGTCTGGCGGTTGGGAGGTGACATGACAGGGTTCTGGAAGGTTGTGACGTCACTGACAGGGATGTAGCCTGAGAGAAACAGCTTTAGAAAGTGTCTGTAAAGAAAGAAATATTTCGGGAGTGGGAAGGCCTTAGCTCCATCTTTAGAGGTACGATGCGGCAGTGTTAGTGGATCCCGCCTTATGTGACTCCTCTTACGGATTCTCGCTTATACCGGGTGTCCCAGCTAACTTGAACCAAGGGTTACGAAATAATATATTAGTGGTAGGTCAGTGAAACCAGTTGCATACAACTACCAGCCTGCTTGCGCACTACAGGCAATTTTTGTTTTGTAATTAGGTAATTGGCTAATTATGTTAATTTTTCTAATTTAATAAATATTCACCTTAGACCAAAAATGTGAATTGGAAAGTTGTAGAGCACCTTCAGAAACCCCCATTCCATCAATTGCGATAAAGAAAGTCTCACGTGTATCTTTTTTTCCGGGCTCAAAAGAAAGCCCGCGAAATACAAATAATACCACGTGACTAGCGCATTTGAGCGCAGCGATCGTGGTGCTCTCAGTCGGGGTTTGAGCGAACGAAATCAGCTGCGGCCGTGACCCGATGGTCCCGTTGCAGCGGCAGGCAGAAATGTTGGCGATGGTTGCAGCGAGCTCGAGCTCGCCCGTCGTCACCGCGATCTTGGCCAGGCCTGTCCACCGCAGCAGCCTACATCACGACAGGCGTATGACGATAAAGAACCGGCAAATGAAGGTGCAGCGCTAATTTTAGTCAAATCAGATGTCATCTCGCCCCTTTACCCAAGCCTGTATGCGCAGATTCAGTGGCTGATACCTTATCGCTCATCCGTTTGCCGTAAAGTTCGCTGATGGGAGAGAAGGAGAGTTTCCCGGTGGTGTCGGCTCGCCGCTCTCGGTGCTACTTGCACCATCACGTGGGCCGGCTGTCAGACGCGGGTGAAGAAGCCATCGCAGGCATATCGGCCTGCCGCTTTAACGGGGCAAAGGAGACACGGCCGCAGCTAATTTCGTTCGCTCAAACCACGACTGAGAGCACCACAATCGCGGCGCACAAATGCACTAGTCACGTGGTATTATTTGTATTTCGCGGGCTTTCTTTTGAGCCCAGAAAAAAAGGTACACATGTGACTTTCTTTATTGCAATTAATGGAATGGGGGTTTCTGAAGGTGCTCTACAAGTTTCCAATTCACATGTTTGGTCTAAAGTCGGTATTTAATCAATTAGAAAAATTAACATAATTAGCTAATTAAGTAATTGCAAAACAAAAAATCGCCTGTAGTGCGCAATGAGGCTGGCAGTTGAATGCAATTGGTTTCACTGGCCTACCTCAAATGTGTTATTTTGTATCCCTTGGTTCAAGTTAGTTGGGACACCCGGTATATATACGCTCCGCTACCCGGTTAATAGGTATAATCTCTTCATTTATGCCTTTGTAGGGGGACAGATCAACAGCTCGTCTAATCTCCTTTGCACATAGCTCACATGCTGTAGGTAGGCAGAGATCGCTGCCCCTTCCCCTACATATCTATTGTCTCTCACATAACATGAGTATGCTATCGTAAGCTACAGTAGCTTTATGCAATATAGATATCATCGACATCGCTTTCAATATTAGCAATTGCATATGCCTGCCTACTTCATTTCCTTCATTTAAGCGAGCCCTGTGCTTGCTGCATCCAGTTGACACCGCAAACTTAGTTATATTCGCCCACCAGGGGAATGCGATTTTCTCACCGTTAGCGACCATCTGTTATCCTCTCTTCGCACTACATGTCCTGCCCTATCCCGTTCCCATTTCTTCTGTTTGATTTTGACTAGAGTGTAATTAACTCGTTTGTTCCCGACACACTGCGGTCGCCTGTTTATGTTAACATCACACCTACCATTTTCTGTTCCATAGCTCTGTGCGTCGTCCTCAACTTAAGTACAACCTTTTCCACGAGCCTTTCGGCTCCATAGGTCACTGCTGAGACAGTAAATAACCACAGGAGTCAGATAGGAGTGCACACCACGCGCATTTGGCAAGTACTGACAGATGACGACCTGCAGCTTACCAGTATCCCTCAAGAAGAAAACATACAGCATAGCCCCGCTTGATCAAGCCTTGTGCATACGTGGCATAGCACTACCGTATCCAAGGATTTGATTTCCGCCTCACAGGAACTGCCCGCGTTGGAAGATTCTGCGAAATCGATTACATGTGGTCTGTGACGTCACACATCCAGCCGACCAACCATCGCCCGACCGTGCTGCCAGCCAACTGCCACATATCAGATGCATATGCTTTTGATTTTTTCGCTTACAACGCTGACGCCGGGTTTTAAGAAGCACTTTCGCTGAAAGGAATAAAGGCGGTCAAGTAATGTCGCACCGCTGCTCTTTGAGTCGTGAGTAAGGTGAGCTGCCATTTACGTTCGTTGCGCGCGATATGCTTTTTGAAGTCTAGCGCTTAGCAACAATAAATGCGGAAACGCTATCGCATCAGCTTTTTGTGATACTTAAGCGTCCTCCTAAGCTGTTGCTTTTTGTTTGTGTTTCTTTTCTGCTCAGGGATACCACAAGCCCAAGGCCTACATCTGCACTCAAGGTGAGGAACTGAACGTGCTCTAGACTCGCTGCAGATATAGCCTGTCGCTCAGGCCCATATCGAGTGAATGGTTTGTGCCCACTGTGAAAGCCATGGAGAACAGAAGCAGGCAAAAGTGGAGAGGATATGCTCGCTCTGATCCGACATGTCTCAAGTTGCACAAACCTTCATTCACATGAATGTGTAGAGACCGCATTTTTGTTTTTTCATACGGCGTTTATATTTTCATTGTTTCCAAGCCTAGCAAGGATAGCACAAAAATGAGATGCGCAAAATACAGGGGGCGCATAACTAAGGATATAGCGTCACTCGCTGGGCTTACGGTGCACGCAAAGTGCAGCAAAACTAGAAAAGACAAGGAGAAGGCACATGTTTTCATCACACTACATAAAGACATGTTTCTCAAGTGATAACAGCGAATTGGGTTGAAATCATGATCTTTGTCAATAATACATCCAGCAATAAAAAAAAAGAACGAATACTGGAATTTGGAAGTTCGATATCGATGCGGTTTCACAGCGATGCCTGTCTAAGCGGATGCCGCATGATGACTTGTAGAAGCGTGCAATGCACTTCGTATATGTACTTGACATCTACTTGAACATCTTCCAGCAGATACAAGAACCGTGGGCGGTTGCTGGGCCACTGTGTCGCCTTGCTTTGAATGCAGTGATCTTTGCAGCCGCAGTTGTTCAGTGGCCTTGGAGTTCCAGTTAAGAGGGCGTAATTGAATCTCGAATTTTTCAGCTGCTTTAGATCAATGCGCAGTAAAAAAAAATCAAAAAAGAGAGTCTTTGAGATTCCTTCGCTATGCACATGCTTGCTTTTCTGCAGCGCGCTACATTTGTTTGTTATCTCGTCTATTCAAATAAATGTGAAAGCTGCACTAGATGGCAATGAAAAAGGGCACCAAGCTGGCGCTGCCTACGGCTTTCGCCCTCTTTCATTAGTTACAGGGCTCCACTCTTTAGCCTCTGTTCTTCACCGTTCCTTGCTTGCTCATCTCACGTCCTTTTCCTTGCCACCGCTGGGCACCCTCTCCCGCCTTCCTAGTTCTACATGCTTTGGTCGGCGCTTTCCTAAAGCAGGCTTTGTCATATAACTATATTGTACAATTAGTAGTATTCCAGTACAGTACAATATTGTTAAGGTGGGATGGGTGTATTCACAGATGAGGGGGATGAACTCGAGGCGGAGCAGGTAGCCAGGCCAGCTTTCTTCGAACTTCGTCAGCCTCTTCCTCTAACTACAGTCACTTTCACTTCATTCACACTAGTCGCTGCGTGGCGGGTGACAATTCCCCCTCTCCCTTCTTGCAGACGAAGCTCGTTATCGAGCAAGTGAGGTTGAACGACAGACACAGCACTTAAGATGAGCCATATAGGCTACTTGTGTGGTACCTAGTGACCGCGACGAAAGGTCCAGTGTACCTAAAAAAAAAGTTGTGGCACAAGCCTCTTTCTTCCGTAAAGGTGACCAAATCCACACGAAATCTCCAGGCGCATATGTGGCCTCAACATGACACTTGTCATAGCATTCTTTGGAGTGGAGCTGTGACGACAATGTGCGCAGGAGGGCCAGGAGACGAGCTTCCTCAGCACGGCATGCCACCTGATAGACAGAAGGGTCGTCTTGAGGCGAGAAGGGTAACATGGTATCTAAAAATGCGCGAGGCATCCTGAGGCAGATTAGATAGAACGGGCAATAACCGGTGATTTCATGCTTCGCGGCGTTATACGCGCATGTCACGAATAGCAACACGGTGTCCCAGTTCCGGTGGTCCGATGCGACATACATGGACAACATGTTGGTGAGGATGCGGTTTGTACGCTCAGCCAGACCACTGGTTTGTGGGTGTTAAGGTGGAGAGTGGCGGTAGTTGGAGCCGCATAACCGAAGTAATTCTACGATGTCAGCAGTGAACTGTCGTCCGCGGTCACTGAGGGTGACATGGGTAGCACCATGGCGGAGAACAATCTAGTGCACCATAAACGACGATGCATCACTTGCCTTGGTGCATACAGGCGCTTCATTCTCCACATATCTTGTCAAAACATCCACACAGATGATAACCAAGCGGCGTCCTTCTGAAGACTTGGGAAATGAGCTGGAGCAAGTCGATGCCAACTTTTTCAAGAGACACCGATGGTGTCTGTACCGGTTGGAGAAGACCTGCAGGTGGAGTGGTGAGAGACTTGAGGCGCTAACATTGGTCACAGCTGGAGACGTGCTGTTTAGTGGTCTTGTACATTTTCGGCCAATAAAAGCGCTGACGAAGCCTGTGTAATGTACGAGAAAACCTAAGGTGACCCGATACGATGTGTCTTGCATGGCGTGCAGCACATAATTGCGCAGATTTTCCGGGACAGTGAAAAGCACGGTTGCACCATCAGCCGAGTAATTCTTTTTGTACAGGTGTCCATCCTACATGATGAATGGTGTGAAACGTGCGCCTATGTTGGCCGCAGCAACAAAAGGTTGCAACATGAGGAGGTCATTTTGCTGCTCTGACGGAAAGGTCTGCGTGCTTGAAAATGGCGTAGAAAGCAAGACCAAGCATGCCTCGAAGTCTGTCTGTTCGGTCGTTGTTGGCGACGCATGGCGCGACAAGCAGTCAGCCTCACTGTGGCGACAACCACTCTCGTAGGTAACAGAAAAGTCATATTCCTGCAGGCGTAATGACCAACGCGCCAGACGACCAGGTAGGTCGCGGGGGCCTATGAGCCAGTATAAGGAATGATGATCGGTCACGATCGTAAACGAACGTCCATATAGGTATGGGAGGAGTTTCTGGACGGCAAAGACAACAGCTAGGCATTCTATTTCATTTACGGTGTAATTACTCACCGACTTCGTTAAGGTGTGGATGGAATACGAAATTACATGCTCGGCACCGCTATGAATGCATACGGGCACCGCCTCAAGGATGACACTACTAGCTTCAATGTGAATTTCCGTGGCTGCGGCAAGATAAAGGTGGCAAATAAGGGTGCCGAGATCAGAGCAAAATTCAGCTGGTTGAATGCCGAATCACACTCGGGTGTCCAAACTGCGCGTCCCTGTGCAGTTAGCGAGTGTGCAAGGTGCGCAAAGCCAGGGATAAAGCGGCGAAAATACGAACACAGTCTAAGAAAACTCCGAAGACTTCTGACCGTATGTGGCTTCTCAAAGTCTCCACCTGCAGCCAGCTTCTACAGATCAGGTCGAACGCCGTCCTTATTCACGAGGAAGCCAAAGACAAGAGTTTGTCATTCTTCAAAGTGGCAATTTTTAGAATTTAAGTTGAGCCCAGCTTTGCTGATACAGTGGAGGGCGATTCAAAGTCATTCATTGTGCTCTTCGAATGTCTTACCAAATAACATCATCCAAATAGCACATACAAATGTCCCATTTGAGGCTATGAAGAACCGCGTCCATGAAACGCTCGAACGTCGCAGGCGCATTACAGAAGCCTAACAGTATTACATTACATCCAAACAAGCCGTCAGGAGCCATGAAGACAGTCTTTTTTCTGTATCACGGGCGCATGGCTAATTGTCAAAACCCGGAGCGGATATCAACAGACGAAAAGTACGACACCGAGCGCAGACAGGCAACAGCACCATCAATGCGCGGCAGTGGGTACACGTCCTTTTTCACTGAAATCAAGAGATGGTAATCGACACAAAATCGCCATGAATTGTGCTTCTTTCTAAAGTATTACGGGCGCGGCCCAGAGACTGGAAAACTCGCCAATCGCTTCTTTTTGCAACATCTCTTGGACTTGATCGTGAATAATTTTGCGCTCGGCTGGAGAGACTCGATACGGCTTCTGCCTAATGGGATTGACATTCCCCCTGTTAACTGGATGTTGCATGCGAGAGTCCGGCAGAGAATAAAGAGATTATCCTGTGCTGGCAAAGTCAAACACAGAACCACGAGACACGAGAACTTCCTGCAGTGTACGTCGACCGGTAGAGGATAACGACTTCCTGATCATCGCTCGTAACTGTTTAGAATAGTCTGGCATCTTGGGTGAAGTTAGGGGGCAATCAGAAATGGCCAGGATAGCTTCGGGAACATAGTGTTCAGATCTTGCGAATTTAGAGCCAGCCGGCAAGCGCACAGGATGTGTGGATAGGCTCAGGGCCTACACGTGCGTGCAGCCATCTTCTGCGTCGACAACAGCACGAGGGACGAGCACATTTTTCTGAAACACATTGCAGGTGTCCGGTTCAAGTATAGGTTGACAATGCCCCATTCGAATTCTGGAAGACTACGCTGGGACAAAAGCGGCTATCTGAGCTCGCAATATCACATCTTCCGTGAGGAAAAGCAAATTGTCGCGACTCGAGGACGAATCTTCGACTAAGGCGGACAGCATGTGTGGTCGCACAGAACTTTTGCCGGCTCCAAAGTCCCCTGTTGCACCACACTCGCGCAAAAGATCGATGCATAGAATGACGTTATGCGTGGCACGAGGTAACACAACAAATTCGGTCTTGAAACTTGTGCCACCTAATTCAACAGAAGCCGAGCAAAGGCCGACAGGACTTGTTTCGTCCCCAACACCGCAAAATGCGATCGCTCGGTCCCAGCAAAGATAACTTTCTGGCCGAGACGGTTTCATTTAAAGTTTCATCACAGACACAGCAGCACTAGTGTCCACCAAAGCAATTGTATTAACATTGTTCACACGCACACACTTTGTTCTTAAGCATAACAATAGGAAGAGGTATGGGCGAAGTTGACCGGCCGGCGATCTTGCCTCCATCGGTCGCACCAGCTAGTTTCCCATGGGTGGTGGACTGGAGCGGCGGCGCGGCGACGGTGAACGTCGCGGCCAGGTAGGAGGCGGAGTCGTGCTGCGCTCGGAGGTAGGAGGATCAGCGCGGTCAGCCTCCTCTAACTACAGTCGCTTTCCCTTCGTTCACACCAGTCGCTGCGCAGTGCCTGACAATATAACAACCCACACTGCAAACAACTGCATCGAGCGCCGGGCTCCCCGCGCGTCAGTCAGAGCTGGTCGGCGCATACGCGCGGCGCTGGACGCGACTAGCGCGAACCCTGGCACCCTCGATCTTTACCTTCCAGGTACTTGGCACACTAGCGCCTCTTAGTCGCATCGAAAATAACGGCCAGGGGACGACCACGCGACTTTACCCTACTCTTTTGTCCATAACTTAGGTGCCCTTTAAGCTCTCGCCTACTATTTGTTCTCGGCTGAAAATTCAATCTGCACGAGTAGTACTACTCAGAAAAGGAGGGATTCCACAGCGCTAACAAACTCTCAAATATATACACACAGGACGGGCGAGCAGTATTTCTAGAAAACGTTTATTGACTAGGAAAACAAAATACTCGGGGAGAAATATACAATGGGTGGTGTCATCTCAAGACCCCACTGGCCTTGGCCGCCTCTCTAGCTTGCAGAACAATTGCGTGCTGCTGACAAAGCTCCGAGCTAACAGAGAGATCTGTCATTGCTCTTTCGCTCTATGTATTCTGATGCCCGGAGGTTTCGGGGCCTTTTACCCACATGTAAAGTGATATATACCTGGCCTGTCGTCGCACCACGAGCACTCGCATTTATGGCGCTCGGGAAAAATGATGCTGTTTTTTGAATGATTGGGGAATGTATCGGTCTGCAGTTACGTCTAGTCTCGATTTTCCATAGCATTAAACTTCTTTTGTGGAGGGAGAAAGCGATGTTGTGATTTTTGGAAGTGGAGTCGTGTTGGTAGGTGACGGAAGCTTCTGGAAAAGAACTGAAGTCGGGGTTTGACCCCTCATGGTTACTATTCCCTCGAGCTAGGGCTTCCGCGACTTCGTTGCCCTCCTACTACGCGTGACCAGGCACCCACAATATCTGATGTTTAGGGAGGAATTTCTGTTCAGAGAATCAGTGAACTATGCCAAACGGTTACTTAATCATTCTACCTGCAAGCAGGAGCCGACAGGTTTATTGAGAGTCTGTCAATGGCGTGTACACCCTGGTCACGGGCGTCGCCGTACTGGAAATGCGCGTGCCCCTTTTCGACGCCCGGCGCGGGTGAAATCTGAGAAAGGCTTTTGTAGCCGGACGACCAACATCGACAAAATTTTCCGATGTGGAGCATCTATCATCAATGTGTTAAAACCTCGTGTACTGTCCAGTGTCAGTTCATGGTAAAAGAGCCCTTTCACCTACCTTAGTTTGCAGCTTACCGCTAATGGCCGCGCTTAGTAGCCCAAGTGTTGCTCCGGGATGTTGTCTCAATATTTATCACTTATATTTTTGTCGTGATGTCATTCTGACACTGTACTAAGTACGCAAGTACGCTTCTAGCGGGCCTTCATTATTTCTCGAGACTGATAGAGGAAGCCCTACACGCGCCACTGATGTATCACGCTGTAGCAGACTAACCATTCTGTGGGCTAGCTGGCTAACCGGTGTTAGCAGGAAAATACCAATCGGAGGAAACGCAATATCAACTGGCTTCTTTTTTAACTCTTCTAGCAGAATGGGTGAAGGGGACAATCATTTTATGTACCAGCAGCTTATACTGCACAAGGTCAATTTGCGGGAGAGGCACTGCAGCGAGTGTAAAACAGGCGGATGATGACGGCCCCAAGATGACACTCTAAGGGCGATCACGTGAAGTGACCTTACTTCCGTCGAGAGACTTGCGCTGGAATTTCGTCGGCACTCGCAGGTCCCGTTGAGAAGACGGTGCCCGACTTCTGGCGCCTGGTGTGGCAGGAGGAGATCTGCAAGTTCATCATGGCCGCCAACCTGGTGGAAGAAGGAAAGGTGCGCACTCGACCACTCCTCCGAAAGAACGCGCCTACCGTTGTCGGAAATATGTTGTTTCCTAATGCTAGTACAGTGAAGAAGCGACGGGGGGCCACAGATACAGCAGGGCACCACCACGTACCCATCTCCTTGTCGAAAAACATTTTCACAGATTCGAGTCTCTGAAAGGAAACAGATGCATAAACGTGGGTGCATAGGGAAGGACTACATAGCGTAGAAGAAGCGCGAACTTTTCAAAAATATATATTGTTTGCGACACATTTTAGGTTCCAAACATTTTCAGTTTGACCTTTCTGTTAGCGCATGTGCGTAAGGTGGGTGGTTCCAATGGAATTGGAATTTTGATTATAGCTCGGCATGTGAAAATCAGAGATGAACTCATGACTGCAGGATTACAAAGACCAGGTACCCATTTTTGCCCATAGGCATCCTTTCCCACTTAACTACACTGAAGTCATTTTCTCGGAACAAAGAGTTGAGCCAAAGTGGCTAATGAGACTTACTGCATGTCTTACTGTCTTCTTCCTTTCTGGGTCTCCGTTTAACGGCTTCTTCGCTGTCTCTCTCTTCCTCTGCTCTCTGGATGGCCCCTCCTGCTGCAGCCTATCAAGATAACCACGGGCATCTCCGTGAGTGCTTCCTCTCTCGTTTCTCTGTCACCATTCCTCCGCACTTATCACCTTTCTCCTTCTTTCCTTCTTTTTCCTTCTTTTCTTCAGTTCAATTCTTGAAGGGCCCAAGAAAACCTCCTTAACTAAACCTAGCAAACGCGCACTAGCGATAGATATCCCATCGATCCTCTCCGCAACGCAAATAAATTTAAGCTACCTTCAATAGCACCGAGCATACGAACGATCTAAAATAATGCTCCTCTTCTCCCTCTCTAGTCAACCCACGCTCGCATTTAAAAAAAAAACAGTCCCGTAACCTGGTAGCGTCGAATAAGCAAGAGCATTCAATGAACGGGCGTACCCAGCAAGCCCCATTGACGTAATAGAGGAGGTCTGCACGCGAGGATGTGCCGCCCAAATCGGTCGCGAGCGGTCGCCGTGATTACTTTTAAATATTATTTTTGATTTAATGACTTCAGACAAATCTTTCAAATTTGACTTCAATACCCACAGATGCCACTTCTGTAGATTTCTTGCGTTAGAGTATTACCGCAAGTAGCATTTCAGAAGCCCTTAAACGCTGCGGAGGGAGCATCCAGTATAGCAGCACAAGCGAGGAAACACGAGTTGAGGCCGAGCGTAGAGGTGCCCGCGGACCCACCAAGACCTAGTGCACTGAAAGTGGCACATTGCGCAATGCTTGGTCCGCGAGTGAATTCAAGCCTGTACACTGTTGTCTGGATGCTCCTTAAGCTGGTTGGTACTGGCACATTGAAGAAAGCTTACGTGACGTAAATTCTGGCGAGGCTCAAAGTAAACCCTTATCCATTTAGTTGCAGTCCATGGCCTTCCTCTGAATGCGTCTCTTCGTCTTTTAGTCGGCAATAGTTTGGGAATTCGAGGCGCGTACAAAGTAAAGAAACTGCGAAGGAACATGCAGTTGTCTCATTCACTGTGCATTCCATACCATTTCGTCGTCTTTGCATCGCGGCCCTAGACTAAATTTCGTGGACCTATAACACCGGTTCTTCTTAATGGTCTTTTTTTCTTGAGATAAAGCTGTGCTTGTGACTGGGCCTGGCTTTAACTTCACATTTAGGAGGCCTGGGCTGCTTATAGGAGAAACACGAAAACAACAGGACAGCGTCCCGTTGTGTCTGTGTTCCTTGCTTGCCCTCTTCACGCTGTCCTGAGAATCAACCTCTGCTGTGAACCAACTGGCCTAAAAAAGTGTGCTTATTGGAACGGACTCGGTCAGTGAAGGCAAACAGGAGCGGTTTAGCGCACTTGACTATTCCTGTTCATCATCGCTAGCTGCGTCCGCGTTAACGCAGGTAGCGCAACTTTGTCTAAAAGGAGGCTTTGTAAACGGCTTGCGCAACACAAAAGAGCAGTTGCTGGTTCAACTAGACAACGGAGGTCTGTGAGCACTAAGAACCTTCCTACTCCTCTGTAGGCGGAACACAAGCAACACAAACAATGGGCCCATTATTGGCAGTGCATTGTGGAATGCATTGGTCTTATGTATAGGGGGACGTTATCAACACAGTACCAGTATTGGGCACATGTATCTTGCTGCGTGCGAAGGCCATCGTGTCTTGGCGAGCAGTGTCCGATATTTTGGGCCATTGTACAGCCTACCAAGTTATTCGGCGTGCTACGCCGCTATGCGTGAACTGTCATGACGTCATTTGTAATCATGCCGTGCAATGGTTAGACAGCGCGAAACATGGAGAAGGCGATTATACAAGCCCGCATCATTTCTCACTGAAAAGGCTCGCAAACTGTCGATGATTGTAAGCGCCCGGGTTGCGTTAATAACAAGATATTCACTGTGGTAGTCGCTGGCACTGTTAGAACTGTTTTTACCCGCCTCAGAAATATTAGCCGATGCATACTGAAATTTCCGGCAATTAATATGTAAGTATATGTCGGTAGAAAACGTCGGTTTTCGATTAGAGCTTAGGAGGCCAACAACGTGAAAAAAACTAGGAAGGTATAGGGGGATGTTGGCATATTTGATAGTAAATTGCGGTACTGATGATTGCGAAACTAGCAGTTCAACTTTTTTGTGGCTGCATGGTAATTCATTGGAAGATAGACGCAGAAACCTCATCACAGGGCGGGTCCGGGGGCGTATCGAAAATGTTCGAACGTTAGCTGCAATGCGAAGCAGAGGATTTTTCAACAAGGTGAATATACGGAATCGCCCACGACTTTAAGGTGACCACTGTTCGTGTGATCGCGTACAAGGTGCAGCATGGGAATGCTACCTTTGAGTCTCTTTAGAAACTCTGATTGGGGCGTACAAACGTGAGCGTTAGCCGCATGTGAGCTACTCTCTATAACGCTTCCACACTCGCGAATCTCTCCAAGCGCACACTCCTAACAGCCGGACAAGGCAATGCCGGTACCCATAGCCTTGTTCGGTGGTGGTTTGGACATAACCCCCTTGTGCAGCCGAGATAGACGTCATACAGCACTTTCCCTTGTGCAAAAGCGCAGTTGTACAAAAGCGTCAATGTAGTTGTCACATTTCTGCACACGAAGCAGAGGAATGATCTGAAGTGCACCGTCAAGAATCCCAACCCTCATTATTTCATATACGGGCTAAGGCTAATTGGTCATATACTGTCGGCAGAGTTAAGGGCCGATCACATCCTCGAATGCCATTAATGGACACTGCATGCGGATCGTGCCCATTTCAGGGCGAAGCACCCGCGGCTTTAGGACATGTCGCGCTGCTCCAGGAATGTGAACCGGACTACTTAATTGCAGCGCCAGCTTCCGCACGCTCCCATCCCTGGAGCCGTTGTCCATCGCAGGCGCGCGCCTCTTAATGTCCGTTTCAACCTAATTCGAGTTCGTCGTGACAGCAATGACTAAACCGCAGACGTCAGTGGGGCATGAGCGATGACATCGCCGTTTTTGCCCGTTTCTCCCCCGCAGCGGAAGGTTGAGCGCTACTGGCCCGAGACTTGCAGCAAGTACGGCGACATCATGGTGACGCTGATATCGGAGGAAGTGTTCGTCGACTACACCATCCGCACTTTCAAGGTTCACAAGGTATGTGTCCGCACTTTTCACTGGGCGAGCAACGTCGCTCTTTTCGCTTCGGCGAGAATGCTGTCATGTCTGAATTAACTCAAGTGAGCAAAATGGGCGTCGAGGGCTTAGGTCCGCGCTGGAAAATATTAGCCGTGGTTTAAATATGCTAAAACCGATTAAGGCGTGCGCAGGCACTGTTTGGCACGACCTGACTTGTATAATTCCTTAGCAGGTTAGCGTTGAGAGCATGGCGGAAACAACGTTAACACAGGACGGAGCAAGAACACAGCACAGGCGCTTGACTTTTTGTTTTTTCAATTGACGTTTATTCCAGAAATATATATATATATATATATATATATATATATACCGTAACCCCGCAATGAAAACAAACAGAATGCGCACGTGCTCAGCTCATGACAAGTGATGCTTACGTCTAATTTAGAAATGAACCGGCAACAAAAGTGAACGGGAGTAAGATCAGGGGTGACCGGATGAAAGCAAACAAGAATAAATTATAACAAGGGTAAAGAAAATTTTAACTTGCTACAGGCGCGTCAAGGATAAAACGAAAGTGACGAGGTGAATAGCACGTGTCATTTCAGAAGGAAGAGGAAAGAATGATGCAGTAAACACAAACAAGAACAACAAAAGCAAGGGCAAAGGTACATCGGAGAGACGTCTGAAGAGCATCATGACTGATACCCAAGAAAGGCGATTTCTTTCGGAAGGAGTGTGATAGGAGATGCACTAACGCAGCCGTGATCTTTCTTATTGATGATTAAGGCTTCCGAAATTTTTCGAGCATGCCGGTTGAAATATGCGGGTTTTGTCAAGCAGAGGAAAAATTTGCATCCGGTGCGGTGAATGACTAGGTTAAAACCGGTAGTGGCACTTTGGGAATTAGCGTGCTCTCGCAACCTGACATTAATAGATTTTCCAGTTCGCCCTAAATAGGACCTGTCAGAGGAAATCGGAATTACATACACAGCGTTTTTCTTACACTGGACAAGTGGATTCTGGTGTTATTTCTTGCATTCAATCCGCTCGGTCTATTCCCTATTAACACGTTTGTACAGAGCACCAAGAGTGTTTGGAGCAGAAAAAATTACCTAGACTCCAACCTTAGCGCCTATTTTCTTGACCTTGTGGGACACACCACATCACTCTCACCTCCTATTCAAATCGAATAGAGGCATTCGCAGAAAGAAAATCAATTGGAAGTGGCAACCAGCCGACACACTTTTTGCCTGCCTGCTCTGGCCTGTGTAAAGCACCTGGTGTTCCGTGTTATGCGCAGTCCGGGGCAGCGACCAAGCGCGTGGTGAAGCAGTTCCACTTCACCGCGTGGCCCGACCACGGCGTGCCTGCCCACCCGCTGTCCCTGGTGGAGATGATCGAGATGGCAAAGGCGCACGCGCCCTCCAGCAAGGCGCCTTTGCTGCTGCACTGCAGGTACCCTGTCCCCCTCTTTCGCAGTGTTGGAATGGCTAATATGAACTAGTGAGCTCTGGATGTTTTCCAAATGAAGGTTTGTAGCTGGCCAAGTTTTTAAAATTTCGAAAATGCGACCACTATCGACGCTGGGGGAAAACATTTGGCTGGCTGGGCCGAAGATTCGCACTTTCAAAAATCACGCGCTCTAAAGAACGTACGTTGTGGCATCACTCCTTGGCGCATTACTTAATAAGTGCTGTGCGCTAATACCAACACAGGAAAGTATAGGTGATAGGACAGAAGCCAACTTTAATAGCATTTAAAGGGTTAATGAAGGCGCAAATATCCGCTGATATATCGGGAAGAAATCTCCATGTCAGTGCGTGAACCAATAATGAAGACATATCAACACGTGTCGAGCTTTGATATATTTACATCGGCTTACAAAGATAAATAACAACATAAAACAATATATGGCAAACAGCATTAAAAAGATGTATGACAGGTTAGAATGCATTAACCACATTTTTCGGTTATTAAATGTAGAAGAACCGGGTTAAGTGGAGAAATATGGGAGAGGCCTTCGCCCTGCAGTGGTTATAATCAGAATGATGATGATGATGATGATGATTATGATGAAATTTATAAGTTACGCTTCTTTCTAATGTTCGATCGTCTTTTAAGCGTCCAGCACTTATTAGGTATCGTGTACCAACTAGCTCGTGAGAAAGTTTTACTTGGCGGAAGTGTCCCGTGACCTTCTCTTCTAGACTGGAGCACCGGCGAGCGAGAGAGAGAGAACTTTTATTTGCGCCCCAGCGCAGGTGCGACCAGTAAGTTCACGTGGCTCTTGCAACTTGGATTGATGCACGCATTGCTCAGAGCGTGGGTGTTTCGAAAGCGCACGTATTTTTGCACGGGATAGACAAATGTGATGACATAGCGCCTACGATAATTGCGTTTTCTCAGGCGGTTATATAGTAATGGCCGGTTACAAATCTTTAAATGCAGCCGGACGTCTCACCGAATTACATAAAAAGGTAAATATTGAAAATTGATTACCAGGCTTGTTAGTTAATGTTTTCTCCCACCACCACCAAATCCTAGTTCGGTTGTACCGCAGAAGCCATCTTCATATCTGATACTCGATTAAAGAAAAATGCGGTTGGTTTCGTTATACTCCGTATACTCCGTATATATACTCTTTGCTGTTGGCTTTCGTGTCTGGTTAGGGCGTGGAAAAGCTAGCCGATGGCGTGATGGGGTATACATATTTTTGTAAGGGAGGAAATTATAGCGCAATAAACACAGATAGAGACAAAAAGGACGCAGGAGAGGCGCTGTGTGTCTTTATTCGCGCTATAAATTCCTTTCTTAAACATGTAGAACCATTTAGCCCAAATCAATGTTCTTTTAAAGGTATAAATATCTTCGCTTTTGAGTGCTGGAACGCGTGACATGTTGGTAAGCAGGGAAAAACATATGCTTTGCTCTGCGCACTATGCATAACAAAGGGAATGCGTTCGCGTCTTCGTGGCTATCTTATCCCAAACGTATGTTTTTCTTTTCTTACTGCAACTCCAAAGGCGGAGCTGTTGCGTATCCTTGATATTGTTGAACCCGTCGCTTCCTCGGATCCAGTGACCAACTGGTAACGTACGGGACGAGGTTTTCAATTCTGAATGAAAATGTGCACCCTACTTAAAGGCCAACGCTCTGTTATTGTACAGCGCGTCAAAATTACATGCGCGCCATAGAATTCTGGTCTCGGCTAAACCGCTGGATCCTCACAGCTCAAACAAAAATGACATTTGATCGGCAGTATTATTTGTGTAGTGAACTACGCGAGGATATTACGAAGACGAGGATGAACTAGGCGAGAATATCACGAAGACGAGGATAAGGACGACGAAGTGCCGCTCCTCTGCTCGAGCTCGCTTGTGGAGGCCTAGACTGGCTGTGTTCTTGTGTGGTTCGCTGTGCAACTTCGAGAGGGCTATTATCCCTGTTAAAACACAGTAAAAACCCCCTTTCATTTTATACAAATTTGTATTTGGTGCTTGCTTGGTTCAATCGGAAGTCGGATGTTTGTATCGTTTGAGGCGATTTCGAAGCAAGACAAGCCGCTGCCTCAGCGCTGGCGCCGGGGGCGCCATCTTGGGCTATTTCCAGCAACTCTTTCACAGCAAAAGGAGAGGCAAAGGAAGGTTGGCTGGAAACAGCACAAGATTGCGCCACCGATGCCAGCTTTGGGGCAGCATTTTCTCTAGCTTCGCAGCCGCCGCTGCATGCGATGCGAATATCTCACCTCTTCTAATTTAATCAGGTAAGTACCCAAACCAATTGGATATTCAAAAATACTAACGACAAAATGCCATTTCTACGCGAAATGTGAGCTGCGAGGCTTCAACGATTCAGCTGAGAGAATAATCTGCGGCACGCGTGTGTATTCTGGGTGGACACAGATGCGTGTATTATTGCCGTGCATGTCCGGCTTTGATGAGGACGGCATCCGTGATTATCCGTTTTCAGTGCCGGCGTGGGCCGCACGGGTACCATTGTGCTCTTGGAGGCGGCGTTGGACATGGCGCGCGCCGAGAAGCGCGTCGATATCATGGGCCTCCTCTACAAGCTCCGGCAACAGAGGGTCAACCTGGTAGAAACGGTGGTACGTCTCTATGAAGGTACCGCGTGAGCACGCAAAATAGCCACAAGTGTACCATGTTGGTCTTGCTGTCACGCTTTTCTTAAAGGAGCCTTCAATGCGGTGGGTAGGTGGCTGCAGGGCGAGTACACGCCTGTTTCAGCGTTTATTATTAGATAAAGAGTATTCGTGGAGAAAATGCTTCCGTTTAGGTCACGGCAACTTGCCCTAAATTTAGTACGAGTGCACAAAGAGAATCTCTCACAAGCTTTGTAAGCTCTACTCGCCCTAATCGCCGAGGCAAATTTGTCTTTGTCATGCAACATAAGCTCACTTCGGAATGCTGCCTGTTAAGCTACCGGCCGTATCTTAATGACTACGAGACTGAACTAACAAGCCTGGCAAATCGCTGAAAAAGGGATCTTTAATGTTTTTAAACTAATTCTAGCATGTTCACCGTCATCATCAGCCTTGCAACACTCACCCATTTAACCCTGTACATCCTTCATCTGATGCAGGAAACCTTTCTGATCTTATCTGCCCGTCTACGTTTACCGTCTCTTAGAATCTAATCTGTTGCCATTAGTGACCATTGATTATCTCGCCTTCGGATTTACAGACGTCAGGAGCCAATAACTATTTTCTTCCTACCGCTAAAAATTAATAATTGGAATTTTAGAGGGCTCGAATAGAAAAAGAAACTGTCCATCTTGAAGAGCATCGAGCACCTTGTTTACATTGCGTACAGCAACAGTTTGAAGTAAACGCACATTTCTACTTGGGCGCGAAGAGCCGTAGCATTAATTCGCTTTCTTCATTGAACTACTCTGCTCTCTTCCTGTCCCTCAAGAATTGTTTGGCCGAGTTCAAATCGTCTGCGCGATTTCATGACATTTTTATAGCACTGACGCCATCCATATACATCGTCACTACCTCGGCGCGGCGTGAATATTGTTTTAATATCGACTCTTGAAATACAGAAAGTGTATCAATTGGAGGCTTCCCATTTTTTCCGGTGTATGCTACAATTGTCGGTTTAATGCTGTCGCAGTATTGCGCGGTAATATGTAGACCACACTTTTTATTTTGTGCTAAATGTAGATGGACTTACTTTCCTTTCGATGCCTCTCTTATGCGCTTTTTTTTTAATTTATATTAATGACAATATAATTTTGATGTACGCCCCTCGTAGTCCTTTATCAACCCTCTGCATTGCTTACTAGCAGAGTAGTCAGGTATCAGAGCAGAGCTGACAGGTAACACGTTTTGCTGGGCCTAATCAGTGATTCTTTTCGAGTAACAAGGTAGCGTGTTTCTGAACTGTAAACGGGGCAGCACATGAATTCAGTGGAAAAAAGAAATCTTCGAGAACGGGTAAGAACATAATTAAAAGCCTCGGACATCGTTGCTTCTCTGGTGCAGTCAACTAGATTTCTTTAATGGAGCCAAATGATACTGGCATGGTGTGAAATTGTGATGTCTCAACGCTTGTTTAGCACATTCCTTTGTTCTTTTTTGGTTGTGCAGTACTTTTGTAGCAAGCAATAAAAAATGATGGCCAATTTACATAGTTAACCAAATGCGAAGTATTGCGTAGCACTGCTTATCCTTTTTATACCTTTCCGTCGCTTGCAGTCGCGTAGCCCGTTGTCCTAGAGTTTCTTCCGTACGTTTGTTCTTCTTCGCTTCGGCATCCGTTTCACGACGACGCTCAGTGTCTTGATCAGTTTGCTGAGCCAGCTCGGCACATTTCCTCGTTCTTTGTGCTTCTAGATGCTTGCACCGTTTAGCTTCCTAGTCAGAATCAGTAGACTCACGATCCCGCTGCCTTCGTAACAGTTGTACTTCAGCACGTCGAGCACGGCAACCTGCGCCGCCGCAGTGCAAGTCCACTGCGACGTGAAGCAAACGCACGGTGCAGCCGCGCCCTAAACTTTCCTTTCATCATTTTCAGAAATGAACAAAAATAGGCACAATGTACCCCTTTACAATGCACTGCTCTGTGGCCGAAAGGTCTTGGGTGGGATCATAGGGGGAAAGAAAGAGGGAAACGCGCTTGAAGGTGAGCGCTTGTGAAAGCGCAGAGGTGAGCCAAACTGCTTCACGTCGCGGCGAGCAGCTCGGAGCACAGATCCAGGGATCACCGCGCGTGCCCGTGAACGTCTGCTGTCCGTGAAGGCTGAGGAGTGACTGATGCGAGGGGAAAGATGCCGAAGTTGAGGGCGCGTGAGCGACACACGGCTGCTCACTCCGGATAGTCACAAACCTGTGCATCGTTGCCCAGTGACGGCCGCCGCGCCCGCAACACTGTCTCACTGTCTTACTCTCTCACTGGGTGCATATATGCGGCCGCTCCGCCCCCTCAATGTTAAGTCTCTTGATATAGGCGTCGCCACTTTCCGTTCCTGCTCTTCAAGTTCACGGAGAGACGGATAGAGAGAGGGAGGGGCTTCTGCTGGAGATCGCCTCCTCAATGCTGAGCCGCGCGACGCGCGCATAGCCACCTTCTCTTTCTCCACTTCAAGAGAGAGAGTGAGCGGCTTCGGACAGACCTCGGTGAAATCCGTGATTGCGGCTAGTAGTGCTGCACACTAAAAACGGAAAGTGGTAGCGCGAAGAGACGAGCTTCGCCAGTCGCTACTTTAGACCACGCCATCACTGCCGCTGACCATCTCACGTGTTTAACCACCCGTCGCTCGCACTGTATGTACTTCGCGTATCGTAGTCATCCGCTTCTATCTGTGTGCTGTGGACCAGAACTCAATGCTATCGCAGGGCCCTCTTGAATTGCAGTAAGCTGGCCCAAAATTTTATGTCAGTCGCTACCAGCCACAAATCATTGCTTTCTCAGATATTTATCTGAAACCTGCTTGACTTGGAAACCCTAGACTCAACCAGAAATTGAAATGACGCCCGGAGTGTTTGCACACGTAATGGCCTTTTTGCCTAACCGCGCTCACTTTCCCTTGCGTATCCGCATGAGCCAGTGCGACGGTCGCTTTGGTCTCGCCTCCTCTCCAGGAGCAGTACGAGTTCGTGCACGAGGCGCTGCTAGAGCGGCTGTTCGGCGAGCCGACGCGGCAGCCCCAGGACAAGCTGGCCGCCTACTTCACCCGCATCAAGCTGGAGAAGCCGTCTGGAAAAGGCACCGATCTCGAGCTCCAGTACGAGGTGTGAGCACGTTTAGTCGCTATAATTTACTAATCCCCGTACTCTGTTCAAACGTGTTCTTCTTTACTAAGCATGGCTTCTTCGATGTCCATCTGATTTTTCGATTGGCATCTTGGAGCGAAAGATACCGTGTTGTCTGACTGCGCTCGCAGTCAGATCATTGGTGGCCTGAAGTCATCAGTGGGCGCCATTTCAGTGAGCACAAAATCAAGGATTTTATTCGACCAATTCGCAGGTAAATTCGGTATTGCCTAAGAAATTTCAGAACTGGGCTTGGAGGTCTTTTAATGCAAATGACACACTGCGGAAGGTATTAGGCAAGAACACGCAGAGTGCTTGTCGGGACGGCGTTCAGCGTCTCTTCTATGCGAAACGTGCTTGCTTCGCTGTGGAGCCAGAGGTTCCTAGTTGCTTCCCACATCAGTCCAACCAATCAGAGAGGTCACTTCCGAGTGGGATGAATGTTTACAGCTAGCGCTTATGAACTTGATTAGTACCATGGTATGATTAGCCAAAGGTATGCACGCTGTCAGAGTGAGCAGAATGCCCGGCAGGAGTTTACAGTCTCATCCTTCTTTCCGACGTATCATTGCGCTCTTTTATTTACAGACAACTCAGACGTTGCAGACTGTGAGATACTGACAATAGTTGTACCTAGTCGGCAGTCACCTATTGGGCAGAAACATGAAGGCTAAAGCAAGGTTCAATGACGGCAACATAGTGGGCTGGGAAATTCATTAAAGAACAGTAGGAAAACTTTAACAGATAGGAAGCATGCAGAGTGGGTCAAAGAAATAACTTAAGTTAATCACATTCTAGTAGAAATCAAGAAGAATAAATGGGCGTGGCCAGGACATGTAGCGCGAAGAGAGGATAACCGATGGTCGCTTAGGGTAACAAACTGAATTCCAAGGGAAGGAAAGCGTAGCAGGGGGCGACAGAAAGTTAGGTGGGCGGATGAGGTTAAGAAGTTCGCAGGGGTAAAGTGGATGCAGGCAGCACAGAACCAGGTTAATTGGACAAATATGGGAGAGGCCTTCGCCCTGCAGTGGGTATAGTCAGGCTGGTGATGATCATGATGATGATGATGATGATGATGATGATGATGATGATGATGAAAGAGTGCATCAGTGAAAAAAAGGCAAGCTAATGACACACTGTTCTCGAAACCAGGAAGAAGGAATTTTCATGGGCAGAGAGCGTAAGGCGAAGGACTGATGGTCGCTAAGTGTAACTGAATATACTCCTATAGAAGGCAAGCGTAGCCAAGGCCGGTAGATGTCTGGGGAGCAGAAGAGATCTGGAAGATTGTGCCAGTGAAGTGGAAACAGTCCAACGAATTTAAGAGATTTTGACACTTTTTACCGTGCAGAATTGTGTGGCTCGCCGGGACCGACGCAGGGGTGTCGAGACGGCGTTGCGCGCAAAAGCAATGAACGCTTGTAAGCAATGAACCAATTGTGGACTACGGAAAATTCACGCAAGTTGTTTGCTTTTACTGAATGTCTCGTAGTATAGAGTCCGTAAAACTACTGTCGTCATCAGCCGGACTTCACCCGAAGCAGGGCGAAGACCTCTCCCATATTCCTTCAATTAAATCTATCATATATATTTACTGCATCCACTTCACTTCCTGCAACTTCTCAACCTCATCGCCTACCTAGTTTAATTTAAGGTACAGTGTTGCCCTTTGAAGACATTTCACACGAGCCTCTTTTCTTTTTTTGCACAGAAACTGAAGCAGCTGTCTCCACCCTTCCCTCCCGAAAAGTGCAAGTTTGCGCTCACCAGCGAGAACCGGCTCAAGAACCGCTCCATCGAGATTCTGCCCGGTACGTCCGCCAATACTGGGGCTCTCTATGACGCTCGTTGCGCAAACTGAGCACTTGAGCGATACCTACCAATTCCATGCGTTCGTATTGCAACGCAAGAAGTGTGTGATACACCGGTAAGTGGGTAGAGGGATTTAGGGGGAGAGGAAACTGCTGGGACCAATCATCACAAAACTCGCTCGTCCTGTCTTTGTAGCCTGTTTAAGACGCAAGCGAAGACTAGCGATTTCCGCCGCAGCGATGCAAAAACCTGTTTTGATTGGTCGCGGCGGCTCGAGCGGCGAGGGTGACGCAGTTTGAACACGGCGGTAATTTTTCGCTCTGTCGCTGTCCCTCGCCGCTTAGTTCGCTCAATCGCTTGCGTGTGAACCGGCCTTATGGGCCCGCCAGCAGCTTCTGCGTTTGCGGGGAAGGAGAAAACAACATTTTTCTCTTTGTTCCTTCCTTCACTGAATGGTCCGGATGTTCTCACGCTGTAAGGAATGCAGGAGTAGCTTTCCTTATGGACCTTCTCTTTGGCGGCTGGCAGCGGTCTCCTGGTAGGCAACACTGTATTCTGGCTGGTGTTATATTGTTGGGTAAACATTAAGGCAAGAGCTAAGGGTTCAGTTTTAGAGCATGATAAAGGCGTCGCATACGGGAAGTCCGACGTTTCAATTTTCGGTATTCTCAGCGAAAAAGGAGGAGTTGCCTAACATGGCCGGCAGAGGGCAGGTGGTGGCATGACCGAGAATGGTTGGGCGGACGCTTTTGTGACGTCCTCAGAACACATGACACGACCAATTTGGCAGAAGCTTCCAACTGGGGTACCTCTTCTGAGATGAAAATCGAACCCTCCGGGACAGTTGGATTCCTATATCTAAGCATACTATTCTTATGCCACACGGGCTCGCCCGGCTTGGTTAAAGCAGGGCTCAGCATCTGTGTCAGGTGACCTTTCACATAAAAGTGCAACTTACGACTTGATGATAATTCATTTCAATTTATGAACTTTGGGAAATAAGACTGAGGACATGTCTGGCTAATGTTTACAAGTCAGTCTGTACCAAAACAGTAGAGGCTCGAATTCGGCGACCACTCATTAAGCGAGCTATGGTGTGAATGTGCCGGGCGAAATATCGGCACGGAATGCTGCAGACTGAGTCAGACGTGCATCGTCGACGGGGAAAACCGAAATCTCGTAACGAATTTGCACCCCCCATATTTATGCCCTCTGTGATATTTGTTACTATAAGACAGCAACATCAGCAGCTACGAGCAAATTAAATATGATGCGGGGGGGGGGGGGGGGGGGGGGGGAACTTTGGCACAATGCAAGAAGGGACCTGCTTTTTATTAATAGTGCACTCTCCAGTATCCTTCTAACATTTGTTTCACGGCCGGGTGACGAGCGTGTTGTGTGTGAAAGTGGTGAAAGTGTCCAACTTTTGGTCAGCCGATAAGACACCACCGGCGTTCGGACACTGCGAGGAAACCGCGTCTATGCACAGGCGGGGCTATTCCCGAAGAAGCAGTGACCCGTAAAGCATAACGAATTTGCAATTTCAAGTTCAGGGTATCCGCAACAGGTCTCACCTACCTGAGACTGAACGAAATTCGACACAGACGCTTTTGACTGCATGCTTACGCGTGAGAAGGCATTACATTTTTATTGTGTTACGTTGCGAAATTTTGAGTCATGCTACATTGTGCAATGACTAAGAATCGGGATTATGCACAATTTTTGCACCAGCTCTACACCTTGCATTGCGTTACTTTGTAAAGTGCTGAGTCATATTTTATGAAGAGGGCAAGCTGTCGGGCTAGTTGGTTTTCCATAGTTTTAGCAGCGCGTAGCCGGACAAGGACGAAGACGCATCTGCGTCTTACGTGTTCCTCCGTCTTCGTCCTTGTTCGGCTACGCGCTGCTAAAACTATGTCATATTATGGCCGATCAATCAGTGTCCGGCCATGTCATCGGCTATCGTCTGCCATAAATACGCTCGTGAGGAGGACAATTATTTCCACTGCCCAGTTTAACATTGGCGACTTAGGCATAAAGCCCCGCTTTAGCCAAAGTAATGGCTTAATTGAGGACCACCATGTAGAGGTAGAGAATGGAAAATGGTAAGCGTAACTTTAGCGACAGAAGGAAGCATCCTGAGGGGGTCAGGGAGTAAACATGGATTAACGACATTCTAGCAGCAATTAGGAAGAAGCAATTGGTATTGGCAGAGTTCGTAATTCGGAGGCAAGATAACCTTGAAAGAGCGCAAACACACACTAAAGACAAGAGACGAGGCACAAGCGCCGTTCGACTTGTGTCTCGTCTCTTGTCTTTAGTGGTCGTGTGTGTTTGCGCTCTTTCAAAGCTTTCCAAAAATGTACCAACTCGCCCAAAAAGAAGTGTTAAGCAAGATAACCGATTGTCTCTAAGGCTAGATTCCAAGGGAAGGCAAGCGTATCAGGGGGCGACATAAAGTTAGGTGGGCGGATGAGGTTGAGACTTCTGCGGTGGTTTGGAATACGTATTTTACACAAAAATTTTTAATAAAGAAAGAGATCGAGCTGGTTGCTGTTTAGGGTTTAACGTCCAGAAGCACCTCAGGTTCGTGGCGGATGCCGTAGTGAAAGGCTCTGAAAATTCCAGCTCCAAGTGGTCGAAATTTGTACTTGGGGTTTTTTAACATGCACAAAAACTGAAAGCAGACCGCGCACCACACAATAAACGAACCGCGGACAGCAGCAGACGACCAAAATGCCCTGTCTGCTCACACAGGTCTCGTTCGCGGATGCCGGGATTGCCCGCGCTCGAATAGACCGTCGTCTGCGCCGCCATCTATTGCAGAGGGTCATTCTCTTTCACCCCCTTGTCACGGCGTTTGAGAAGTGATTTTTCGAACAGCTTTCTCTAGGTTGCACACCTTCGATAAGCGTTATTAGTAAGCAAATTCAGTGAATATCGCAGCATATTACGCTACAATAGAAGCATGCGGGATTCTGCGGAGAAACACCCAGCGGATAACGTGCTTGTCGGTGGTATATTCGGCTTCACAGCACCGTGCTCCACAGTACGTATATTTAGCGGCGTTTTAAAAATAGATTGCTTTCGGAATGCAACTTTGTCCACGTGACCGATGAAGACAGAATCCAAAGACGAAGACACAGGTACAGTCACAGTCCACAAAAAACAGAAACCGAAACACGACGAAACCGAAACTAGAACTGAATAGATACAACACATGATATTACAATATGTGCCCCGTGAAATTAGAAATCTGCTTTGAAAACACTCGATTTCACATATTCCTATGGGCGCTAAGCTTACTTTTCACCGCCAGTCTGTAGCGGCATCGCGATCGCCACTTTTGTTTGTAAACGCGGTGTTGGTCTATCGGCTCCGGGCACACCGTTATACGTGCAATGATTGACGCTTCGTTCAGCGTCACTGATGGACACTTCTGCACCCAGAGTGGTAAAGCACCCCATAAGAATACTTGTACATAAATGCCTTAGAATCTCGTTTTTTTTTTTCCTACTTTGCCCCACAAGTACCATACCGGCCCTGGCATGCAGAAAAATCTCATTTACAAGGCGCTGTATTTTTAAATCAGTGCAATATCCGCATGGGAGTCACCCGGCGGCCGATAGTGGACGCGAGCGCAATACATAGAGATTCAATCGAAGTTTTCCGAACAATTGTTTCATTGTTCACTCATGTGGACAGCCGTCCGTTCACAGTTAGCACATGCTTAAAAAAATGAGAAGTACGCAATGATATTTAGAATCTATATTTATAAGACGGCACAAAGAGTGTATGTCGCGAATCTGGGCATTCCTCTGGCGCTCTGCCAGCTGATGTTTCTCCGAATCGCAGAAGCTCCTCCAGAAATCCAATATGCTGTTGTGTGCCTTCCACTGCTTCATAGTGTGGTCGTTGAAGATAGGCAGCCTAGATGCTCGACGCAAAAGGCAGCTCTCAAACGGCATGACAAAGAAACAAAATAAACAGCTCTCCTTTGCAGATGATAGCGTAGACAATACTCGGCCGTTGTGGTGGCTTGCACCGCGCACACAACGGCTCAGATGTCACCCTGGCGTCTTCCGCCATCTGCGCGCGAGCAACGTCAGCGGCCGGGATATCGTCTGCGCCGTCGTCGGGAACGGTGCGCAATTTGTTTTCGTTCGTTTCTCATGCCGTTTGAGAGGTGTATTACGCTTAGTGAATCTAGGCTGCCCAGTTTCAACGACCGCATACTATGAATCAGTGAAGGGCACCTAACAGCATATTGGACTCCTGTGAAAGCTTTCGCGATTCGGAGAACACCAACTCACAAGGCACCATTCAAGGGCTTGTCTGGCTTCACAGCAGGCAGCACTTATCGTGCTGTTTTAAATATATAGCTTCTAAATGACAGTGCATATTTTGCCACAGTCCTTTTTGAAGTGCACTGCAACGGTGAACGAATGGCTGCCTACATGGTGAAACGAAAAATTGTCCAGAGCGACCCCCATGCGCACGTGTCATGATGGTATCAAAATACATCGCATTCGACATGAGGTTTTATAATTTTGCAATATGTTTTAGGGTGTAGCAGGCTTTTCTTCATCAAAGGCCAACATCGTACTGACAATGTGCAATCATAAAACTGCGTTTATGACTTCTGTTTATATTCCTATGGGGCGCATTTCCACTCTCGACGCCGAAGGCGCCACTAGTAGCGCGCACGTCGCCCTGGCGTTAGTTGTGCTCGGAGCCTATCGACACAGGTCAAAGGATTACTTAACAAAACTGGCAAAGCGCAGCTACACGGATAAGCAACAGCAACGGGTGTCGCGGACGGGAGCCGTGAACTCTGTCGCTCCACATCCTTAAAAACGGAATAAGTGTCCTTCAGAACATTTTTTTCTTCATGTGATATAAGCCCTGTTTACATGGACCCGGCAGTGGAGGGTCGAGTTGGGGAGTTGAGTTGAGAAAACTCCACTTTACCTAATTTACTTGAACCCGACTTGACGAGCGCAGAACCGGAGCGGAGACGATGGAAGGATGGATGGAATATAGGAGCGTCCCCTTTGGAACGGGGTGGTAGCAGTAGCTCTCATGCTCATTTTTCTCCCTATGTCCTGTATTTGTTTTAGTTAACTATACCATCATTCTTTTTATTGAATTTTTGTTTCTACATTATTAACATTATGCCAATTTTTTGCTTTTAAGCCACCAACCTTGCAGTCGTTTTTTGCTAGCTTCCACCGCCGGTTTATTCATCCGGCCACTGGTATCTCCTCTAAACCCCCAGAGCTTCAGGAAGCGTGACTGCGCCTGCATCGACTTCCGGATGGATACCATTACATTCGAGTATAATATGGTCAATTGTTTCACTGGAGTTACCACATACAGCACATGCGTCTTCTTCATTATTGAATTTTTTTTTTTTGTAGCTGCATGTTCTAAGGCACCCTGATCTAGCTTCAAAAAGTAGGGCACTGCCTCTTGAGTTATCAAAGAAAGCTTCTTTCCTGATCTGCCTTTTCCACTTTCGGTATATTTCCACACTCTGTTTCTTTTCCATCGAATTAATCCAATTTTTACCTTCTGTGTTTTTCACCTGTTGCTTAACGCTCTTTGTTTCTTCGTCCTTGTGACCGGCATACTTACTGGTTAGTTTCTTAGTTCTTTTCCTCCATTGTGAGTCAACGCTGTTTAGGTATAGGCACTTAAATACTTTAGCTGCCCATCTGTTACTGTCCAATTTCCTCAGGCGTTCCTCATATAATATTTTACTCTGAGCTTCCCGTACTTCGAAAAATGCCCAGCCCATATCTCCCTGTACTGCCTCATTTGTGGTTTGCCGTGGGCCCCTAGTGCTAATCGCCCGACGGATCTCTGATTTATTTCTAATGTCGACTGTACCTCTGATTTTAAGCACAAAACCGCATTTCCGAAAGTAAGCCCGGGCACCATAATTCCTTCCCAAATACCCCTTAAAACCTTATACCAGTTGTATTCCCCACAATGCCCTCTGCTTCATTATCCCGGCATTTCTTTGTCCTTTGGCATTACGGCAATTACGGCGGCATCGCCTTGCGCCGAGGCGATGAACTAGCAGACGGCACCCAATTCCGGTTTTTTCCTTGAGCATATCTAGCGTTTTCCGTACTGTACTCCTCTCACACTGTGTCCCGACTCAACCCGACAGCGTTTACATGCTTCCTGCAGCAGAGCCGAGTCCAGTCAACCCACCCCCTGCGCGGGAGTTGAGTGGACTCGAGTCGTCGTCTTCTCGATCCGACTCGACGAAATTTAAATGAACCCGGCAACCGGTTTTCGACCCGGTAACTTAACTCAACCCACTCCTGTCGGGTCCATGTAAACGCCGCTTATACTGTTTCGCGTAGTTGTGGTCTGGTCGTCCAGTTTGAAACTATAAGCAAACTAAGCCAGCTTTTCCCTCTCCAATACCTCGAATGTTTCCAAAGTTCAACTATGGCCGCCCCTTCTACTTCTGAAGATGAGTGACTCTATCCTACACCTCATTAGAGGTCCCTTTACCTGCATTTGTGCAACGAGTGTAAATGCGGCTGATTTGAAGCACTTGATTTCTGCAATCCATAGCTGCACGACAAAAAAAATGCTCTCAATCACAGGGCACTCAAAACTCGGAATGCTAACGGGCAAAGGACCTCATGGATTGACCCCGAAGGCAGTTTTAATCCACCCTCAGTACAAAAAGAAACCATGGAACGGCTTCATCTCTTAAGCACCTCTCCTGTTTTTCCGAGAATGTGCACCGGAGTATTATAGTTACAGGCGGTCCACTGAGTGTAACACGTCACTTCTTTCTCGCCGCGGCAGTGTTCTGTGACAGCCTGCACCCACGTGGCTCGTATACCGATTGTCCCGTCTGTTCTCTTCCAGACGACGACGGGCGACCAATTCTGGGAGCGGGCGCCTCGTCGGTGTACATCAATGCCGTCTACACAAATGTAAGTCAGCAGCTCAGAGAAAACGATGTCCTAGAGCGCCACTAGCGCGCTGTACCGGAAGTTTAGCGTGCTTGCGAGACAGGTAATGGCAAGTATTCGTTTAAATGTTTGGTTGAGGAACCTTCGCCCAAAAAAGCGACAAACTTTCTTGCTGCGATGAGACTGTTGCAAGAACCACTGCACCCATAGCCTTGCGCAATGTAATAATTTCCAGGGTCCTATAGGCGGTTCTTCAGTGTTGTTTAGGAGTTTCTTACCGGTTAGAAAGCATATATGCGGACTGAGCTCTCGGCAGAACAAGACGTGGACGGCCTTCATTGCGCGATGTGTGAGAAACTAGCACCTCTTTTCAGAAGTCACATGAGGACTGCTGCAGTACAGAAGGCTACGTGTAACTCTGTAGGTGCTATCTCTATCCGAAGTTCGTCCCTCCCCTGCGCCAGCCCAAGGAAGCACAGCTTACATGTTTCCCAGCACTGTGCATGTTGTGACGCAGTGCAGTTGCCATCGTTTTTCTGATGTGAAAGTGCTTAGCACATGGCGCAATGAAGTGTGTGCAGGCACGTATTCTTCGAATGATATCTCTCCACCAGATAGCGCTCTGTTCTGTCGTCATGTCTCTTTCTTTCTTCGACTTTTTGCGCGTTTATTCATTTTCGCTGATATCTCTTTGACAGCCATATGCACACTTCGAAAATGTAATCAGTCTTTAACAGACATTTGACGCGGCATTAGTCGCAATGAATACAAGCATAATAGACAAGCTCGTGTGCGCTCTAAGGATAGTGTAGCTACTCGAAAGCGTAGCTACACCGTAGCACTCTGCATTCTGTCAGGTAAAGTAAAACGCATAACGCCCATACACTTTTAACGCGGAAGCACTAGGGGAAATACCACCTTCAGAAAATCCGCCGTCAGTTTTTGCGGCGTTGGCGCCCCTAGCGGCAGCAGAGAGGGTGACTCGCTCAGTTCTCAATACGTCAGCAATAAGTGCGCAGTATGTACGCAAGTGCACGCCGCCGCCGCCGCTCCAGTCCGGACGTGTTCCTGGCCAGTCCTTTTTAAGTGTGCGGAACCGCTTCCCAGTAGTGTCCTGTCAAACCGACCCGCCACGCATCGCCCAGTGATACAAAGCTCGCTAGCCGCTACCGATTAACTTTTACCATTGCCTACTGCCGCTAATTCCCGTGCTTAGCGAAATTCTGTTTCGTAATGGTGGTTTAACAGCGCAAAACAGACACAGACGAAGCTGTAAGTTCAGCGCTTGTTCGTGTGTCTTGTTTCTTTCTTAGTCGGTGTCTGTTTTGCGCTGTTAAACCGTCATTATGAAGCCACGTACACCAACTAGCCCAGTCTGCAGTTCTTCGAAAGTTCGTTCCTGACGAGCGTCGATTAAACACGTTTGGCCCATAATTGGCAAACAAAAGGCAGCTGCGGCTTGGTTAAAGAAGTAGAGACAAAATTATTGTATATGTATATTTTTTTATAATTGCGTTTAAGGTTACGTTACGCGAGCCATTTCGTGGAATTCACCACAGCCATCTAAATGTTCAGAATGGGAGTGCACTAATGATTACACTACACTAGAACGAAAGTACAGCAGGCAACACGAAGCGCCGAATAACCGCCCTTATGGCACAACATCCCGCCTCACATTCAGGGGCTGCTAGGTCTGATTTCAGGCTTGGCCAGGTTTTCGGCGAGTATAACATCTCCCAGGGCAGCACGCACCAATGACCCAATGTATTGGGACTGTGTAGACGCCCCAGAGGTCCCAACACACTCCCTTTAATGGCCCCATGGTATGTGCTACCTGGGCCGGTTCGCTGTTTTGTGTCGAAGTGCTTAGGAAAACTAGCTGTGTTTTAACTTGTGGTTAAATCTGGAGTAACGCGAGAGCAATCTCCATGGCTACGCTTAGGTTCGGCTTGAAAGTAAAGACATGGCTTTTGCATATTAGTTTACTCTATGGTTTCAGCTTTATTTATGCCATAGGAGAAGAACTCCCTTTGCCTCTCGTCGTTGACCATTCTCATCCGGGTGCAGAAGACTTCCAGTGGTATGTGTTGTATTTGGGGCTCGCGTGACTCATCCCACCCCTCACGTCAGTTGTTAGATTTGGGTCGCGGCCCCATCGGTAGCGTTGGCCTGGCGGCTCCGTGGCTCGGCGGACGGCGTCAACGGTCCCAGCAAAGACGAGGCGTCGACCAACAAAACAACGTTTAATACAACATCATGAAGGAACGGGCAGAGAAACAGACCCGGAGAGAATACTGACATGCTCACACAGCTGGTGTCTGGCGTCGTCACTGCGACGTCATCCAAGTAGACTGTCGCAG
Organism: Amblyomma maculatum; assembly: GCF_055883805.1. Taxonomy (NCBI): domain Eukaryota; kingdom Metazoa; phylum Arthropoda; class Arachnida; order Ixodida; family Ixodidae; genus Amblyomma; species Amblyomma maculatum. The sequence continues at coordinate 38,116,132 of NC_139351.1, read as the reverse complement.
CGGAGTCTGCCGCTGATTTTTATACGCTTGTCAGTTCAGAGGGCGTGTCTGAACAAGAAGAGATAACTTAATCGTCGGTGGCGCGACAGAACTCTCTTCCACCTCCTGCAGACGGGCGAGAGCGACGCTCTCTCTCTCTCTCTCTCTTTAGAGCGCCGGGCATGGCCAGCGTTTGCACACACACGCACGCACACACATTCGGCACGTGGGGGCGAACGCACGGAGACACGCTCGCGGGAGGAAGTGGAGGAAGCTTTGGGCGGCCGGCCGGACGGAGCTGAAATGGCCGAAACGCTCGCTGCTTTGCCTGTTGCTTCGCTGTGGCCGCGTCAGCTGTCGCACTTGTCAGTGGCTAAACGTAACATATGACATTGTCTCTACGTTGAACTCGGGGGCACACCGCCGTCACAAACTTCGAACAAACCTTCTGTCCTAGCAACTCGCTGTTGTTGTTTGCTTCTACCAACTGCCGAGTTATTTGTCTTCTTCCTCTTTTTCTTCTTTTCCCTCTTCTTCCTTTTCTTCTTTTCTTCTTCTTCTTTTTTTCCTTCTTTCTCTTCTTTTTCTTTTTGTTTATTTTCTTCTTTTTCGTTCTCTTTTTCTCCTTTCTTCCTCTTCTTTTCCCTCTTTTTCATGTTCATGTTGCACGGTGCCACGCCGACGGCTTGAAAACCTACCGCTTTGTAGCTTTCGCTGCAAAACAATCATCATCATTTATTGAACCCTCAAGGACCCTTTTCAAAATATTACATATGGGTGAGGAGACGACGTACATAAAACAATACATGAGCAAAGCCAAATATTTTGTAACAACAACAAAAATATCTAGTACAATGTATATATAAACATACAATGAGAGAAATGAGGACAACGAATGCAATCAATAAATCAAAAATTGCAATCGAGGAGAGCAAGGGAACTGCAAACGATTGTCTCAAATGCATAAAACTAAGGATGAGAAATAAAACTTTGACAAATTTAATGTTCAAAGCCAGACAGTATCTTCTAATAAAGCGCAGTGTTTTAGAGCTTTCGCCGAACAGTTTAATGATATTGTAACTCCTGAAGAAGATGAAGGTTACAGCACAAGTGAAGGAAAACGACGTTGGAAAAGACCCTCGTGCCCGACGCACTGCCGTTGACCAGCTGAGCTCCCTGCCCTATCGTCCTGCTGTTAAGCGCTCCGACGTCTTAACCCCGTCGTAACAAATTGGTGGTCAGGAGCTGGGTACGACTACCCATAAGACGGATGCTCAACCGCTGGAGCTTTATCGGAGCCGTTGCCTCGCTGGTTTCCCACCCTTTTCAACAAGAATGCAGCAGGCTACCGAGCAGCCCCGAACATTAACACGGGACCATCTACCCCCGTCTGGCGCCGTGCCACCGACCACCACGAATGCGACGCTACCGTTTCGCGAGCCTCGTTCCTTTGCCGGTCAAGCAGGGGAAGATGTTGATGACTGGCTCACTCATTATGAACGTGTGAGCCGCTATAACCGTTGGGATTCGTTGGCTAAACTAGCGAATGTTGTCTTCTTCTTGACGCAAACCGCCTTGCTGTGGTATGAGAACCACGAGGACTGCCTGACAACTTGGGAAAGTTTTGTCGAAGCAATCAAGGAATGTTTCGGCGACCTAGCTGCAAAAAAGAGACAGGCCGAGCAGACACTTGCTCAGAGGGCCAAGGCAGCAGGAGAAACTTGCACCGCCTACATCGAGGCCATACTCAAGTTGTGCAAAACCGTCAACAGCAGGATGACTGAGGACAATTAAGTAGGCCATCTGATCAAGGGCATTGTGGAAGACTTCTACCACTTCCTCCTTGCCAAGGACAACTTCAGTTCGGTCTCTGACGTTATCCAACACTGCCGAACATTCGAGACCTAAAGACTCGTCGCATTACACCGAAATGTGGATGGCTCGCAAATGTCACTACATTGGCTAGTATTGAACAGTCGCCATCTCAAAGCCTCCTGTGCGCCATCCGTGAAATTGCTCGAGATTAGATGTCACGACGTGCGCAGCTTGCCCGGCCTAATGGTTTCGGTGGTGACGTATATGTTCTGCCAACCTATGGGGGAGAATGCCCGCCGATGTCCGCGAATGTCACCGACATCGCCTGCCGCAAAGGCCTGTACACGCCGTGACCAAGACCCGAATAGAATTACTAACAATTCTCTTACCATTAGCGCAGAGATCCCCGCCTTTACTCCAGTCGTACATCGCGCAGATCGCCGGACAGCTACATCGTCCCGCAACCACCATCTAGATATTGGTCACGGCCTACCATGCAGGAGCCAGCTGAACGCCGCTACAAAGTAGGCCATCTGCTCAAGGGCATTGCGGAAGACGTGTGCCACTTCTTCATTGCCAAGGACAACTTGAGTTAGGTCTCTGACCTTATCCGACACTGCCGAACATTCGAGACCCTAAAGACTCGCCGCATTACACCGAAATTTGGACGACTCGCAAATGTGACTACAGTGGCTAGTATTGAACAGTCGCCATCTCAAAGCCTCCTGTGCGCCATCCGTGAAATTGCTCGAGATTAGATGTCAGGACGTGCATGAGCAGCTTGCCCGGCCCAATGGCTTCGGTGATGACGTATATGCTCTTCCGACCTATGTGGGAGCATGCCCGCCGATGTCCGCGAATGTCACCGACTTCGCCCGCCGCGAAGACCTTTACACTCCGTGACCAAGACCCGAAGAGAGTTAACAACAATTCTCTAACCATCAGCGCAGAGATCCTCGACCTTACTTTAGTCGTACATCGCGCTGATCGCCGGACAGCTACATCGTCTCGGAACCACCATCTAGATATTCGTCGCGGGCTACCATGCAGGAACCAGCTGACACGCCACTTTTTTATCGACGTCTTCCGGTGTGCTACCGGTGTGGTGTCGCGGGTCACATTTCCCGCTACTGCCATCGGCGCGCATCGTTCAGGAATCCCCGACAGCATCGAACCGACGTGCCGTCCAGCCCTACATCGACACCTGTCGGCCAGATCATCCTCCCCGGAGGGGCCGTTTGCAAACCAAAGGGTTCCGCAGCCATTCTTCAGTGTCTAGCAGTACCGTGACACCGCTCCGTCATTTCGTGTGCGCCGTTCCCCGTCACCACGGCGCTAATATCCGCCACCCTTAAGAAAACTAGCCAGCGCGGCTGGTGGAGGTGAGGTCGCTAGACAATGTGCGCTGCTATCTAGTATTCCTCCGTCTGTGCACATATGTTAAAGAATAAGGTTATTGTAGTTGTTGACGGTTTGTCTACAATGCCGTTGGTAGACACTGGTTCTGCTGTTTCGGTCTTGAGTTTAGAATTTAAGAACCTTTTGAAGAACGAAGTCATGTTTATTTGGTACAAAACTGATAATTTGTATGGAGTGAGTGGAGAGTTATTGTATCCGGTTGGGATGTACAGCGTTAAAGTTTCTTTAGGAGGCACAGTATTTCCGGCGCAGTTTGTAGTACTCGATCTACACACGGCGTAATCTTGGGGATTTACTTCCTGCGTATGTGCGTGCGCTGCAGTTGATTGCCGGACGGGAGCGCTAAGTGTTAGTGGTTCTCTTCTTCGTGAACTTTTGGAAGAGTTCAAATTATGAAGACGTTGTGTTTGTGTGTGAAGTTGTCGTACCGCCACATTCTGCAGTGTGCGTCCAGGTGTCCAGCTTCCGTGCCATTACCGACTCATTTGAGGCTTCTGTGGCGCCTCTTCATTCACATTGCGTAAAGAGAAACGTGTTAGTGCCGCAATGTTTGGTTTGTGTGAAAGAGGGCCGTACCGGACTGTAGACTAAAAATTGCTCACCGTAACCGGTTGTTTCTCCAGCGGTCTTGAAACTAGCTTCATTTAACACAGCTATACTGAATTACGTAGCTCTCGTTACTCCTTCTCCCGACAACCTCGTTTCTCACTCGCCCGCTGACGAGAAGTTTGTTCCAATTATCAGCGCATCTTTGAACGCCTCGCAACGCCAGATCTTGACGAGCCTATTGTCTCAGCACGTCTCGGTCTTTGGTTTCGAACAGTCCGACAGCTCGCAACGTTTTCCTCTGTCTCGCGCACGCCATAGGATTGACATGGGATCTGCCCATCCGATCCGTCAAAAGCCGTACCGTGTGTCGCTATCAGAGCATACGATCATCACCGAGCAAGTCCAAGACATGTTGAACAGGGGCGTATTACAGGAATCCTCCAGTCCTTGGGCTGCTCCCGTGGTATTGGTAAAGAAAGAAGACGGAACATGGAGGTTCTGAACCGATTATCGTCGCCTTACTAACTTCATCACTAAAAAGGATCTGTGTCCTCTTCCGCGTATCGACGATGCCACAGATTGTGTTTTCTCTGTGTCTTCTATTCAGTTGATTTGCGATCGGGGATATTGGCAGATTCCGGTGGACCCTGCTGACAAGGAAAAAACTGCATTTGCTACGCCGGACGGCATATTTGAATTCAACGTGATGCCCTTCGGCCTATGTAATGCGCCTGCCACATATGAAAGACTTATGGACACGATACTCTGTGGCCTCAAATGGGAAATCTGCATATGCTGTTTAGACGATGTTGTTATTTTTGGCGGGACTTTTACAGAACATAACACGCGACTCGCTATTGATTTAGATTGCCTGCAGAAAGGTGGCCTTGTCCTCAATTCTAAAAAGTTCTGTTTTGGAGAACGTCATGTGCTGGTATTCGGGCATCTTCGGCAACCGGCGAGCATGTAATTGCGTACGCAAGCCGTTCCCTCCGCAAACCTGAGCGTAACTACACTGTTACGGAGCAGGAGTGTCTCGCTGTAAGTTTCGCTGTTCAGCGGTTTCAGTGCTACCTTTATGAACGCCATTTCATGGTTGTGACAGACCATCATGCCCTGTGTTGGCTCGTCGACCTTCGTGATCCATCTGGTAGTCTGGCACGCTGGGCCCTTTATCTGCTGGAGTACGACTTCACTGTTTCGTACAAGCGTTGCCGCAAACATGTCGATGCAGACTGTCTTTCACGTCTTCCCCTTCGACCGAATGTGACTCTGCTGATTTCGATCACTACATCGCCTCCGTCGTGCCCGAGTTTTCCGACGCCTCGGCTCTGCTGACTGCGCAAGAGACTGACATAAGCCTTGAGCCACTGCTTGCGGCGGCGCGGGATTCGACTGCTTCCAGCCCATTTTGTCGCCGTGGCGGCCTTCTGTACAAAAAGGCTTACTCAAGCACCGGCACGAATTTTCTGCTTGTGGTTTCCGAGAACTACCGCTTATGCATCCGGCGTGCCATGCACGACGACCCCACTTCCGGGCACCTGGGCTCTGCACGAACGCTCCATCGTGCCGGGGACCGGTTTTATTGGCCAAAGATACGCCAGACGACTGAGCGATACGTGGCGAGCTGCACTGAGTGCCAGCGACACAAACGTCCTACGTCCACGCCACAGGGTCTGCTGCCTCCTGTGACTCCACCACGTGGTGCATTTGAGAAAGCCGGAATCGACCCAGTGGGTCTCTTCCCGAAGTTATCCGACGAAAATCGTTGGATCGTGGTTTGTGCCGACTATTTCACCCGCTACTACGAAACGGCAGCTCTTCTTCAGCCATCGCTCACTGCATGTCCCTGTTCCTGCCCCGTTCTGTGATCCTCCGCCATGCACCTCCGCGAGTGATCATCCGTTATTGAGGTCGCCAGTTTATGGCAGATGTTGTGGAAGAGCTTCTCCGTTTGTGCGCGTCGCATTTTCGCAATTCCACCCCATATCACCCTCAAATCAACGGCTTGAGGAGCGCACAAACCGCACACTCGTCAACATGTTATGTATGTACACTGTACCTGATCACAAGAATTAGGATATTATAGTGCCGTTTATACGATTTGAATTCAACCCTGCAACACATGAGACGACAGCCCGTTCTTCCTTCTATATGCCTCTCCTCCTCGGTATTGTCTAGACACAATTCTTCCTTACTCCGTCCATGACGAACTGTGCATCGCAGAAACTCTTTGTCGAACCGTAGAAGCTCGCCGTCTCACCCGTTTGCGAATTCTCGCTTCGCAAGAGTGTTCGAAAGCTCGGTACGACAGCCGGCATAACTATGTCTTATGCCCCTGGAGACTTAGCGTGACTTTGGCGACCTTTCCGAAAGAGTGGTTTAGCCCAGAAAAAGTTGGCGCATTACGCTTGCCCTTACGTTGTGCTCGAGCGCGTTAGCAAAGTGAACTACCGAATAGCACGTAATACAGCTAGTGGTCGTCGCTCAGTCACAACCGAAGTTGCCCATGTGGCCCGGATGAAGCCGTGTCACTCTCACGGTAACGAATAACTACCTAGCTCGGGAGGCTTCGTCTGCCCAGATGGAAATGTAACGGTCCTGAAGAAGATGAAGCTTACAGCACGAGTGAAGGAGAAAGACTTTGGAAAAGACTCGTGCCGGATGCGTTGCAGTTGACCAGCTGAGCTCTCTGCCCTATCGTCCTGTTGTTCAGCGCTCCGACGTCTTACCCCCGTCATAACAATATGTTCGGACCAATTTAATATGCTTGAGATTAATACACCGAGGTAACGATATGTTAAACTCAGTCAATGTTTCACAGGTATTAAAAAGTAGACGTGGGTGAAGTTAGACCATTTGAGCGAAGCTTGCATAAACTTGCACTTTGAAATCTTGTAGAGGGACGAAGACGACAAAGTGCTGTGCTCGCTTGTGGAAGGTGAGAAACGGCGAAGTGTGTGTGATTCGTGCTGGACGCCTCTGCCATGAAGTTGTTCATCTGGCCAGCTATCTCTTTGTAAATATCTGTAAATACATCCGTGTATCTACGTTACATTATTGGTTGAGATGCTGGGTAACGACGAGCAGGAGCGGAGGTCCATCAGGGAGAAGGTTGAGGCGGTACAGGATGTCATCGCGAAAAACAAAAGTGCAAGGTCGGAGGTGGCACCGCTGAGGCGATCGATTAGTGGACGCAAGGAGGAGTCTTGCGGCGGCTCGTCCGCGATGTTAAGCAGATCACAGACAGCGAACAAGCAAGAGCCGAGGTCACTGTCTGCAGGATCTAGCGGTTCCACAGGGGGACGAGACAGGCGGTCAGCGTCTTGATTTCAACGCCCTTACTTGTAGACAACGGTGTAAGAATACTCTTGAAGGCGCAATGCCCAACGACCAAGCCGGCCTGTAGGGTCCTTCAGTGAAGAAAGTCAACAAAGAGCGTGGTGTCCGTCACAACCGAGAAAGGACAGCCAAACAGGTAGGGTCGAAATTTAGACGCGGCCCAAACAAGGGCTAGGCACTCGCGCTCTGAAATGGATTAACTACGCTCGGCAGTGGAAAGAAAGCGGCTGGCATATGCAATTACACGGCATTGACCTTGGTGACGTTGGGCTAGCACGGCCCCGATACCACATCCGCTGGCATCTGTGCGAACTTCTGTTGGAGCCGACGGGTCGAAATGGGCTAATACAAGTCGTGAGGTGAGCAAGTGAATCAGTGAAGAAAATGAGTTTTCTTGAGCAGGGCCCCAGGTAAAAGGGGCTTCTTTCTTAAGGAGGTCGGTGAGGGGACGGGTGATGGTAGCACAATTTTTGATGAAGCGTCGGAAATAGCACAAACCGACAAAGCTGCGCACATCCGTAGAAGATCGAGGCATAGGGAAGTCCTTGACAGCTTGAAATTTAGCAGGATCTGGGCGGACACCAGAAGCATCGGCAAGACGCCCGAGGATTGTGAGTTGGCGGCGTTCGAATTGGCATTATCAAACAATTGCGCCACCGATGTCGCCGATTTCATGCTTCAAAATGTCAGCCTTCACCACGGTGCTCCACGCCAATTGCTGACGGACCGCGGCCGCTACTTTTTGTCCCGGGTAGCTGATGACATACTCCGATCCTGTTCCATGCAACATAAGCTCACTACAGCGTACCATCCTCAAACGAACGGGCTTGACGAGCGGCTGAACAGGACCCTCACTGACATGCTACGTACGTCGCACCCGACCAACGTGATTGGGACATTGCCTTGCCCTATGTAACATTTGCTTACAATTCGTCGCGGCATGACACCATAGGCTATTCGCCATTCTATCTTCTATTTGGTCGACATCCTGCATTTCCCGTGGATACACTGCTGCCGCCATCTTTGGAGTCGACCGCGGAGTACGCACGTGACGCCATCAATCAAGCAACTATGGCCCGCGAAATCGCCCGCGACCGTCTCACATCCTCCCAGACCTACCAGAAGTCTGGTTACTACCGCTGGCATCGCCCAGTACACTATGTCCCAGGATAACGCGTTCTCGTTTGGTCTCCTCCTCGGCGTGTCGGTCTTCGTGAGAAGCTCCTTCGTCAGTACAACGGCCCTTATCGTGTGCTCCGTCAGGTGACCGACGTGACTAATGAGGTTGCCCCTCTTGATTCTCCGACATCATCCACCCACCCTGCCACCGACGTTGTTCACGTAGTTCACATCAAGCCGTAAAATGCACCTGCTCCGTCTTCTACTTAGCACCGGGACGGTGCTTTCGCCGCCGGAAGTTATGTCAAGGGACGACGACGACAAAGTGCTGTGCTCGCGTGTGGAAGGTGGAGAACGACGAAATGTGTGCGATTCGTGCTGGGCGCCGCTGACATGAAGTTGTTCATCTGGCCAGCAATCCCTTTGTAGATACCTGTCAATACATCCGTCTATCTACATTACGATATTAAGCTTCATTGGCCACTTATTACACCAGTCCTCTAATAAAGTTAAGTCATCCTTGAGTATGTTCTGGCCGTAATGAGATGAAACTGCGTGATGGAGGGCACAGTCGTCTGCGTAGAGACATATCGATGATGCAATGCCACAGAGCAGGTCGTTAATATAAATGAGAAGAAGCGGGCCAAGAACTGAGCCTTGTGGAACGCCAGAAAGAACCTTGGTTGAGGCTGAAGATGTTCTCCTAAGACGGTGAACTGAAAGCGGTCGATAAGAAAGCATTTAATCGAAAATAAGATTAATGGGTCCAGGCTGAGAGAAGAAAGTGATGAGTCGCAAATGAGGAATACGATCAAAAGGGTTTGAAAAGTCTAAAAATAAGGGAGTAATTACTCATTGCATCCAACCAAGCGCAGCCATACGGCTACACAGGAATGCTATACGTTTCTCACTCGAAATCATGGCCTCAGTCTGTCGAAAATCTGAAACAGCTGATGAGCTGCGCTCAAATTTCGCATTAGGAAGTAATGTAATCGTCGGCATGTTTTTTTCTCGTGCTTCTTCAGCAGCCGAACGGTGGCTTTTACGCAACGGCACGTTTAAGGTTGTTTCTCTTCTCCATTATAGCCAACTTGTGAGAACTCACAAGGCAAATTACAATACCCGGTAATTAATTTAATACGGGAAGCTGGCATGGGTTTATAGCGCACCTGCCGGGGTTTGCCCACGGGGCTAAATAAAGAGATGTTATCGTTATTACGGCACTTTTCCTGTGTCAAAAGTGTTGAAGACAGTTTATTCAGATATTTTAGATTCGTTATAAATTATGGACAGCTTTCAAGGTTCTCGTTTGGGGAAATCTCATCGGATGGACAAAGGTCGTTCTGTGAAAAGGGCGCTTAAGAGCTCCATGTCCTTATTCAGGAACACAGTGCATATGTAGCCCTGTTTCGAAGTAGCGACTGCATATTTCAGCACCACTGACGTTAGGGCCACAAAGGAGTCAACAACTGCGCTATTACTAGCACGCAGCACTCTTTTGTCTGCTATCGCGCTGTTTTAACAACCTTGCATACCGTGCGAATATGACTGCTGTCATTTCGCCTGACGGCACACGTACAGTTCTGCATTCAGGCGACTCTCGCTTCTTCTTTTAGACTAGCCAACATGTGATACAACACGCTTGCACTCCTGTGCGCTCGGGTGCCGTCAAAAGTAAAAGGAAGGCAGATAATGTGGTAGTTTTATTTCACTGTCCCCATTTCAGGTTAACATTCTTGTCTCGCTGACAACGATGTTTAAATATGTAAACCAACAAGCCCTCGTTTTCACCCCGTTTCTCGTGTCCTTAGCTGTCGTTTTGGAAATGCACACTGCAACAATGATACCCGACCGTTACATTTTATACCCGGAGAAATTTAACAGTTTTACCAGAGTCGCCTTCCGTCTACTACTGATGGCACCTGCACCTACAGCAGTTGCACAGCCCCGTATAAACTGTCTGGAGTCCTTGCAGGGTTACGCGAGTCGGCGCACGTACATCGTGACCCAGTACCCGCTCATCATCACGGTTGAGGACTTCTGGCAGCTGGTCTACGACTCCGGCTCCCAGACCATCGTGCTGCTGAACGACGTGGACGCCAAAGACGAGGTAATCATGGCGATGGGTTGCGATGCTTGTGCGCTACATGAAGTGTTTGTACCGTGGCTCAGCGGGTGTCGTCGTATTAGGTACAAGCGACCGAACACGCAATATACATTTTGCCTGACCAGCATCTGCCAGGTAGCGGCAGCTTCCCGAGGACAAAATTCCTGCGCAGCTATGTTTAAATCGTTTGTTAGTTTGGTTTATACGCTTTAACCTCCCAAAGTGACTCAGCCTATATGATCCACCCTAGTGAAAGGCAAACACAGACGACCGCAGGAGGACGCTCGGAGACAGGGTACCTAAGGCTGTTTCATTATTTCACTAAACGCTTTACCGAGCCCACGTTCAACGCTTCCAGAATTTAGGATGAGATCATGTGGAGACGTCGTCAGCAAAGTGAGGCGCAAAGTTAAAAACAGCGCAGCACTCGAATTAGGGCGTTTGGTTCATGCCACAGCGCCAGTTCTGCTTACCAAAAGTGGCCCACTTGGCACTCTCATTGCAGCAGGAGGCCTCAAAACCTCAACCTCAATGGTCTTTACAGTTGTGATGTATGGATGCGAGAGTTGGACTGTGAAAAAGGCTGACCGCCGAAGAATTGACGCGTTTGAATTGTGGTGCTGGCGAAGACTCTTGAGAGTTCCTTGGACTGCCAGAAGATCAAATCAGTCGATATTGTCGACCATAAACCCTGACTGCTCATTGGAGGGTCAAATTTTAAAGTTAAAGCTCAGCTACTTTGTTCATCTGATGAGAAGAGAGGAGTCGCTGGAGAAAGATTTGACGTTGGGAAAGGTTGAGGGTCGCCGGAGAAGGGGTAGGCAGCGAACGCGTTGGTTAGGTGGCATCCTCGAGGCACTGCAGATGAAGTTATGTGATGTTAGGAAGATAGTGAGAGACCGGAAAGCGTGGCGTGACATGGTCCATAGGGTCACGAAGAGTCGGACACGACTGAACGACTAAACTGAAACTGAATGTCCACACACACACACACACACACACACTATATATATATATATATATATATATATATATATATATATATATATATATAAACGCAATGCATTGTCTTCAGCGAGGAGCACAGAAAGTTTCCTTACTTGGAATGATGTATGTTCAGGAAATGGGTGAAATATCCAAGCGTAACCTAGCGTTTCATGGCTCACCTCACGAAATGTATATAACAGACCTGTTCTGAAGCTTTTGAAGGCCGTGACGCCAACCGCAGTATTCTGAGAGTCCCGTGATTTAGTCTGCACTGCTCTTTCCGTTCTCTAAAGTGATGACTAACGGCTGCTTAAATAGCTTATAATTCGTGGCTTGAGGATCGAGGTGTTACATCAGCAGTTGTAGATGTCATGCAAAACTGCTTCATTAAATATCTGCACCAGGGCACCATACAGAAAACTAATTAGGCAGCCATTAGCAGACTTTGATGACCTGGTGGCCAAATGATTGCGCTAATGGTGCAGTGCTTCGCTCCGCCCCCCCCCCCCCCCCAATAGGAAATATGAAAACGCTTCCTGTTATACAGTTCATTTGCGGTTCTTTATTAAAGCCTTATATATGCACACCGCATATGGGGAATTTAAGTTGTTTGAAGGAAAAGGTAAAGTGTGCGAAGGGTTACGACAGCTGAAATAAATGCATACATGATACTTATATGGATTATATGCGATACTTGCCATGTGTTTTTTGCGGTTGTGTGTTAACTGTATCGCATGGATTACCTTTTTTTTCAGAATAAACTAACTGGTCTAGCGAACTTTATTGCGCAATAAATTATCATGTATGTATGTATGTATGTATGTATGTATGTATGTATGTATGTATGTATGTATGTATGTATGTATGTATGTATGTATGTATGTATGTATGTATGTATGTATGTATGTATGTATGTATGTATGTATGTATGTATGTATGCGTGCATGCATGTTTGAATGTATGTATGTATGTATGTATGTATGTATGTATGTATGCGTGCATGCATGTTTGTATGTATGTATGTATGTATGTATGTATGTATGTATGTATGTATGTATGTATGTATGTATGTATGTATGTATGTATGTATGTATGTATGTATGTATGTATGTATGTATGTATGTATGTATGTATGTATGTATGTATGTATGTATGTATGTATGTATGTATGTATGTATGTATGTATGTATGTATGCATAACTTTATTAAGGATGTTCTCCCTGATGACTGGAAGATGGAGAAGGTGGTTCCCTTGCACAAATCAGGTAACCCTCATTGTCCACCAAAAACAGGCCCATATAATTAACTAGTGTACCATGCAAACTTTTTGAGCACATCATTTACTGCCACATTGCAATCTTTCTCGAGTACAACTATCAGCACGGCTTCAGAAAACCTATTCCTGTGAAACTCAACCGCTCTGCTTTACTAATAACTTATTTTCTGCTATTGATCGTTCATCCACAATAGACTGCATATTCATTGACTTCGCTAAAGCTTTCGACACCGTGTGCCACAGATTACTAATGCTCAAGCTAAGAGCACTGAACTTCGATCCAAACGTTCTTAAGTGGATAGAATGCTTTCTTTCTAATCGCATGCAGTTCGTAACAGCTAATGATTGCAATTCACCCGTATACCCTGTAACTTCTGCCGTACCACAAGGATCTGTCTTAGGATATACATTAATGGCTTACCTGACAACATATCGTCTTCAATAAGACTGTTTGCTGACGATTGTGTTATGTATCGGGAAATCCTTGACCCTGCCGATCATCTTGACCTTTAATCTGATCTAGATATTATTTCTTCTTGGTGTGACACTTGGTTAATGAAACTAAACCATACTAAATGCAAGACAATGCGGATTTCGCGTAATCTTACTAACTACACTCTCTGCGATTACAAGCTTAGTGGTGCCCATCTAACCAAAGTTGCATCTTATAAATATCTCGGCGTGCACATTTCTGATGACCTTTAATGGAAAACTCACATCGACTACGCAACAAAAAATGCCAGTCGCACACTAGGTTACGTACGCCGGAATCTTTCTCTTGCTCCTACTAATATAAAGTTGATGCTTTATAAAACCATGGTCCGACCGAAACTCGAGTATGCGTCATCAATCCGGGATCCGCACATAAATACACTCATTAATAATGCTCAAGCCATCCAAAATCGTTCTGCACGTTTCATACTATCAAACTATCAGCGTACTGCCAGTGTCTCCATCGAAGAGACAGACGCCCCTCGCACCTGCTCCTGCTCTGCACTGCGCATTCCACACATTCCAGAGCGGTTCCACAGCGAAATGCTCGACTGGTAGCTCGCTACAAAAGCAATCATCCTTCAGCTGATGAGGAAGATTTTAGATTTATTGACTCACATAAATTATTCGCAGTAAGCTGACGGCGAGGCATATCGTAGCGCACTTCCAGCCCGAACTTATTACTCCTCCTTTCTGCAACCGCAGGGAATGGCGACCAGGCATGAATTTCGAGATATTATTTCTCAGTATATTCAGTGTGTTCGTCAGGAGGGCTTTAAGCTTGATATCGCTTGGTGCTTGACATTCGTGGGGGCCATAATATACTGCTGCTTGTCTTGTACTAATGCTCCTATTCGTTTATTCAGTCGCACAGCGCTAGACATGCTCAAATAGTCGTGGGCTATGATAATCTATTTATCCTTCGTTTGGTCACCGCGGTGATTTCTGAAGCACGGCTTAATATTCCTGTACAGGTCACCCCGCTCTCATTTTTGAAGCTGCGTGGTACTGCAGCGGCAAACATCTGTTGTCCGACAAAAGTAAGCGCCTCTCTCTAAGTAGAAGAGCTCGAATGTCCGACCGGCATTCGTCGCTTGCCTCCAGGGTTAGAAATGAATGGCGCATTTATGCCTTCCTCGATTAAACCTGTTTACTTGTTTACTTGGGACCAACTTGTACGCTACGAACACTTTTTAAGTTGTATCTTCAAAGACTACATTTCACTGCTTCAGGAGATGTCCATAAGGCAGACTGGTAGCTCATCATCATCATCATCATCATCATGATGATGAGCTACCATCATCATCAGCCTGATTATACCCACTGCAGGGCGAAGGCCTCTCCCATATCTCTCCACTTAACCCGGTTCTGTGCTAGCTGCATCCACTTGACCCCTGCGAACTTCTTAATCTCATCCGCCCACCTAACTTTCTGCCGCCCCCTGCTACGCTTTCCTTCCCTTGGAATCCAGTTTGTTACCCTCAGCGACCATCGGTTATCCTCTCTTCGCACTACATGTCCTGCCCATGTCCATTTCTTCTTCTTAATTTCCACTAGAATGTCGTTAACTTGAGTTATTTCTCTGACCCACTCTGCACGCTTTCTATCTCTTAATGTTACCCCTACCATTTTTCGTTCCATAGCCCTCTGGGTTGTCCTCAACTTAAGTAGAACTCTCTTGGTTAGCCTCCACGTTTCCGCCCCATAGGTGAGTACAGGCAAGATGCAACTGTTGTATACTTTCCTCTTGAGCGATACCGGTAAGCTGCTAGTCATAATCTGCGAGTGCTTGCCAAATGCGCTCCATCCCAATCTAATTCTTCTTGTTATTTCCTTTTCATGGTCCGGATCTGCGGTTACTACCTGTCCTAAGTAGATATATTCGCCTACTACTTCCAGTATTTCGCTACCTAATGTAAACTCCTGTTCCTTCCCGAGGCTGTTGAACATTACCTTAGTCTTCTGCATATTGATTTTCAAGCCTACCTTTCTACTTTTCCTGTCTAGGTCATCAATCATTATTTGCAGTTCATCTCCCGAGTTGCTTAGCAAGGCAATGTCATCAGCAAATCGCAGATTACTGAGGTATTCTCCATCTACCCTTATCCCTAACTGTTCCCATTCCAAGTCTCTGAATACTTCCTCTAAACAAGCTGTGAATAGTACTGGGGAGATTGTGTCTCCTTGCCTAACACCTTTCTTTATGGGAATTTTGTTACTTTCTTTATGCAGAACTATGGTTGCTGTGCAGCCACTATATATATCTTCCAGCACTTTCACGTACGGCTCGTCTACCCCCTGATTTCGCAATGCCTGCATCACCGCCGAGGTTTCAACTGAGTCAAATGCTTTTTCGTAATCAATGAATGCTATGTATAAGGGCTGGTTATATTCCGAGCATTTTTCTGTCACCTGATTGATGGTATGGATATGATCGATAGTAGAGTACCGTTTCCGAAACCCTGCTTGATCCTTTGCTTGATTGCAGTCTAAGGTTGTCCTGATTCTATTAGCGATTACCTTAGTAAATACCTTATACGTAACAGACAGTAAGCTGATTGGTCTGTAATTTTTAAGGTCCTTAGAGTCCCCTTTCTTGTGAATGAGGATAATGTTTGCATTCTTCCATGCTTCCGGTACCGTCGATGACACCAGGCACTGCGTATACAGGGTGGCCAGTTTTTCTAGCACGATATCCCCCCCGTCCTTCAGCAAATCTGTAGTTATCTGACCCTCTCCAGCTGATTTCCCCCTTTTCATAGTTTCTAGTGCTTTCTTGACCTCGTCCTTCGTCACTGGTGGAACGTCTGACTGTTTTTCCCTACCGCCAATCTCATTACGGTCCTGACTACTTTGGCTACTGTAGAGATCTGTATAGAACTCCTCGGCTACTTTGACTATCTTGTCCATATTAGTGATGACGTTGCCCGCCTTGTCCCTTATCGCAAACATCTGGTTTTTGCCTATGCCCAATTTCTTCTTTACCGCTTTAAGGCTTCCCCCGTTCTTTACAGCATGCTCAATTTTCTCCATGTTATACTTCCTTATATCGGCCACCTTGCGCTTATTGATTAGCTTTGATATCTCGGCCAATTCGATCTGGTCTGTTGGATTGGAAGGTTTCATACTCTGCCGTTTCTTCATCAAATCTTTCGTCTCCTTAGACAGCTTACCGGTATCCTCTCTAACTATCCTACCGCCTACTTCTACCGCGCACTCAGTAATGATATCTCTGAAATTATTGTTCCTTGCCTCTAGGGTAATATCTCCATCCTCAGTTAGAGCTGAATACCTATTCTGTAGCGAGATCCTGAACTCTTCTGCCCTCCCCCTCACCGCTAATTCGTTGATGGGTTTCTTTCTTACTAATCTATTGCGTTCCTTCTTCAGATTTAGGCTAATTCGGGACCTCACCATCCTGTGGTCACTACATCGAACTTTCCCGATTACCTCTACATCCTAATCGAATGAGGGCGGACCATCGACCAGCCGCTACGGGCAGCGTGCTACTATTGAAACTAAACCTTCAATGTGCAGTCAGAAACAGCGCTTCGCCGAGGGTATAAGTAGTAAATGCATTGAAGGACAGACTTTATTGGTCTCATTTTCACTGCACAGCCAGATTAGTATCATAATCGTACACCTGAGTACACCTACTACTCTGCACATAATCATCATTTATTTACCCTTAAGGCCATGGCGTCATTATATAGAGGGAGGGGGGGGGGGGGGGGGCAGTAATCGCAAGTCACAAAAAAGTAAAGTTGGGAGCATAAATTATAGACACATGTAGATACAGCTGTCAGCACAACAAAAACACATGACAAAAAAAAAGAACAAGTAAGTAGGTAAACAAAAGAAAACGAGCCTTCAACAGGAATTGTTAGGCGTTCTAGGTTTCATCGTCATCAGATTTGTTTTCAGAGCAGGACTGTACAGATCGGGTACTTGTTGTAACGACTGCGTTCGGACCGCTACAGGATTTATTTCAAGAACACTGTCAGTAGCTTGACCTGGGCGAGAGAGCGCACCCAAGCTTCCCCAGGGGGACCCCTGGTGGAATATTGGAGTATTCTTGACACCTCCTGCTGCGCCACGCAGGGGAAGGCGTCATCTAGCGGCAAAGATATGCGTGCACACGAGAGAAAAAGCTGGGGAATGGAGGCAGAGAGGCGAGCGGGAAAGTTTTGCACCTGTTTTTGTGTGACGATGTTGGAAAGGGGCATTAGTTTTACCTTCCAACGGTGTCAGGCACAAGGCGATTTCATTTGTTCGTTTCTTATTAAAGTGGCCTGTGAACGCATCTGTGATTGTGTGCCTGGCTTACGCGCAAAAGCAGCGACCGCCGGTTACGGGACTTCAATTAACGAGAATGCACATATAGCTAATTTCTTAGAAATATTCCTGAGAACTCATTGGGTTCTGTCCGCATCCATACGCTGACGACAAACAGGTCGTTTTCACTGAAAACGGAGCAGCTAGACTCTTTTGGCAGTCAACTCCACGGCCATCAGGGCGTGTTTGTTTTTTTTTGTTTTGTTTTTTTTTTTTTCTAAGCGCGAAAATGTGAATCCTCTGACTGCAATCACAAAGCCCGTCCTTGATGTCACCAACTGGAGTAGAGTGGTGCCCGTTCTGCCAGCAATGAGTACGCCGTTTGATGCAGCGCGCTCTGTTTACTACGAAGAACAATTAGCCGCAGCTGTGCTGTCTGGCTTTCTTAGTGCGAGTGGAAATATGACTTTGTGGGCCAGGAGGTTTAACAGAGGTCAAAATATTTCTTACACTCAAAACGAAACAGTCATAATGATTGGTCCCGATACTTTAAAAGTGGCCAAGCCCAAGAAATATTGCGAGAAGAACGATGCGGGGGTAGAACATTGCTGACGTGCTTTGTTGCAACAACGAAGTAAGCAGCTGCTGGAGATTGGACGTCCGGCAGAGGCGGTTTGTGTCACGTTGGTTGTTCCCCTACGCCGCTTGGTCGCAGTCCGCGTTTTGTTATGGTAAGGGGAACTTTGTGGGCGAAAGGACTGGTGACAAGGACCGCAGTGAAACCGATGTGACCCACACCTTGTCGATATGTCTCGCGAGAAACGACGAAGCCTGCCTGTTACGTTCTTCACTCGAGCCGCATCACTTGCACTTTTCTCGTATGCTTCGCTGCGTTTTTATACTTTGTGGCCTCATTTCCTAATTATTGTTTCTGATAAGTCCCTGTCCTCCTCACCCATTTATGACCAGTGACACCTTCATTTCCACTACGGATACTGGCCTCCAGTAATTTTTACTTAGTAGTAAGCTGACCGGGTGGCAGCCTACGGCGCATTCACTATACTCGCCTTCTCTGCGCAGTCTTGCCCTATGTTCTGGCCTCAGACCGGCAGCATGCATCACCGGCACCTACGCATAGACCACGTGTCCACAGACGTCGTCACTGGCGGAGTGCTGCAGCGCAAGTTCAAGCTCAGGAACACCGCCAAGGTAGGAGCCCCGTTTTTGCGAACGTAGCTGTTGCTCAGTAGCATGATCACTCACTACCATCATTCCAGATGGAACTAATCGCATCTCGCATGGTATTTTATACAGGCGCGTGCTGACCGCGAACAAATAATTAATAAAAAAGAGCACGGTATTACTCCTGCTCTTACAAATCCACTCGACGGTCCGCAGTGGGGAAAAAAACTAAATGTGTCAAAAAATGCATGTCGTTCGGCGCTGCCAGCACTCGCATAGTGTGTTGGCTCATAAAACATCATGAAACACCAAGGCTTCATCTGTCGTACGTATGCGTATTGAGCGATGGTATCATCTGTTGGCACATGTTTGAAGCAGTTTTTTTATATTTTAAGGCGAAAGCCCTTCTAGGCTCATGGAATGAAATCCCGTGCACGAGAGTTGTGCGCGTCAGATCTGTACGCTGATATGTGTCACTTGCTAATAACGAATGTATGAGGAGGAAAATTGGAAAACGATTAATATTGATGGGTAATGAATAAAAGTTTAAGTAATTGAACTTGCCAAGATGTCTCTCCAATTAGAATAAACGTTATACACTAGATATTGACACAGTTATTGAGTAATGATAATGACTAATAAAATAATCGTAAAATGACTGAAATGACTGCGGAACGACCAATATGTCAAATTATGACTTCTAATAACCGCAACTAACTGGAAATTAGTAAACATGCTCCTCTTAAAAGATATCAAAGATACCTCCTAATATTTCTTCGGTTTTTCATTTTTTTCTCTTAATTTTATTCTATAATATATGATCACGTGGCACGCACTCTACCTCAACTTTAAGGCCAACACCTGTTATAGCGACAGTGTCAAGAGTCAATAGCGGCATCACCCTAATCTCGCTGAATATGTGCACAGTAAGCAGTCACTGAGCATGAAAACACACAAAAAAAAGCTTCAACAGCGGTGTGATGAAGGTCAAGGTGCACATCATGCACAACATCCAGGCCTGAGCGGCACCGCTGCGACGTTACCGTTCCGTTGGGGAGCCCTTCATATAGTCCAAGTTTTTTTGTGGCTGCGCATGGGCTGAAATAGTGGCACAAAACTTTCCGCTCAGTCCGCGGCGTCGAATGGTAATCCACATCCGTACATGTTCACCGGGCTTAGTATGTGCTGCGGTGCCCACGTAGATAGTAGGGTCAGGTTATCCAGCTAGCATTATGCATGATTGCCTGTCGCAACTGGCAGAGACTCCTTAGGAGCTAGATATTCTCGTGAAAAGCCGCCATACAAGTACGGGCGGAATTTCTAATTCTCTAATACAATATTTTGGGCGAGTTGGTTACATACATTCATTATAACAGCGCAAAGACGGCACAGAAAAAGAGGAGGACACAGCGCTGTTGTGTCCTCCTCTTGTTCTGTGCTGTCTTTGCCCTGTTATAATGAATTCTAATTCTCCCATATCCTTGTGCTTCAGTTTTCCTTTGTGGTGTTACCCTTCGCTCTTGGCCGCCTGGCATAAGCTGCGCCATTCTGTCATGCCTTATTACTTCTGGACGGGAACAGCGCCTGGGCGCACAGTGCTTGCGGCTGAATTAAATTTGGTTTCCGCTCTTTTTGTATGCCATTTTGAGCATGGGTTACGACTATGAGGAACGCTGATGTTTCAGAATACGTCACGCTGCAGAGCTAATATTTGTAGGGGAGGGCGCTGCGGTGCCGGCATGATCGGACGCGTCTCCGCACAGCTCAGTGCTTTGATGCTGTTATCGGGAGAAATCCTGCCCATCGACTGAAAACGAGTGAAGAATCGGATTTCGGAACCCACCGGGAATACGTGGATAACAAGTTCTCCACCAAGTGAGTCCGATTTCTCGAATCATCAAGGATTTTTGGGGCGAAGCGAGCTAAGCCTAACCCAGACGATAAGTGGTCGAGGCCCCGACGGGGGAGCCGAGGGTGCAGCAGCGCCACCGGCGGCGAAGAAATTCAGCACGGCACGAAGCGCGCGGGAAATTTGAAGTGAGTGCAGCCATGGAGGTAGTTGAAGGTGAAGAAGTGGACCCGCAGGAGTTCACGGTGCCGGGACAGTGGTTCCAGTGCAGAGGGAAGAAGGTTGTCCCGCTTGAAAAGAGCAGGAAGGAAATCGAGGCTGAGCAGTTCAGGCTCAAGCAGGCCGGAAGAAAACTGGCAGCATTTTCTGTAGAAAGACAAGAGGCAAGAATCCCGGAGGGAGCGGACAAGATTATTCTGCGACCCGAAGGAGGACTAGATAGACTCCTTAAACGTGGAGCCGCATATTTAGCGAGAATGATCAGGGCGTCGGCGGGCGTAAATATTGAAGAAACGGAAGAGGAGGACATCGTGATACCCAACACGAAACAACATTCCATTCTCATCGCTACAACAAGTGGGGAAAGGAAAATGAAATACGCGAGCATAAACCGAATTAAGCTAGGGGAAGAAGAAGAGGTGGCAGTCTTCGCCTATGTGGGCACTCCGGACGGGTGCGGCAAGAGAGTGGTGCACGGGGTGGATAGGATTTTCACCCAAGAGGACATCATGCAAATGCTAAGGCACAAGGCAAACCCGGAGGCTATCGGGGTAAGAAGACTCGGGAAAGATTCCACGACTATATTAATACTCTTCAAGGAGGAGAAAGCACCGAGGACCGTCATCCTTGGGGGAGCCCCGCACAGATGCTACCTGTATAAGAAGAAATATGAAGTATGCAAGGCATGCGGAAGACTAGGCCATAGAATCGACGTGTGTCCAAACCCGACAAACGTCAAGTGCCGTGGTTGCGGACAGGAAAATCCACCAGAGGACCACACCTGCAAGCTGAAGTGCCAACTCTGCGGGAAAGAGCACATGCTGGGGGACAGCAAATGCAAGCTGATCCATCGTACACCGTACGAAATCAAAAAGAGAATCTGGGAAAAGAAGATGAAGAAAGAAGCGGAATCGGAGGGAGCAACCAACCAAATCGCAAAAACCCAAGAACACCAGAGCCGCCCAAGAGCCAGACAAGAAGGGGAGAAAGAAGGATACAAGCCCAGGACGAGCTCCTTCCCTAGACTAGGAGAGGAGCAGCGGACAGCCTCCAGGGGACGAAGCTCTTCAGGCGGAGGAGCCAATCCAGGGGACTGTCAAGCTCGAGAGCCACGACCCCCAGTCGAGACCGAGACGAACCAACAACCGAGAATGGTGAGAGCAAAGGCGTGAGCTTCGCAGGCAAGGTTACCCAGGGCCGAAATATTAAGAAGGACAAAAAAGACGAGGAAATAGAAAAATTAACAAGCATTATTAAGAGCATGAATGCAACGATCCTTAGTTTAAAGGAGGAAATACAAAATTTAAAAACAGAGCGCAATACAGTGGCGACTAAATCTCAAACAAAAGCAGGCGGATCTGAAATAGGGGCGCCCAACAAAATCGAAGGCCAACATCTTACAGCTCAAGTCGACAACAAGGGAGCGGATAATAATATGCTGGTCGAGGATACCTCTCCACCCCCATCTAAACGCAAAGTTAGGGAGGATAGCAGCTCAGATCTAACAGTGGATGAAAAGCTAGAGAAAGTAAATGCGAAACTGGACAGAAGTCTTAAGAATTTCGCTAAGGAAAGAGACAGTAAACTTGAGGACTTAGCCAAGCAGATTCAACATATGCAGATACAGATGCAAAATCACTTTCACCTCATGACAGAGGCGCTCCAGCAATTAAAGGGGGAAACCGCCAACCTAAATGCGAGAGTGACTATACTTGAGGAGAACAAAACAAAGTTGAATAATGGACAGACCGCCCAATAACATCCAAATTTGGCAGTGGAACTGTCGCGGGTATCGACGCAAGCGACCGGTATTGCAGAGCACGCTGTCGATCCGCGAATCAGCCCCCCTTGCTATAGCGTTGCAGGAGACCGGCGGCCCGGCCAAATTGCAAGGGCATCGCGCCTTCCACAGTGGGAAAGGGGACAAATCGAGAGTTACAACACTGGTGCAGAGAAACATAGCAACAATCCAACACGAATTAGAGGACAACGTCATAGAAAACGTCTTTGTAGAAATTCTAACAGGAAAAAAGGAGGAATCAAACACTTTCCTACTCAATATCTACAGCCCACCGAGACAACGGAAGGTCCGCTTCAGGGCGATAATGAACAAGGCACTTAATGTAGCAGGGAACCAGCCGCTAATTATAGTGGGGGACTTTAACGCCCATCATCCGGAGTGGGGGTACACTAAGGAAGACGCAAAGGGGAGACAGTTGTGGGAGGACACGCATAACCTGGGGATAACATTGCTGACTGACCCATTACACCCCACGCGGGCGGGGAACAGCGTTACCGCCGATACCTCACCGGACCTGACCCTGATTAAAAACGTAGAAACAACGCAATGGCTAAATACGGAACTCAACCTGGGGAGCGACCACTCAATAGTGGAAACCACGGTTGAAATCAGGAGTAAAGTCAAAGGAAAAAAGTGCTTCCGGACGAAAATCACAGACTGGGACCGATTTAGAGAGATTAGGGGGAAAAGAGACCTAACAGAGATAGGAAATATAGAGGACTGGTGCGAAGCGGTAAAGAAAGACACCAGGAAAACAACTAAGACGCTAGAAGGGGAAAAAGCTCCGGAAATAGCGGACGCCCGACTCCTACACATGTGGGAGGCCAAACAGGGCATGGAACGTCGACTTAAAAGGCAGGGCAGAAACAACAAAAATCTCAGAAGAAGACTGGCGCGTCATAACAAAGAAATAGAAGATTACGCCTTTAAACTATGTGAACAAAATTGGACTAACAAATGTGGCGACATGGAAAGGAATATGAACCTCCCGCAGACGTGGAATATCCTAAGACATTTAATAGACCCTGAAACGTCCAAAACACAAGCACGAGTCAAAATGGCTAAGGTTAGACACGCATGCGAAGAGCAGGACGATGACATATTCATGAAGAAACTCGTCGAGACATACATAGGGGACACCGAAATTAGAGAGCTACCCGACTACCAGGGAATTCCAAATGAGAAGTTAGATGCGCCCATCACGAGAGGTGAAGTAAGGGCGGAGATAGCGAAACTCAAAACCAAGTCAGCTCCAGGGCCAGATGGAGTCACGAATAAAATGCTCAGGAATTTAGATGACAACTCGATAGAGGCCCTTACCAGCTACATGCAGAAATGCTGGGAAAAAGGGGAGATCCCACCGCTGTGGAAAGAGGCTACCGTGATCCTGATCCCAAAACCCGGGAAGCAACCGAAACTGGAAAATCTCCGGCCTATATCGCTCACGTCATGTGTAGGAAAGTTGATGGAACACATAATTCAGACCAGAATTTCAAATTATATGGAGGAAAAAGAGAAATGGCCAGACGAGATGTATGGCTTCAGGCCCCATCTGATCACACAGGACGTCATGTTGCGGCTGCAGCAAGACATAATTAATTCCAGAACCAAAGATGCGAAAGTCATTATGGGACTGGACCTAAAAAGGGCCTTCGACAACGTCAAGCACGAAGCCATCTTGGAAGGGCTCCAGCAGGCAGGAATAGGGCTAAAAACTTATCGCTATGTCAGAAATTTCTTAACGGACCGCACGGCGGTTATAACTTTCCAGGAAATACAATCTGGGGTGATCAGGCTAGGTAACAGGGGGACACCTCAGGGATCGGTACTGTCACCCACCCTTTTCAACATGGCCATGAGAGGGCTCCCGAAGGAATTGCGGAAAATTGGGAATTACAACTTAAATTACAGCCTGTACGCGGACGACATCAATCTCTGGATCAACAGAGGGAGCGACGCAGAGATCAATGAAACGCTGCAGGCGGCAGCAGATGTCATCTCTAAGTACGTGGCGGACAGAGGACTTAAATGTTCGCCTGAAAAATCAGAAATCTTCGTGTATAATGACAAGGCACTCAGGAACAAACCTCCCTCTGACCCGCAGGTGTACGTGAAAGGAAGGGAGATACCAAAAGTAGAGACAATACAAATATTGGGACTCCACTTACAAACACACGGAAGGAACACGATCACCATTAAAAAGTTAGAAAACCACGCGACCCAGACATTAAACCTCATCAGGAGGGTCTCACGTAACGGAGGCGGCCTCAAGGAAAGAAACCTCCTGAGATTGGTACAAGCCTTCATCATTAGCAGAGTGGGCTACGCCACGCCATATCTGAACCTAAAGGCAGATGAGAGGAGAAAGATAGACGCGCTCATCAGAAAATGCGTTAAAAAGGCCCTAGGCCTCCCAACATGTACATCGACGGAGCAGCTACTGGCCCTAGGACTGCACAATACGATTTCAGAAATCACGGAAGCGGTTAAAACCTCGCAACTTGAAAGACTCAGCACGACGCGAGTGGGAAGAGCTACGCTAAGTAACCTTGGAATAGCCACAGACAGGGGGCAAAAGGAAAGGGTTGACATTGACAGGAAAATCAGGGCGCACCTAAGAATCCCTCCCCTACCCAAAAACATGCACCCTGAGTTTAATAGGGAAAGGCGACAGAAAAGGGCGGAAGCGATAGAAACAATATATCGGAGCAAACCCCCAAATGAAGTTGCCTACGTAGATGCGGCAGGAAACAGACACAGTCGATACATGACCATAGCGGCGGTAGATGGGGGAGGCACCCTCATCACGGGGGCTACCATATTAGGGAAAGAAACCGAGATAGCGGAGGAAGCTGCGATAGCGATCGCTTGCGTTGGCACCAAAGCTAGATATATTATTAGCGACAGTAAAACTGCAATCCAAAATTTCAGTAGGGGGAGGGTAAACCCCCTCACCACCAAAATTTTAACACAAGGAGTGATTGATAGGACGATCAACATCATCTGGACCCCGGCGCACGAATCTGTCAGCGGTAACGAGGCGGCCCACAGTGCAGCTCGAGATCTCTACCTCCGAGCTGTACAGGATGGCTCGGCTCAGGCAGAACATAATAGAGAAGGGCGACTAATCTCGTATCAAGACATTACAGAACACTACAGGCAATGCCGGAGGCGTTTCCCCCCACCAAACACGGCGTTAAATAGAGATCAGGCAATGGCGTGGAGACGCCTGCAGACTGGAGTATACCCAAACCCAGTACTAAATAAACATATCCGATCAGACTGCGAGGACGATAAATGTAAAAAGTGTGGGGCGAGAGGAACACTCGACCATATAATTTGGGAGTGCGCTTACTCCCCAGGCAGGGCGCAAAACGTTAGCAGTAGGGAAGCCTGGGAAACCTTATTGCGAAGCTCGGACCCTGAGCTCCAACTCACCGCCGTCCAACTGGCAGCAGAGGCCGCCGGCGAAACCAAACCGGCCAGCATCTAATGCGACCATCCCGTGCGGCTGGGCCGCTAAGTCCCCTCCCCCTTACAGGGGGGTGAGACAGAGCGGCCCAGGCGGTGTGGTCCTTCTCTGTTGGTCAATAAAAGTTTTCAACAACAACAACAACAACATATTTGTAAGGCACATCTGTCTTCAATCACTGTGTCGAAGGTTT
The DNA here is from genome assembly GCF_055883805.1 of Amblyomma maculatum. Taxonomy (NCBI): domain Eukaryota; kingdom Metazoa; phylum Arthropoda; class Arachnida; order Ixodida; family Ixodidae; genus Amblyomma; species Amblyomma maculatum. Next base: position 38,090,056 of record NC_139351.1, on the reverse strand, counting down.
AGGAATATGCGGAAAGTTGTTTACGACTCATTCATGTGCAAAAAGACCCAGGAATCTGAGCGCTGCCTTCTTGTAGGCAGGCTGGTGAATCCGAGCAATCGCAGCAGTTTTATTGGCGTCCACGTGTGCTCCATCCTTGCTTAGGATGTGCCTTAGAAGCATTAGCTGCTCAGAAGCTTAATTACACTTCTCGTACTTCGGGGTGAGCCCTGATGTCATGTTTCCTCCAACACCGAACGAAGCGTTTGTAGGCAATCGTCAAATCGTGAAGATACGACGACATCTATCTACCGAATGCATGTTTGCCGCTTGTTCCACTGTCCAGTACATGCTAGAGCGCTACTGAGGCAGGACAAGATGAATGTGATATCACCCTGGGGCTCGTAGAGACCGCCGGGTGTAATTAGGACGGTCTTCTCATGGTCCCTTTCACCAGCTTCGACTTGTTAATACATGCACTTTAGGTCCATCGAAAGAAGTATTCGATGTGGGAAACGCGGTATTGACCTACTAGACTAGATACCTTTCTTGGTTACGCTGTTCAATGGGCAGTAATCGGCGTAGTGCGCGAGATTACCATACTTTTTCACGAAGACGATTGGGGCTATCCAGGAGCTTGTTGATGACAAGGGGACATCATCGCACAGCGTATCCTCAACATGATCCCGGATGCTTGGCGTTCACGTTTCGAGACTCGGAAGGGCTTTGGCAAAGACGGGGGGTGTCTTCGCTATTTCTCATGTTATTCGTAGCAACGTATGTTTTTCGGACCTTCGAGAAAGCGGAGAAACAGTCGTAGCTTTAAAAGAATCTCCGTGGGATGGCGTTGGGCTTATGTCAAAGATTGGCTTCTGGTTTGGTGAGTCCCCCGTTGATTTTGCGATTGGCCTGGAGGTGTCTCGTATCCCAACTACTTAATTGAGAAAAACGCTCTCAGCTGAAGTTGGTTGCACGCACTCCGGCCTCTTGTCTCTGGAAATGGGTGATGTCCCTTGCGATATGCAGCCCTATGTCCGAGGGCGACTGCTTGATTCCGTAGGTGATGTTTTTAATGCTTTCGGTATTTCTAGCACACGATGCCGACGACGCTAGACAGCGGAGGCAGACTTGCTCCTTCATCGAGGACACTCAGATTCGCAGGATTCTAACCAGTTTTGTTTGGATATATGGTTCCTTCGGGTGAAACTGTCATCATCTTGGGTCGATGGTGACGACTTCGATGATCACTCAGGATGTACTCGACCTGGTGCAAATGGCACCTGATTTTATTTTATTGGTACTGCAAAGCTTATCGAAGGCATAGACAAAGCTTACAAAACATACAGAAGAATTTAATGTAATTGCACCGCAAGACAACGAGGCGAGAATTGAAAATGTACTCGCGGAAAGAGAAAACTGCGGGGATTTCAGTATTGCTTAAACCTAATGATACGAGCGTAGGCTGAGAGAGTAGCCACCCTAATCCCCGTGACACCGCCGTTTCAATACGTAATTTTCATCTCGCATTTTTTTCTTTAAGTTAGATTTTAAGGAAAGGAATGCGCAGTATACTTTTGAGTTGCAGCACGGAATTGCTGACACTTTCACTTAATTATGTCAAAGTCACACCACCTTTTTGAAGTTGAAGAAGCCGAAGGTTTGGGGGAACGGATTGCGCTTTACACTCATAGCCACACACTGTCCTCTGGCTCATTGAAGGTTCCTTGCTAGCCAACGCGGACGTTGTATATCGGTTTATCGGAAAGGAAGGGTACAGTATCGGTCGCATTTTCTCCCTAGACACCTGAGTCGCACCTTCTTCAGCAAACGGAAGAAGCGGAAATGGACATGGAAAAGTCCTAACGGGGAGACTAAAAATGAAATCGACTTCATACTGGGTTCAACCCCCGCCATTATGCAAGATGTAGAGGTAATCGGGAAAGTGCGATGCAGTGACCACAGGATGGCGAAGTCCCGAATTAGCCTAAATTTGAAGAAGGAACGCAACAGATTAGTAAGAAAGAAATCCATCAACGAATTAGCGGTGAGGGGGAGGGCAGAAGAGTTCAGGATCTCGCTACAGAATAGGTATTCAGCTCTAACTGAGGATGGCGATATTACCTTAGAAGCAATGAACAATAATTTCAGAGATATCATTACTGAGTGCGCGGTAGAAGTAGGCGGCAGGATAGTTAGGATACCGGTAAGCTGTCTAAGGAGACGAAAGATTTGATTAAGAAACGCCAGAATATAGGAAAGCTGAACGGAGGTTTGGGCTAGTTGGTGATCATCCATGTTTAGGCAACAGCGCAAAAGGACAGAGACAAGTGGAAGGAGGTACACAACGACGACGCTGAACTTACAACTGTCTTTATTAGGAAAAAACACAGATCAATATATACTCTACTCAATCAGCGCACATGCGCAATGTCATAAAACATGCGTCAAACCCAGACGTACTTATCAGGATAAAATCAATTTAAATCAAACATGCGTGTGCAATGAGCCTTTTAACCTTTGTGAAGTAAGCTCATTTCTCTGGCTGACAAAGACACGGATGGTGTGCTGACACACCCGTCTGTTTTTCTGATGATATGGAAAGCCTCAGCCAGCTCTCTTGTGCGCCGGTCATTATGCGCAAACAACGCTTCTGTATCTACAAAAAATGGAACACATTTACATGAAAAGCAATGTTTGGCTAGGTTTGTGGCTTGTTTGTCTAATGCATTGCAATGCTCCATGAGCCTAACGTTGATACATCGACCAGTTTGCCCGATGTACGTTCGGCCACATGAGAGCGGTATTTGGTACACAACACCCTTTTGACACGGAACGTACTTACTCAAATGATTAATATTACACTTATGTCTATTGCGTCCTTCACTCTTCCTTTGAACGGCAGCCCCCAATTTTTCTAGCCAATCTTACCATCCCAATGTTATGTGGGATGGTAAGATTTTTATGCAGAAATCGGGTGTGTGCATAGGCGCAAAAGTAGCCCCTATCCTAAGCAACATTTTCCTAAGCCAGGTTGACAAGAAAATAGAGACTGAACTAGATGGAGCTGTATCCCGCATTTTCCGCTATGTGGACGATTTCCTAGTGGTTGGAGGGTCCCTGGAACCTGAGGATGTGACACGAGTTCTTGAAGTATTCACAAGAAATGGGTCGGGACTGAAATTCACGCACGAAATTCCTCAGGGAGGTGTTCTTCAGTTTCTTGATTTAAAATTGACGTTTCAGCCGGACCATATTTGTTGGCAGTATTCTCCCAGAAGTGAGAAGCCCTTGCTGAATTATAAATCCTTTCACTCTAAGCTTGTGAAAACCGCTATAGTTAATAGTTGTTTAAGGACGGCAGTTAAAAAGTCTTGCCCTCATCAAATGAGCACTAGTATCGCCACTCAGATTAAGAGGTGTAAGGATGCGGGGTACCCTGACGCCGTTCTAGTATCTTGTGCAGACAAAGTTATCCGAAAGTTAAAATATTCAGAACGCGGTTCGGAGCTGCAAAAGGTTCCTAGAGAACGCAAGAAGGTGGCAGTAATGCCATATGTGCATGCCTTATCACACAGGTTAAAGAAAGTGGGAGCTAAGCACGGAGTGGATGTGTTATTCTCAGCCCCTAACAAACTAGAAAAATTGGGGGCTGCCGTTCAAAGGAAGAGTGAAGGACGCAATAGACATAAGTGTAATATTAATCATTTGAGTAAGTACGTTCCGTGTCAAAAGGGTGTTGTGTACCAAATACCGCTCTCATGTGGCCGAACGTACATCGGCCAAACTGGTCGATGTATCAACGTTAGGCTCATGGAGCATTGCAATGCATTAGACAAACAAGCCACAAACCTAGCCAAAAATTGCTTTTCATGTAAATGTGTTCCATTTTTTGTAGATACAGAAGCGTTGTTTGCGCATAATGACCGGCGCACAAGAGAGCTGGCTGAGGCTTTCCATATCATCAGAAAAACAGACGGGTGTGTCAGCACACCATCCGTGTCTTTGTCAGCCAGAGAAATGAGCCTACTTCACAAAGGTTAAAAGGCTCATTGCACACGCATGTTTGATTTAAATTGATTTTATCCTGATAAGTACATCTGGGTTTGACGCATGTTTTATGACATTGCGCATGTGCGCTGATTGAGTAGAGTATATATTGATCTGTGTTTTTTCCTAATAAAGACAGTTGTAAGTTCAGCGTCGTCGTTGTGTACCTCCTTCCACTTGTCTCTGTCCTTTTGCGCTGTTGCCTAAACATATAGGAAAGCTTCCAATCCAATAGACCAGATCGAATTGGCCGAGATATCAAAGCTAATCAATAAGCGCAAGGTGGCCGATATAAGGAAGTATAACATGGAGAAAATTGAGCATGCTGTAAAGAACGGGGGAAGCCTTAAAGCAGTGAAGAAGATATTGGGCATAGGCAGAAACCAGATGTATAGGACAAGGGACAGTGCGGGCAATGTCATCACTAATATGGACAAGATAGTCAAAGTAGCCGAGGAGTTCTATGCAGGTCTCTACAGTAGCCAAAGTAGTCAGGACCGTAATGAGATTGGCGGTAGGGAAAAACAGTCAGACGTTCCACCAGTGACGAAGGACTAGGTCAAGAAAGCATGAGAAACTATGAAAAGGGGGAAATCAGCTTGAGAGGATCAGGTAAATACAGATTTGTTGAAGGACGAGGGGGGTATCGTGTTAGAAAAACTGGTCACGCAGTGCCAGACGGAGAACGGCGCGCCCGGACAGCTGGAGGTAGGGTCACGCTCCTGTCCGATACCGGCGAATGATCCCGCAACGGCGCAAACCACGGGTCCCCGGAAACGGGAGGGTAGAGTGGATGCCATGAAGGACCAGAGGGGTAATCTTGCTGCGAGGGGTAGGTCGAGGAACCATAATAAGTTGTTTGGAGTTGAGGACAGAATCGTGAGATGTGGCCAGGGTGACCGCAGCGGTAGCGCACAAGCGAAAATCGAGGAACAGGCGGCGCTGTCCTCTAGCCGCTGCACGAAGCTTTGCGTCGAAGGTTGTCCTCTTACGGAATTAGTGACCGCTGGTAGTAGCAGGTCCTTTGCCTGGAGGGGCGCTCTGGATCTGTTGCGCTGCCTCAGCCGCTGCGGTTCCCGATATTCGTCAGTCTGCTGCATTAATTGCGGCTGCCGTTGACGGACTCGGCCGATACGAGGGAGGGAGAGCTGAAGCGTCCCAAGCGAACTCTAGATACCGGGTTACTTCTTCTCGAACTATCGGCAGATCATGGATTGCAAATCGCCAGACGCTGTTGGGTTAGTAACGTCAACAGCTGCCACCAACTTCACGCCAGCCAGACGTCCGAACTTGGGCGTGATGCGACGCATTTTAAGCGTCTCAAACGTTTGGCAGTGATGAAATTACGTCAGCAACGGCGTCAAGGCTTGACTTGCCGATTAGGAAATTGTAGATGTCTTTCGCGAACTCTTATAGTAGATGCCAGCCTTTTCGTCTTCGGTCATGCGAGGAGATACAAGCTTGCACTGCTATAAAACATCCTCGATATACTTCCTCGATATACAGCGCCCGTCCCGTGTGTCTCATGTGTCCCTGTCTGTTTAGCGCTATGTTGCACGAAAGCAAGAATTCGGACAAGCCTCGCAGTGAAGCTGAGCTCCTTGAGAAGGTGCTTCTTTAGCTCGCTTCTTTTTGGCATCAGAGTCACCGAAGCACTTCTTAATCTCTTCGACAAAGCAGTCCTATGTCGTGAAATTATCCTCGTGGTTGTCGTGCCACGTCAAGGCCGTGTTGGCTAGCGCTAAGACCACGTTGGCCAACTAGGCGGAAGAGTCCCACCTATATTACAGGCTCACCCGCTGGTAGTGGCTCAGGCACATCTTTGTCGGATGAGCCTGTGAACGAACGAGGCTCCCGGTGGTGTTGCCATGAGTTGCTAGGCCTGGTCCTCAGATCGTCGCCGTCGAGAGACATCGTAGGCACAGATGGTGGTAGGCCAGCAAGACGGCGACTTCGGCGCGGTTCAAGCAGGAGTTCCGTATTCTGGGTATCTGAGGAACGTACACCCCGCACCTCCACCAAGATGCTACGAGTGAAGGTTTATTGCCCGTATGAGAAACTTCGGAACCTTGAGTCCGCTTGCTAGAGCCCCAGTACAAGCCTACCATTCGTCCTCTTGCTTTTTTCACGTTCGTCCCTTTGTCAACGTCGTCTCAATCTGGGCGTCACACTATATATATATCACGCATGCTCAAATTTAACGCGCGATCGATGAAGATTGATTGTTTGCGAGATGCAAGTGCACATTGTTTAGCACTAAACGTAGATTAGATTAAAGCAGTGAAAGGAAAGCAGAACGAACAAAGCAGTTAAGAAACTGAACAGACATTTGCGCTACTTTTTGCGACATCATGTAGCAGAGCAGAAACCACTTGTGGTGCGTGTATTTTCTGCGTCCCTCGCACTTTTGACACTGTTTTTCTAGAAGAGTTCAAACGTTTGCGTCAACAGATATCTTGAGCTGTTAGCGCGGTGTAGGTTGTGGCGTTGGTGGTTCTCATCTTGATCTTGAATGATTACATATATCGCGGGCTGTGGCGCATAAAATCACTGATTTTATGGCTGTGCATAAATAGCCACGTTTACATTGTAGCGACAGAGTTACAGTGGAGAAAGTGGCGCATCGAAGCTTTCGCTATGCTGGCGCTACCGTGTAGCGGCTGCAGGTTGCGGTGCATGGTTTCGCCTTCACTCTTCGCCACCTCCCGTTTCATAAAACTTCCCCGCCGACTCGCTCAATGCGCCGAAATTCTCTTTGTTAAAGCATGGCCTTGGGGCTGCTTCGCTGTGACTCGTTTTCAGGTCTACATTCACTCTTCAAAGGCGCAGTCGCATGTAAGTGTTGTTCCCTGCTGGCGATTCTGCCGCGGTTCAACCGCGTAGCGAAGCCTTTTGTACGCATGACTTGAACGCGAGGAAAACCAGCCTCGCTGCGACTCGCCAATTAAACCCGACTGAAGACTTTTTCTTGCAGTCACCCAAGTCTCGGCTGCTGAAACAGTTCCACTTGCAAGGGTGGCGCAAGGGCGACGTGCTACCGCCTTCGGTGGACCTGCTGGTGCGCTTCCTGGCGAAGGTGGAGCGCTGGCAGCGGAAGTGTCCGCCCAAGAACCCCACCATCGTCGCCTGCTTGTGAGTGAACGCTGGCCACTACACTTGCGCGCGCCTTGGGTACTCTGCGGAGCGCGCATGGATGCCACGTGACTTCCTCCCAATACGCAACGCATCCAGACACAGAAAGTGGTGGCCACGTGGCGTCATCGGGAGCTGGAGTGCGCCGCATGCAGCGTCATTTCTGAATTCTTCGGGCGCAGCGCTGATAGATCTCACGTTTTGTTTTTAATTAATAAAATTTATTTGTGTAAACTGCTATGGCGAAGCACGAACTGCAGCCAAGGGAAAGTGGGAAAAATTAGAAAACGCAGATTTCAACCACTCACGTTGGTGTGTGCGCTGCAATAGTTAAACTGTCATCTGTTATAATTTCGCCAACCTGATTTGCCTGTCTCGGTCATCCGTCCGCAATGATATTACCATATCGAACTGGTATTGCCATATTGCTTTGCCTCAGAAGACCAATTCTCAACCATTAGTGGCTCTTTCTATTATACCCTGCTGTTTGCAGCTGGGATGTATCGAAAACATAAACATGCCAACTATTTGGAAGAGTTGTAAAGGGCTATAATGTCAAGCGCTGAGTCGGAGCGATTCGAAAAGACGTAAATCTATATATGACCTATGTCTGACATTCATAAAAGCTGCTACGCGCGGCTTGTCATTAGTAAGCTATGAGTTTTAAAGTGAACCGCGCGCAATTAATTATGGAACTAAAATCACCATGGGGAATCCAGTGTTGGTAATAATTCGAGATACAAAACAAATATAGCACGAACCTCTTATAGCCTAAATGTGGTTAATGCATCGGCTTTATATTAACACTAAATATTAAAAATAGGTTAATATTTGCGAGGTGAGCTAAAACATTTACACGAACACCTAATTACGTCTTGAGTTGCCAGTGCCATAGCATCAGAAGCTGTTGATGCCGTTTGATTGCAGTTTTGTGTCACTCTTTGATTGTGCGTTTTCAGACCCCTGAAAGCTTTAATGTACATAACCAGACCTGTCTGTGGGCCGTCTGGCTATTAGTTACATTTTTCCTTTCCTAGGAGGAAACGAAGATGCATCGCCATACATAGCTGGCGCTTCTTCTCTTGTGGCGTCACTCTCAGTCGGGAGTGGAATTTATGAAAGACGCTGTTTTTTTCGTTTTCGTTGAGACTTGTAGGGCAATAAAAAATTAAAACGTAGTGAAAATTGGACATTTCTGCTTGCCGTCTGCAAATCAGAAGCATATGTCAGATTTTTATTCGCCCCTCGTATTTTCTCGCAATGAGAGCCGATTTGCGTGACACGGCCATATCTCCGCCACGCAGCAATGGCGCCACGGCATGCGGCCTTTTCTGCGCCGCCTCCTTCCTGAACGACCAGCTGAAGGCCGAGCGGCACGCCGACGTCCTCATGGCAGCCCGTACAGTGCGCCAGCATAGGCCCACCTTCCTGCCCTGCCTGGTAAGTGGCGGGACACTCCGCATCACATCGCCGCCTTCAAGCCGGCCGTTCGCAAGAAGGGCTCTGACCCTCCAAACGTAGATGCTTCGACATGCGTGAAGCAGCTGGTAGCATATGCCAGGTAGCCAGAATGTTTATGGCATTAACGAGAATATATGATGAATGTATGCATGCGTTCTGCTTTTGTTTTTGTTTTTTGATAAATTTAACCAGCCCTTGTCAGTGTCTCTGTTCCATCCCGTACTTGGTGCGCTGTTGAGCAATGTGAACACGCTAACTCGCTGATATTTCTGCTTCTTTTCAATTCACCTTATCCTATCCTTCGCGTCTGTAGTCACAGAAGGAACGTCGCACAAATTCTGTAAACTGTCGTAAAAGAAAGGCCTCTTACACGGGGAAAAAATTTGCATGACCTCACCTATTGACAAAGGCTTCGTTTAACGCCTGTGTACCTCCAGAAGTACCTCCTGAGTGCCAATTTCTCAACTCTGCCGTACATGGATTTTATTGTTGTTTTTTTGAAGTTTGAGTATTAAATAATATGAGGCAAGCATTTTCCAGCGCCAAAAAAAAGATGGTTCATTAGGCCGAAAGCATCCTAAAAGAATGCCGTCAGGGAAGTGTACAGTACGGATTGCATCGCGAGCTTTCGCCTTAGGCGATGCTCATTGTCTGTGCTAATTTTTTTAGTTGCAATCTTGGCCGACATCGTCATCGTTCGAAGACACTTCTCAAAATGTTCGCAGATCACATGCGATTTTTGATTGGACCTGTAGGTCAGTGGGACCGAAAGCGCGTTCTGCAAGCAGTGCAGACACTTGCTTTTTCTGATCACGAGCTATCTGTTTTGTTGATGCATCCGTGTCGGTGGCGAGCAAAACCGTTGATGTTAATTTTCCTACCGTGGGACTCATCATGACGAAAGGCTCGCCTATTGTTCGGAGCAATATCTGCAAACATAACGCAGTTTCATCTGTGTACAAATTATAACAGGGTTGATAATGTTGCCTCAAGTTTCTTTAATTCGTTTATTCACAGCGTCGACGTCCACTGCGCGGCTGTCAGACGTGATTCGCTTGCCGACGATCCTTGGCATTATTGAGAGCGCTGCATAAGAAACAAAACCGCACACACAACAGAACAGAAGCAGTGCGGCAACACATGGCGGTACGGACAACATTTATTGAAAACGCACTTGACCTATATCGATCATACGCGTGTGAACTACCAATAGGCCCCAAGTGGTTGGATGGAGATATTAACCTACAAAGCAACTGCAAAAGTCACGATAACAGTCGGGATGTGGATGGTAGGAAAGCCGCGAAAACGACAGTCAGCAATAAAGGTGGACACGTGAAACAACTGCTCAACTGCAAAGAAACCGATACGGTCAGAACAAGCATGACATGAAAACCCCGCAAAGGGCACACATTCAACAGGTTCAAAAAATCTATCAGGAGAACAATTAAGGCGCAATTGTATCATAGAGGAACAACAACAAAAACTGGAAAAACCGAAAAAGCCTACAGGCATTCATGTGAGCGGAGACAATCGTTCTCTCTGGAAAATGAACACAGGGTAATTGCTAACACATTCATTTAGGCTATGGCCTCAAGATAGGCTATGCCTCAACCTTTTCTCGTTCCAACTGCTCCCTTCTTTAGTTCTGTAATCTCTGTGCAGTTAAGTTTAATTCCACATGTTACTAAAGTTAAGTTTAGGATAGCAGCCTTCGCAACTTGGGCAGTTACCGGCCAGACATATGGTCCCCCTGGCTTCTTCATGAAGGTCGCGTGCACTTGCAAGCGCATGTTCAAACACCTACTCGTATGGCCGATATAAAAGCGACCACAGCTGAGCGGGATATGTCAGGCATGAGACATTTTTGTTTTTTTTAATACCTCATGAGAACATGGCAGGTCAGAAGTCTGTTTTCGGTCAAGTTCGAGCTTTGAAAGCTTGCAAGGTGCAGACATTTGCAGGTCAACGCCATATAGTTTACGCGCCTCTGATATATATTAGTCAAGTATGTTTTTAATAAATACTAGTTGATTGTACCTCCCTGTGTTGTCTTGCCTCGGTCATGTCGTTCTGCGGCTTTCTTTCTTACGATGTCCCATCAACTGGCCTACAACCACGCTCTTTAGACCCGCTGTGGAAGCTTGGTGTGCTCGAGAAAAGAAGCGAAATTTTTCGTTCTTCGCTGCACTATGGAGGAGCGGTAACGCTTCAGCTGAGCGTCAACTTCCTCAGCCAGAAAAACGGCGTGCAGCATGCTTCTCGGAGTTTTGTACTCTGCGGCCAGTTCGGATTCTGGTCACCCCGCTTGCTAATTTCCAGCTCTGTTCAGAGCTTCCCCCGTTTCGCGGTTCAGCGCGCCAGAGGGTGGTCAAAACAGAAGGTTGCGCGTCGAGAGAGAACGGTAAAATGGTGTCTAGAGAACGTCGAGGCGGACGGGCATAGAGAAGGAGAACTGGTCTATAAGCATTTAATTCGTGCTTCGTGGTCTTATAGGCATGTGGAATGAAGGGAAGCACTGGCGATGGTACGGTGTAAAGTGACACAACTGGCAGGTACAAAAGCGGAGAAGCTGTTCCACAACATCTGCCGTAAACTGGCGGCCACTGTCACTGATAATGACACGAGGAGGCCCATGGCGGAGGACGACAGCGTGAAAAAGAAAGAGACGTCAGTGGCGGTGGCGGAAGGGATGGCGGCAGTTTCACAGTAACGCGTGAGATAATCAACGCACACGATGACCCAGCGATTGCCTTTAGACGAACGGAGAAACGGACCTATGAGGTCAACACCCACTTGCTCATATGGTGTGGTCGGGGGTGTCACCGGATGTAAGCGGCCAGGCGAAGAAGTCTTGGGGAGCTTGAACCGCTGGCACCGCACACAGGAGGTCATGTAACGCTGAGTCGTTCGACGTATATTTGGCCATTAGAAGCGTTCTTTGATGCGGATAAGGATCCTGGCAAACCCCAAGTGCCCAGCTGTAACGTCATCGTGCATTGCGTGTGGAACAGAGGAGTATAGGTTAGCTGGAACGACAAGCATAAAGCGCGCACCGCCAGACGAGTAAATTTTCCGGTAGAGCAAACCATCGCGATTGCAGAAAGGGTTTTCAGATGCTGGATCATGAACTTTTTTCAATAAGCGGTACCAGGTCTTGATCTTTGCGTTATTCTCGCTGTAAAGTGGCAAAATAAGGAAATTGTATGAGAGCGGCGGCAAGATAGTCGTCAAAGTTGTCGTCATCGCAAAGAGCATTCGCGAGTGGGAGCCTCGAGACGCAGTCAGCGTCAGCGTATTTGTGCCTAGTTTTGTACGACACTAAAGTTGTACTCCTGAAGGCGTAATGCCGAGCGGGCCAACCGACCGCAGTAGTCACGCAGATTGACCTTCCAGCAAATTAAATTATGATTAGTAAGGACTGTAAAGGCATGTCCATAAAGGTACCAGCGAAACTGCTGTACGCCAAAAACTACGGCAAGGCTCTCTTGCTCCGTCACGGTATAATTTCGTTCAGGCTTCCTGAAGGTGCGACTTGCGTAAGCGACAACGTGCCGATTCCCACCATGCCATTGTTTGAGCACAGCACCTAGGCCGGTGCCCCTGGCGTCAGCGTGGAATCCAGTGGGAGCTGTCGGGCTGAAATGACGAAGTATGGGCCGCAGGAAAGAAGAAACTTGAGCTGGCGAAATGCAAAATCATATTCGGGAGTGCATTTGAAGCGAATATTTTTCTGCAAGAGGCATGTGAGCGAATAGGCTACGTCAGCAAACTTGGGGATAAAGCTCCGAAAACAACAAAGTCCCAAGAAGCTTCCGAGTTCTTTCACAGACTAGGACTCTTCGACGCAGTTGACAGCTTCAATACTCCGTGGGTCGGGCATAACACCGCCAAGCGCAACGATCTGACGTTCCCCGAAGAGGCACTTCTTGAAGTTCAGCACGGGACCTGCTTTCTTCATACAGTTAAGGACAACAGCTAAACGGCTGGTATGCTCGGCAAAGGTCCTCCCGAAAATCACTACGTCATCTAGGTAACACATGCAAATTTGCCACTTTAGTCCATGCAAAAGGGTGTCCATAAATCTTTCAAAGATAGCCGGAGCGTAGCGTAGGCCGAAAGGCATCACATTAAATTTATATAACCCATCTGGAGTCACGAAGGCAGTCTTCTATTTGCCAGTATCCGGGCCGCAAATCAACAGAGGAAAAGTAGGAAGCTGAACGGAGGCCGTCAATGGCATCATCAACGCGCGGGGGCAGATAAACATCTTTCTTTGTGACAGTGTTGAGGCGGCGATAGTCGACACAAAATCGCCATGTGTCAGCATTCTTTTTAACCAGAAATCTAGGGCGGCCCACGGGATAAATGATTCCTGAATAATTGCTCGTTGCATCATATCGCGGATCTTACGCTGAGGGTGAGACAGTATGGTGTCTGTCTAATCGGGTGTGCAGACCCAGCGTCGATCATGTGATTGGTACGGGAAGGTGGATTCGGTAGTGGCTGATCTCAAGCAAAGTCGAATACGTCCACATGTTTCATAAGAACTTTCATCAATATTAGGCAGTCGTTGGTGGGTAGCGATTCGTTTTTCATTGACTGGAACTGGGAAACGGTAAGATCAAGACGTCTAGTTGAATGATCAATGCCGTCACTGAACGCGGCGATGTGCATAGAAGGGCGTTCTTCTTCAAAGTCGGTGAATTTCAAACCACGCGGCAATACAGCAGGCTCGTTGGAATGGTTGATAAGCGTGGCACGGCCCTCCAAGGCGTGGCACGGCCCTCCTTCACTCGAACAACACTGCGGGGCACCAAAACATCCTTTTTCGCACCGGTGGGAAGCCAGCTCCACCAGAGCGTCGAAGGTATTCGGAACCGCTCCCGAGGACACAGCTGGGACGAAGATGGCGAACATCGCCGGAACGACGGTATCTTCGAAGACAGAAAACGCTTGGGCAGCCCGCGTTGATTCTTCTACCAGGGCCGATCGAAGGATAGGGTTTATTGATATCCCGCCAGTACAGAAGTCGAGAGTTGCGCCACACTGTTGTAAAAAGTCAACTCTTAGAATAATGTCGTGCGTGGCGCATAAATACTTAGGTGTGACACTTACCGCCGACTGTTCATGGAATACACATGTGGATACCGTAGTTGCAAAAGCCGCCAGGACCTTAAACATTATACAGCGAAATCTGAAACACGTGCCGCCTTGTTTGAAATCAATAGCCTACTTAACCTACGTTCGACCACTGCTCGAATACGCTTGTGCCGTATGGGACCCTTGGCAAATACACTCAGCAATAAAATTGAAAACATTCAAAATAGAGCAGCAAGGTTTGTCCTGTGTCGGTACTCGAGAACTGATAGCTGCACTGTCATGAAAAATGAATTAGGATGGGAAACCCTCTCCTCTCGAAGAAGGAAATTAAGACTTAAACTGTTGTACCAAATTTACCACAACAAAACAGGCATTCGAAAGGAAATATACTTACACAGGCCACATTATGTTTCTGCTCGCACAGATCATTGTTTTAAAATTTTGGAATACAGTGCCAGAACTAACATGTATGCCAGTTCCTTTTTTGTTCGATCCATCAGTGAATGGAATCGGCTTTCAAGTCATCAAGTGTGCTCCATAAATGAAGATGTGTTTTTTTCCACTCTGTAACCCCCCTGCTGTAGCGCCCTCGGGCTAAGCGGGGTAATCATTGAATAAAAAATAAAGAATAAAGAGAGCACCGTAAATTGAGTTCTAAACAAGTGTCCAGCGCTCGCTACATTTCCTTACCAAATACCAAGATAAACCAACGATTTTCCTCTTACGCCTCGAAATATGACAGTTCTATCTCAACCAAACATAATTTTGCGGCCGAGGCGGTTTTTAAAATCTAAACTCATCGCGGAAACTGTAGCACCAGTATCCACTAAAGTCATAACACAAACATCTTACATCAACACTTCCAGGTGGTTCTTTAGCATAACGACAGGTAGAGGAACTGACAATATCGATGACCTGGCGACCGCTCCTCCATCGGCCGCACACGCTAATTTCCCGGTGGCGGCAAAGAACGGCGGGGAGAGTGTGAACGCCGGGAGCGGCAAGTCAGGCTCCGGTAAGAAGATGGAGAGTCCTTTCGTGGTGATGCGTAGCGGTAGGAGCCCCGAAGGAGGTGGATAGGGCGTGTCACAGAATTCTGTACTCACGTTAGATCGACGAATCAACCATTGGCACTGGTAGCGTGGAACCGTGTTCCGGCGGCGACAGAATCTGGATATGTGGCCGAGCATACCACAGCGGTAACATACTGGTGGTTCACGAGCACGGTCTGGATAAAGTCCTCGAAGATAGGATCGAAGCGTTCAGCAAAGGCCAGCTGCTGGTGTCGTTGCGGAGGAGGTGGCACATCGGTAGCCGGGAGTAGGAACGAGCTATTGGAGCAAGGCCGTAGGAGTCGTTCCGGGAGTAGCCGTAGTCCCCAAGAAGAGGAGCGCCGGATCGGAGCTGCCTGCAGGGAGCAGCTATAACAAGAGATTGCGCTGCGGCTGACAACATCTTAATGGCGGGAGAGTTCATCACGGACAATTTGGCGAATCATTTCTGATGAACTCGGAAGCTCTTGAGAACCCACGCAATAGTGGTCACATTAGGCAAGCAAAGCAGCAATGGGGGCTAGTTGGTTTACCATTTCAAGAATTTTCGCGCTACGATATACACAGATACAGAAGAAAGCACGAACCACGTACACAGGACAAGCGCGCTGGTCCTGTGTACGTAGTTCCTGCTTTCTTGTGTATCTGTGTATATCGTAGCGCGAAAATTCTTGAAATCACATTAGGCAAATGGCCTAACTGCAGGGTTATGCGACGCAGCTTTAGAGCTTCGAACGTACGAAACTGCTTGGTCACGGCCGTGGCTGAATCCAAGATATATTTTGTAATTAAAATGTTATATACATCATCCGCGATGGCCTTTAAGAGGTGGACAACTCTATCTTCTGTAGACATTCTTGGATTCACCTCTTTGCAGAGTCTCAGGACCTCTTCAATGTACGTTGTGCATGTTTCTCCAGGCACCTGTGCTCGCTGGAGTAAAGTCTGCTCAGCGCATTTCCGTTTTGCCGCGGTATCCCCGAAACAATTGCTAATCTCCTCTTCAAAACGATCTCAGCTCGTTAGGAACGGGTTCTTAAACCATCTCAGGACTATGGCGTTCAAGAAAAAACATTTACCACCTTACTGTGGCATCCCAACGATTGTACTTGCTCACTCGCTGGTTATTGATGAACCACTCGTCCACTTCTTCGCCATCCTTGTCAGAAAAAGTGATCGGCTCGCGGTAGTGCTGCCAAGCGGGTGCCGCTGTCCCTTGCTGCCGTGCGTCGCCTTCTTGGAACATGTTCAAGGGCAAATGTGGAAGACCAACGAGTCGTCTGCTCCAACGACGCCGAAAAGAGTCCGGGTGATCGTCCCGGCACCTGCCACCACACTGTTAGGTTTATTTACTTAGATGACTCCACTTTAGCTGGTGCATTGTTGTTGTTGGTGATGTCCAAATAACATATGGCACGTACCCGCAGAGGGGGATCACTGAACGTTGGCGAGCTTCCTCTTCCTAACCCTTCCTTCTGGCGAGCTTCTTTTTCGCACTTCCTTGTTCTCTCCTCTGTGCTGCCTGACAGTATTGATCAGCACGCGCTTGTAGAAACCGCAGGATTGAGCTGGCATTATGTTCTGAACGGAAGTCAGTTTCTTTATTCGAACGACGTTGTCAGAAGATCGATATGGCTTCTAGCGAAGTACTTCAAAGTATGTGTTGAGGGAAAGTTGCCAGGCATTTCCTGAACTACAGTTTACTGAATGTAATGGCTAATGTTTTATAATATAGCCGCACATTTTCATATGCATTTACGCTTTAGATTTACGATATTCAAAGCTTTTTAGTATAGTGGCTATGTCTATCTAACCTAGTTCGATTGAATAACACTTCGATATATTCGGATTAGACTCCCTAATGTTTGCTTTAGTGCCAACTGTGGGTCTGAAACTTCAAGGTTGCGTGAAAAAAAGCCGGAAATAAAATTCAGTGCAGCACAGCGAGCTATCGAAAAAAGGGGATATGCCTATCGTTACTATTCAGTCACGAAAAAAGAATGGGCTAGGGTAAAGACGCGAATCATTGACATCCTTATTGAAATGAAGAAGACTAAATTGCATGAAGAGGATATGTAGGGTGGTCCCTTATTGGATAACAGGGTTGGTTCGGAGACAGGGGCGAAGCGTACCACGGGTCGGCAGAGCATCGGAAAGTTCACAGAAGTAATGTGGCCATACTGGCGCGGGGCAGGAAGAGTACACACCGTTGTCCTAGACGGGACGTAGCTTCAATGATAGTGATGATGTCATCTAAAAGATGGCGGCCAGCACATTTATTTTCGAGATAGAGGAAGTATCAGTATATCTCCAATTCGCAGAGTACAGGTGGAACGTACTGTAAGAGCGACTGCAGGCGAGCAATGTCAGATCATCACTATTCCGTTAGGAGCCCTAGTGAAAAACCCTATGAGTCACAATAACATACAGAACTCATACTAATCTGATACAAATCTCATATAATCTCATATGATCTCATACTAAACTTATTCATCATATGAGAAATATATGAGAACTAATGAGATTTGTATGAATTTAGTATGAGAAATCTGTATGAGGTTATTGTGACTCATATAATGTTTTTCACTAGGGAAAAGGCTTGTCCCCCCATCCCTTTCGATGGAAATACAGTAAAACTTTTATTCCACTGATTGTAATCACTGACTGTTTTCAACGTTGTGTATCGCTCACTTGAATTGTGAAATTATTTTTCTCCGCAGAGCCAGTACCGCCTGCTATACGAGGTGGCCTGCGCGCTGGCAGCCCCCAAGCAGAGCAAGTTCCGCTGAACCGAAAGGAAAGACGACAACGAACACAGCAGCGCTGCTTCGGTCATGCATCCTGTTCCCTGCCACGAAACAGGGCCGCCCGGACCAATAGGCTATATACATCCCACTTCCATTCCCAAGGGCACACGAGGGCGGCCACGTTGCCGAGGCCAACCGAGCGCACTGTGGAGCGCGAGAAGCAGCACCTTTAAGTTTTACTCCGCTCGCGTTCGCCGTTTTCAGAAGCAAAGTTTGAGTGATTGCGAACTTCTCATGCAGGTGTGGTTATATTTGCGCTTTGGACGAGAGCGTTTTTTTTTTCCAGTCGTGCTATCTGAATTGAAGCACAGTTTGAAACACGTTCAAGGCAGGATGAACTGCAAACCAAAGCTAAATGATTTCTGTTGCAAACAACTCCAACCAGACAGCACATCTTGCGGGAAACAGCTTCAAAGCACTAGGTTTGCATCAACGCACTCATCCTTTTCTCCAAGTACATTTGGCACAAAGAAAATCCTCGTTACTGTGTCCCTTCGTATGGGCGTCCAGTCGTTATTGTATAGTTCGCTGTGATGTCTTTTCTATGCATGATCCCCCTTTCCTCATTTTAACGAGGTTAGACACTGTATTATGCATGGTCTACTGACCTGAAAAAGTGAGGTTCAAGCATGCAGGCTGAAAATTGTATTGTATATTTGTTAAAGTTCTTTCAGAAAAATCATTGAGGAATGATGGCTTCATTCGGCTTGCATGATTTACATCCCCAAGCGACATCGACTATGAGGGAAGTCATAATGGAAGGCTCCTGATATTTTTACCACTTGAGGTACTTTAACGTGCACGACCGTCGCACAGTAGGCGAACGCTTGCGTTTCACCTCCTCAGAACACGGCTGCCTGACAAGGATGGAACTTGCTTCCTCGTGATCAATAGTTCAGTGTCCTAATGACTCAGGCACCGCGGTAGGCCCATTCAGCAGTGAACATTATCAATCAGAATTTGTGTACAGTGCATGCTTTGACAGTCTTTTAAATTGTTTTGTATGATTTAATATGTTGTTGCTGACCCGCAAAAAGCCTTCTGAACGTGCAGAATTCCGCAGTGCGACCATTGCTACAATTGTGATATTCATCAGAACAGTCCAGTGTAATTTTTTGCAATGATGCGCAGTGGTGAAAGAATATGTTCTGCCTTTAGATGGCTTGAAAACTTTAATACGGTACGAATTTCAGGTTAGATTTGCATTTTGCTTCGAATTGCATGGAAAAATGAAAAGATTATTTTACAGTTGCCTGTACATAGTGCTTTTTTTCTTTGGTACATTTAGCTCCATTGTAATCACTGTAAGGTACAAAATGTCTTTGCTTTACATCTGAAGAGTTTAAGCATCAAGTTACTCATTATAGTAGGGGAAAGGTCAAATTGTTTAGCTCTGTTTTCTAATCGTTTGCTTGTTTCAGCTCCCCTCATTGTGACTTTGAGCCTTTCAAGGCGTGCAAAGCTGAACATTTTCATCCTGATCTTACATATCACTGCTCATGTTACGCCTTTCATTTCAAAAGGCGAGCCATGTCATGGGAAATGCCAAACGAGTGCTGAGCGACCCAACAATACACTGAAGTTTCAGAGCGGAACACATGCGCAATTTTGTTAGCTCCGAGCACTTCCAGCGAGCAGGGGAACAGACCAACTGATCTGACTTAACATTTTTGGCGATTCTTATTCAGACATTATTAGTAAAACTTTGTTTCTGAAGTGGGAGACTTGGAGACGAAAAGAGATGTAGCATTTTTATTGTTGCTGCTTGATAGTAGGAAGCTGCGTTATTGTTTTGTGCGAATACTCGTTCTCAAGCATTAAGTATGCATGCTAGTTCCCATTCCGGTGTTGATAAAACCATTTCAGAGCGTCTTGCGAAACAATCCAGCTAGTTGGTGACGTGCTTTGTTGTTAACGCATCGCAACATGCAGTGTGCGGCGCGCCTAATTCTTGGTGTATTTATGCGCGTACATATGCAATAACTTTCGCTTTGTCTTGTTATTTTCTCTCAACTGTCTGGTTATATGCAACGCACGCACCCCTGTTACTGCATCCTGTTGCCTTTAAATGTACACACTGGCCGCGTGGAGGGTGCATCGAGCACGGTGTTACGTCCTACTTTCAGCAGCGGGTCAAGAGGTTTTGCAATGCACATTTTTTTTTCATCGTGCTGTTTTTCTGCCAATAGTTAGATTTCCTTGTTCTTGTGCTCAACATTATAAAGTAATTTAGCTACACTTTACTACATGCATGCTTGCTCGCTAGTCCATAAGCAAGCCTGCTGTCTCCTTGAAACAAAGTTCGCGGTACCTTTTTTACAAATCTTTCCTGCTCACATTAATTTATTGTAGCCGTCCATCCCATTAAAGCCCATTTACTTTTCAGAATACGTTCATGTTGGCACAGACGGCAATTTTCTCCCAGGAACGAGAGCAATAATGATTGGATCGTGTTCACATAGCAAGTGACCGTATATAAAGCCGAACAATATGTAGAGGTAGTTACTCGTCCATTTTCGTCCATAAAACGAGGCAAATATTCGTTCCTAACTCCGCTGAAGTTCGCCACACAGTTTAGGTTCTGAAAGTCTTACAGCGTAATGTAGAATTAACTTAGGCGGCTACTGTTTGACTCCGAAGTCAGTCTAATCTGATGTAACGAATGCAGGCGGACAGTCTGCCTGCAGATAAGTGTATGATGCACTCCTCCTGCTTCTCAAACAGGGAAACGAATGCAGTCTTCGTGAGATTCCTCCTCTATCATTTATACAATCCGTGCCGCGGTTTCGAAGTCCTCGGTAAGCCACGAAATTTGCCATGAATGTACGTTATCACAAAGAAAAAATAACTTACGAGACATTATGCCTCAGATACGAACCAACGTTTTGAGCAGCAATATCTAAAGGACACTCGTTGCATAGTAGCACTAGCGCATCCTCTATTTGTGTAACCAACGCCTCCTGTAATTTTCAGTGTCTGTCATATAGGCTGAAAACTGCGAATTGAGCCCTTCCCTGCACGTCCCTCCTACCCTTTCTCGCTCGCCAGCTCTCATGCCAATCATGACTCGGTGTGGTCAAGTGGAGCACTTGTGTGACTCGACGCAGCATCCTTTGGGTCAAAGGAATTATCGAAGGATACTGGAGTTCCGTGAAGCTGTGCAGTGTCATGAGGGTTTAGCCAAGGCTATGAGCTTGCTTGCAGCCGCGCGCTATGTACCCCCATCCTGCTGTTCCCGGGAGGGAGCTGTGTGAGTCCCAAACCCAACCGACCAGCTGACATTGATGATTTGACCATGCAAAAAGCAGAGATCAGAAGGCTCCCTCCCGGGGTACCAGCAAACAACATCCTCATTTCGAAATCCTTTTTTTCCCGCGCCAAACCGCGGATAATTGATGAACGATGTATAGGCACTGCTCGAATTCAAAAGCGAGCGGATTGGCAAGCACTGATAGTACTGGAAGTGTTGACCTGACATACGCTTCCATTCTTTTCACGGTCACCCCTTAGTATGTTCTATGCCCCCCAAAAGCGGAAAAACAGCGTGCACTCCGATAGGGTTGGCAGCGGCTTTTGATGCTTGGTGCTGCTTCATTTAGCAATAACTCCGCACAACGTTGGCAGAGCGCGTAGCTGACCAGAAAGGCTTAGGACTCGTCCACGGACGTGTGGTGCAGAGTGTTATACGAGCCCTTTTCATGCAGTCTATCACGCTTTTTTGGTGTAAAGCAAAGAAGACCGTTTCGTCCACTTAAGGTATAGCACGCCTGATGCAAAAGTGATGTCATCCATGTCCATGAGCACTGTGCAATGAGCGATGCTCGCAGGTGCGCATCATCCACTTCTCGCTGTTGTACCTGTACGGGTTTAGTATGCTTGCCTACTGTACCTGTGTTGGCTGCAGCAAGTGCATGGATTTTAAATGGTCTTGGCGCCCGCCGTTTGGCCCGAACCGCTGGTTGCACATCCGCTCTTTTCCAGCGCTGAGACTTGCTCCTCGGAAGAAACGGCGGCCTGTCGAGTAAGCCACTATTTTCTTAAAACGTCCATGAACTAAGGTCCGCCCTTGTCAACAACTCATCGAACTGTCGGTACTCAAGTCCGAGATTAAAATTTCCATGCCATACGTTTTGCCTGTGCTTGTCTGCGTCACTTCTTGTCTGTGTTTTACGGCACGCCTTGTGTTAGATGGATTGTGCCTTCTGTGTCCTTTTGTTTTCCTAGAGGTAATGGCTCGTTCTAAACTCGGAGCCTTGGGGACCTCGCTTGTTCTCAGCGCTTTTTCAGCAACGCTCTAATGAGCCCACAAAATTGCTATAGCAAAGTGAGGCTGTTCGCATTTCCAGCATATTTGCGGTGTTCCGGTTTAAAACTTCAGCGTTGAGCACACGGACGCCGCTGCAGTACAAAGTATTTAAGCAGCAATCAGTGGTTGCAGTTTTATTAGCGATGAACAGAAACTGCTAACAACACAGACACATGTAAAGTGCACAGCGAAAAATTTCGCATTACTGAGTCGTCGTTGTTCAGTCACATTACCTTTGCGGTCACTTTCACACGGCAGAAAGTGGCCTGCTCTTATATGTACGATCGAACAGCGTGGAGCGATGACAGCGATGTGGTTGGCAGACATCGTACGGGCTAATAATAAAAGATGTAAATGCAATTTTTGTAATTATAAAATACGAATCAACCGTCTCCTTCACTTTATGCTACAACTATTCGAGTTTCTCATTTTCAGGAGAAAAAAAAATAGATTGTAAGCTCCACAACAAAAAGTACGCGAATCTGAAGAAATAAAGAGAAATATGTTTTGATGAAGGAACCGAGAGAAAGAAGACAGAATGAGTTAGGTTGGCTACCCTCCACTGGGGAGGAGGAAAGGTGAGCTGGGTGAGGACAACAGGTAGGACGTGCATGTGGTAACAGCCTATCGCACAAGCACGATGAACTGAACAATCGCAAAAAAAAACCTCTGCAGTCATTAATAGCTGCCGGTCGTTGTGTAGAGGCGATAACACGGAAACTACATAAACATGCAAGGGGGTAGAAAGAGCAAAATGGTTAGACGCATGCCAACGGTTAAGGAAAGAAGGAACAGTATATGTACTCGGTGTGAGGCACATCTCAGTGGTCTGGGATAATGATTTGTTTGCCGGTAAAGGCGCGAATATAGTCCGACGCAATACACGAGCTCGCGTTGCGCTCGCACACGCTGCGTTATGTTGGCGAAAGCACTCCGTCTATAATTCCGCGAGCTCCAGCGTCCAATGTAACCGGCAGCGGCCAGCTAGCTCCTATGGGCCAGGCGTAGAGATGGCTCCTGTTCCATTCGAGCGTCGGCGCCGCTGACCGCGTCGACCCGCACTGCATCGCACGGAGAAAAATGGCGGATGGCCGCATAAACAATGTGAGGGGCGCGAGCGGCAGAAACGTTGAACTCGCTTCGGGCAGCTTGGTATAGCTTGGTGGAGAGGTTTATCGAAGCCGATAACAACATCCTAGTGTGCACAACACGAGGCGACTCGACTTCAGAGACCAGCAGCGCAAATATGAATACACAGATAGGAGCGAGTAACATATATATGTAATATATACTGATGATGTCTGCCTCGTGGTGAGCTTGGCATGCTACTCCTATGAGGGTGTAAAAGAAGTGAGGCAAAAAAAGGATGAAATTGAAATCCCTCACACACACACACACACACACACACACACACACACACACACACACACACACACACACACACACACACACACACACACACACACGCACACGCACACGCACACACACACACACACACACACACACACACACACACACACACAGTCACACGCAAAGGATGGCTACCGATCACGTGTCCTTAAGAAAAGTTATTAAAGGGGTCGTGAAACGTTTTCCGGAAATTTTGCACGGCTTGCCTAAATGGAATCCTTATCCTGTATCATATAATATACTTCGATTCGTTTCATCGCCCGCGTTGACTTAATAGCGACAAAAACAGAATTTCGGTTTCCTAGCGCGCGTCCTCCTCAACTCAACAGATACGTCATAGCGCTAAGCCAATCAGAAGCTCCCGTTGCCGGAGCCTGCTGAGCCAAAGTTGACTGAGCTCGGTGTATTTTAGAGGTTCTAATTGTGCCCTACTCTACGCTCGCACAGGGTTTTTTTAATATGGCCGGCGTCCATGCCGACGTCCCAGGTTCCAGCGTCGCTGCTATGGCTATATAGTCGCTACTGTTAAAACATGGTTACTAGTGGGCTTTGAGCCTTACGCCGACGCAACTTTTCGGGTGCCAGGTCGGCGAAGATGGAGCCTGCGACCGGTACAGTAACACTTGTGTCGAGAGGCCGCGGTAACCGCGGCACAACTCCGGCTTGCAGAAGCCCCGACCGCCAGCCTCCCGATCCCAGCCGTTTCGGAACTACGCATTGGTCTAGAGCACTATAGCATTGATATGTATGTCCGAATCTTGCAGCCTAGCCTACGTTCGACCGTTGCGAGAGTGCGCAATCGCTAACCGAAGCTTTCGAACAGGTACAGCTGCGGGCGGTGCGTGCCGATGCCGACTGCTCTTGAGAGCATCTGGCGAGATCCCGGTGGCGACTACGTAGTTGAAGCAGCCGTCCGGGTGTTTCCTGTTTCCCGCTTTTCGTGTAGTGCCATAGTTCAGGTTATCGAGAAATAAAGGAAGCGAAGCTCGACACGCTATTCTCAACGATGCAGCGCGGAGGCGAGCAATATAGGTATACGAGTACGCGCCGCGGCGCCCGCTCCTGAAACACTCCACCCACCACTCGGATTAAACACACTTGCCGATTTCTTCGACCTGAAACCGTATTTACATCGTATCTTTAATGACGCCAAGAATAAAGAAAAAAATTACAGCAGCGGCCGCACAACCAAGTTGTACCGGTGGTATGTGACTGCTCAACACGTTGTTGTGCTCCATCATGAATGCTCACAAAAAAAAAGAAAAAAGAAAACAACAACAAATAAGATTGGAACCATGGTCATTTGGAGTACCCGGCGGAGCAAGGTTAGTCGTCGTTACCGAAAATGAACTCGAGTGTCACCTCTCGCTCTGTTCCAGCGCGCAGCGAGAAGCAGACACCACCCGTCTTCCTCCGCCGCCGCCGACCGCGCGTCACGTGAGAGCAACGAGAGACTGCCCGGGTACAGATTGGTAAAGAAATGCGTTTGCGTGAGCGAATAATTGATTTACTATTTTTTATTTGCTAACTTTAACAGAAATTATTATCTTAAGGGAAATAGTGATTAATATCTGCGTTTCCAAACGGCTAAACATGACGTAGGCGAGTACTTCTAATTCCGGCCTACAGGGTCGCATGGTCGCTTCTGGAACGCAAAAATGCTGTGATTTCAGAATGGTGTTAATAAATGCAGAAGCAATATTTCGACGAGATATTTTAGAATCGGCAGGCCTAATGTTTACCGAAGCAAGGAAAATTGCAACTGGACAGCTACATTTTCGTTTCACGACCCCTTTAAGGCTTTTGTGTCTTGTGCAGCCAAAATATCACGAGGAACCGACGATATCTGCAATATCCAGGGTTGTCACGAACTAAACCTAAATTACGACATAATGTTGTGCCGTGTGCGATAAACCTTTGGTAGCAGCATAAATATTCAAAGTCTTCACACATATCACATGCAGAGCACAGAGGGCTGCCGTATATACAGATTTTTTCCAGGAAGTAATTTGTGTACGACTCATTCAAGCCAAGTCGGGGCAGACAGCAGTTGAAGGAGGACAAAATAGGTGTGTACGCTCTATGCGAGACCCATCTGAGGGATCTAGAAGATCCGCCGTTTATAGAAGGCTACGTCTGGAAAGGGTGCAACAGAAAAAGAACAGAAAAAAATTGTGGAGCGGTAGGTACGTTGACACACCAGGGAACAAATTGGCAAAGAATTAAATCATCTTGTAAAGAACATATCTGGGTATCAGGAACAATTGCCGGCATAAGGACATGGCTAAGGGTAGTTTATTTAGGAACAGGACACCAATGCAGGCAAGAAAACAAGGATCTCGTTGAATGTCTCAGTGAAGATATAAGCTAGTTTGGAGATGGGACCGATAATATTCTGCTGCGGGACATGAACGGCCACATCGACGATCTGTGGATTGATACACGGATTGTAACCGGAAGCTAATGCTAGATTTCTGTGAGCGATACGACCTAGTTATTGTATATAGAGAAATAAAATGCGAAGGACAAATCACGTGGGAATTCAGCAACAGGCAGACGACCATTGACTACCGTCTAGCGTCGGAGGGAATTTATAGCAAGGTCACAAAAAAGGACATAGACGAAGAAGGGGAGTGTAGTCTGGGAAGTGATCATAAACGTATTAGTCTGCAGATGGGGCCCTTGATGAAAAGAGAAATGGAACTTAGACAAAAAGTAAATGCAAAATTAAACGACGATCAAATAGCGCAGATAGCAGCAGATATAGAGGAAGCAATAGAGAAAAGCCCTTTGGAAGGCTGGGATTATGAACAGGTAGAACTACTCATAAGGAGGAAAATTAAGGAGGTTAAAGTAGCCAACCACTTGAATGAAGAGAGGAAGCTACGGAGCTGGTGGAATAAGGAAATCAGAGAAGCCCTTGAATAACGACGGGCAGCTTCAAGGGAACACCGAGTGGCAAAGAAAGCACAGGTATTTCAGGAGGAAATCGACCAAAAATGGGAATAATATCGGCAAAAAAAGCTTGAGGGGCAGGCCCTCGTCCAAAGTAAAATAAAGCAGTCCACCGATCGCTGGATGACTGACATACACGATGCCTCTAGAGGCGGAGCAAGAAAATTCTCGAACCATATAAGCAGGCTAGGTAAACAAAATTAAAAGAAGGCTGGACCGGATTCAAGATAACGAGGGAAATTGTTTAAAGGGAGACAACGCAGTGAACTACATACCATCAGTT
Organism: Amblyomma maculatum; assembly: GCF_055883805.1. Classification (NCBI taxonomy): domain Eukaryota; kingdom Metazoa; phylum Arthropoda; class Arachnida; order Ixodida; family Ixodidae; genus Amblyomma; species Amblyomma maculatum. Next base: position 38,063,524 of record NC_139351.1, on the reverse strand, counting down.
ATAGCCGAGTCATTTAACAGCGACAATAGGGTTATCTCCCCAAATCAGGAAGCAACACAAGATAGCAGAATACAAAGCAGCTTAGAACTGATCAATCTAAACTGGAAAAATTCAGAAAAAAATATTCCTAAGACACATCTACAAAAATAGGTGGAATTCCGATCAAGCTGAATAATGAACCTGGTTCAAGAAGCAACGAAGCGTTGTTAAAAGGTTTGGAAACACTCATAACGAATAAGCAAATTCCGGACAGCTAGCGGCAGAGTAGAATTAATTTGATTTATATGGGGAAAGGAGAAAGGGTACACATAAAATCCTACAGGCCAATTACCATAACGTCTATTATATACAGGTTGACCATGCAGGCGGTGAAACTGAAGATGCAAGCATGCGTAGAAAGTAACAAGATACTCGGAGAACTTCTGAACGGCTTTATAAATGGTAGGCGCTTATATGATAGCCTTTTTGTGCTTACGCAATGCATCGAAATATCTAGAGTGGGAAACAGACCTTTGTAGTTGGCCTTCCTG
>NC_139351.1:38034894-38062894 GCF_055883805.1 Amblyomma maculatum | reverse complement strand
GACAAACGGGGCGTACAACAACGTAAACAGGGAACTCCTGTGGAACATATAAAAAGAAGAAGATATCGGTTATGAGATAACAGAGTTCCTGCAGGAAATATATCGGGGTAACAAAGTAGAAATTACAAGAGAAGGGATAAGAAGTACGGAAGCTGTCAAGGTAGGCAAAGGATTAAGACGACGTTGTCCTCTATCAGCGCTGCTGTTCATGTTTTATATGATAAATCTGGAACGGAGGATACAAGAAAGTGACCTAGCTTTTAACCTGTCATATATATTAGGCGGAAAGGCGGTAGAGCAGCGCCTCCCTGGTTTAACGTATGCAGACGATATTGTGCTGCTAGCAGAGAGTCAGGAAGAATTGCAAACTCTAGTTAAGTATTGCGTAAACGAATGGGACGCTCTAGGCTTCAGTTTTAGCGCAGTTAAGTCGAGTCAGATGATTTTCAACGGCTCAACTGATCAGGGTCTTAAAATACAAGGCCACGAAATATCCAGAGTTGCAGAATACAAATATCTGGGGGTATGGGTAAACGAAGGATTGGCGGTACATTGAAAATCATGGGCGAAGAAATGCCGAGATAATGAAGCATAGGACATTGTGGGGATACAACAGATATCAGGTTTTGAGGGGTATTTGGAAAGGAAATAAGGTACTTTCGGAAATGCTATTTTGTGCCTAAAATCAGAGGTACTGCCGACATTAGAAATAAATCAGAGAGCCGTCGGACGATTAGCACTAGGTGCTCACGGCAAAACCACAAATGAGGCGGTACAGGGAGATATGGGCTGGACATATTTCGAAGTACGTGAAGCTCAGAGTAAGATATTATATGAGAGGAACTCCTGAAGAAATTGGACAGTAACGGATGGGCAGCTAAAGTATTTATATATCTATACCTAAAAAGCGTTGACTCACAATGGAGGAAAAGAAATAGGAAACTAACCATTAAGTATGCTAGTAACAAGGACGAAGAAATAAAGAGCATTAAGCAACAGTTGAAAAACACAGAAGGTGAAAATTGGATAAATTAGATGTAAAAGAAACAGAGTGTGGAACTTTCATTTCATTTCATCTCATTTTGTTAATTTAAAGATCCCTTTCGGGGTATTACATAAGGGGCGCGTTAACAAATAAGTGAGATTTATAATAGTCAGGCAGGTCCCTTGCTCTGCCCCTCTGGCATTCCCCGACGAAGCTAGACCACACTTGGCATATCTTGATTATTAGGAATTTATTTACATATTGCGCGCATATGACGCGTATCACTCGGAGTGCGGCCTCTCCGCACGACACTCCGGTTCAGTCCCTTCTGTCCTCTTCTCTCGTCGTTGCGTCCACCGTGCTTGCTCCGACCCCTCTCTCCCTCCGAGAGTCCTCCTCTCCAGGTCCACGGCTGTCTTCGCGTCCCAAGCTCCCAACACCTCGGAGGTTCGAACGCTTCCCAGAAGCCGGCGACCGTTGCAGGCTCCCGCTCCCAGCCGCGAGCAGCGGCCAGCTCGAATGACACGGGCAGTGCGCCTTGCGGGAGCCCATAAATTTCTCCTCCTCGCCGTCCTCCCGGCGCCGATTCTCCGGTCCCCACCGCCGCGTCGCTGCTCTGCTTTCGGGAATGTGTTTAGTCCGCCAACGCTTCGCGGGATGCACGGCATACACAAACACTCAAAAGCCAACCGTTCGTTCTCGCGGTGCTCGGGGCAACACACAGCGTGCACGACACCCCCATTGCCACTGTGATGCATGACTTCTAGGAATGCAGCACACTTCAGCACCGGTCGCGCGGCACTCAAACAGGGTAGATGTCTCGTGGCTCCATATTCAGCGCACCATGGCACCCCAAACAAGGCGGACACACAAAACACAAATAACAGAAAAAGACGACCAAGGGGCATTCGTTCTCCCTTTCGCCTCCTACTCTCAACAATGGCACTGTCGTCACCAGCCTTGGTGCTGACCGTTACAGTTCCAGCTGCGTCTACGCTCTCCTCTCTGTTGTCATCCTCCCCGCTTAGTGCGGTCTCCCCTACTGACGCTACGGTTGCACCTTTTAACTGCTCCGGATGTGTATCATTATCAGAGATCGCATCAACCCTGGATGTCTGCTTACCCGTCACTGCACAGATACTTACAGTGTCTAACACGTCTGAATCAGTTCCCTTGAATGTACCCTTTTCTACCGCGCCGTGGCCAACCGCTCCGACCTGCTTCCGCAAGTCTCTCAACATAAAGTCCTCCGTGTCAGTGCGACGAAAAACCTCACGTTCAGTAGCACCATGTGGCTCGCTAGTCGTAGTAATAGCCTCGGTCGCCGCCACGACTCCGTAAAAATCATCACCACTGCTGCCCGCTGGCGTGGTCTGATGCGTTGTCACTGTGGTTTCTCCCAGCAACTGCGCGTGCGTGTCTGGGCTGATAAGTGCGTCTATCCCTGGGGCTAACCTGTCTGTCAAAGCACAGAGAACTTCTGTGCCAACCGTGGCTGCACCGACGTCTTTAGTAGTAGCCAACAGTTTCAAAGGGACGTATACCAATTTTGCCAGCACTTGCTCTCCAAACGCACCAGTTAATTTTATGCTTGAACCGGTAAGTGACACATGGTCTCCCAGAATTGATCGTCTGATGACACTGACCTCCGCTCCTGAATCCAAGTGCCCCACGAATTTGGCCTTTCCACAACACAGTGCGATCGTTTTGAGTTCGCGAAACGGGCGTTTTCCACTATTTACGTTTGCATTCCCGAATTTAGTTCCCGCAACACGCGCCACCAAACCTCCGTCATCTGTTGTCATTTGCACGAGGTTCGCCTGTGCTGACCGCCGCTTCGGACAATCGCGGGCAAGATGATCAGGAAGGCCACACTCGTAGCACAGCCTACGCGCCCTGGCATAAGGAGCCGATCGTCCGGCACCGTCATAGCGCGTCCTAGCCGAGTCAGTTGTTTTTCTCTCTCTCATTACCGTGCTCGCTGTACCACCCACCGATTCTCCTGTGCTCCTATTAGGGTCTTTAACGATCTGGCTTTCATCAAATTGTTCCGCGAGGTTGGCCACTTCATGCGGGCGCATTGCCTTCCCTGTAGTCTCATTTTGAACACCAAAGGCCCGGGCATCGGGACTTAACCTCTCCTTCAATTTGTCTACCACTACGAGCTCTTGCAGCTCTTCCAGGGAAGTAACGTTATAACTGTTGCAATAATAGGCAAAATAATTTTGCAATCGCGTTGCGAACTGGTCCCATGATTCATTTGAACCCTTTTTTGAGTAGTTAAAAAGTCGCCTGTATTCAGCTGACGACAGCCTGAGCCCTTTGAGAATCGCTTCTTTGAGCGCTGCGTAATCCCTGCGCTTCTCCGCTGAGAGCCGACCGAGCAGTCCCCTAGCGTTTTCGTTCAGTCTGGGCAGTACTAAGCCCGCTCTCCATTCATTTGGGAGGCTGTAGGCATCCAGCGTTGCTTCAATGTCATCAAACCAGCCTGGGACAAGCGCCTCTTCCGCTGGCATGTCTAACAGCACTCCCTTCAGCATGTTTGTGTATTTTAGCCTCCTATCTTCCTCCGCGCTCAGAGGCGCCCTCAGCGCAGCACCGGCACTGCCGTTGTTAGACAGCCTTGCGTGCTCTAATTCTGTTTCCGCAATTTTTAATTTCATTTGTAACAATGCCATCTGGTCAGCGACGGAAACTACTGACCCTTCGCTGACGCTTCGCACCTCGGCAGTCGACACCAGCTCCATCTGTCTCTCCCCCTCTTCGCTTCGGGCCCCTACTTCGGCCTCGCGACTCTGCAAGTTATATCCCGTGGTTGCCATAGTGCCCTCAAAACAGAAGCCAACAAGACACCCACCTGTCCAGACTTGCGCTGCAGGAGAAGACTGCAAATTCGTCGACGCCCCCGGTGCGCGTTCAGCTGTGGGCCCACATCCTCCGTCCGGTTCCCGGTCGGTTCCGCTTGACGTCGGAGATCCTGTCGGCTGCGTCAGTCAGGCAGGTCCCTTGCTCTACCCCTCTGGCATTCCCCGACGAAGCTAGACCACACCTGGCATATCTTGATTATTAGGAATTTATTTACATATTGCGCGCATATGACGCGTATCACTCGGAGTGCGGCCTCTCCGCACGACACTCCGGTTCAGTCCCTTCTGTCCTCTTCTCTCGTCGTTGCGTCCACCGTGCTTGCTCCGACCCCTCTCTCCCTCCGAGAGTCCTCCTCTCCAGGTCCACGGCTGTCTTCGCGTCCCAAGCTCCCAACACCTCGGAGGTTCGAACGCTTCCCAGAAGCCGGCGACCGTTGCAGGCTCCCGCTCCCAGCCGCGAGCAGCGGCCAGCTCGAATGACACGGGCAGTGCGCCTTGCGGGAGCCCATAAATTTCTCCTCCTCGCCGTCCTCCCGGCGCCGATTCTCCGGTCCCCACCGCCGCGTCGCTGCTCTGCTTTCGGGAATGTGTTTAGTCCGCCAACGCTTCGCGGGATGCACGGCATACACAAACACTCAAAAGCCGACCGTTCGTTCTCGCGGTGCTCGGGGCAACACACAGCGTGCACGACAATAATGTTCTAATATGTGAAGTTACAGTTGTCTCAAATGTCCATGGGCAGGTGATGACAGCAATGACGGGGGGTAGGCCGTTCCAGTCGATGGCTGTTCGGGGGGAAAATGAGACAGCAATTGTGGCGGTTCTACACAGTGGTCTCTCAATATTGGAAAGGGTGCGCAGTGCGGTGGGATATGCATGATGGCGGGGTTATGTAGGGGTGATGATTGAGCGAACTATGAAAAAGCTTATGAAAAAGACAGAGGCTAGCTGTGCGACGACGGGCGCTGACTCATAAAATCAGATTGCAGTTTTAATGCTGTTACGCTTGTATTAAACGAGTAATCAGAGTGAATGAATCTTACAGCGCGATTCTGTAAAGCTTCAAATGTGTTAGCTAGATATACTTGATGCGGGTGCCATATTGGGGATGCATATTCTACTCTAGGCCTGATGAGCGATTTATACGCTAGTAACTTTACGTGCTGTTGTGCATGCCTTAGAAGACGTTTTAGAAAACCGAGAGATTTGTTAGGACATGATATCACGTTAGAGATATGAGCGCGTCAGGTCAGATCACTGCTTAAGGTTACACCAAGGTATTTATAAGATTGCACGTGTTCAGTAGTGGAGGTGATGATAGTGTAGTTAAATACGAGGGGGTGTTGGCGACGGTGAAAGGAGACATGCTTGCATGTGTTAGCGTTTAGTTTCTTGACCCACTGTTCGCACCATTGCTGAACATGGTTAAGGTCATTTTGGAGAGCTGCTTGGTGGGATGTGTTAGTCACTGTGCGGTAGATGACACAATCATACGCATACATGCGAACATTACATGTTAGATGAGTTGGTAAGTCATTAATATAGATCAGGAACAACAGCGGACAAAGGACAAAGACTTGTGGGACGCCTGACGTTACAGCAAGGGAGGTAGAAACATGGTTGTTAACAAAAACAAACTGTGAGTGGTTAGTCAGAAATTCCTTGATCCATGCGAGAACGTTATGGTGCAAATTTAACTGCTCTAGTTTTAGTAGTGAACGTTTGTGGGGCACGGTATCAACAGCTTTTGCGAAATGTAAAAGAATGCCATCAGTCTGAATATTACGATATGGTTAGCATGTAGATCATGAATGAAACGTGTGAGCTGGGTTTCGCAAGACAAGCCCTTGCGGAAGGCATGTTGTGACGGATGAAAAAATGTGTTAGCGTCTGGAAAATCCATGTCCTGGATGTAAAGACGTGTTCCATGACTTTACATGGTACGCTTGTTAAAGAAATACAACGGTAATCAATGGGAGATTGTTTTTTACGCTGGAACCACTTTTCCCACTTTCCAATGATCCGGGAGGCTTCCTGTAGGGAGTGACTGCGGGAACAACAACAACAAATATTCAACAGAGATGTGCTTAGTGTTTTTTAACAGTTTGGAAATAATTTCAACGATTCCTAATGATGATGAGAGCTTCATAGTTTTCTATTACAGATAAAATATTACAAGAGGAGAACGTTATACAGGGTAAAGGGTATAAGGTGCAGGAGGTGATGCTTCTTTTGTGAATACAGATGAGAAAGCGACATTAAATAATTCAGCGCAATTATTGCCCCTGACCTCCTCGCCGGCTGCGTCAGCAAGGGTAACGGTATGAGTGTCCTTTGGGTTTATTATCTGCCAGAATTTTTGCGTTACTGTTGAGGATCTTGGGTAAGTCGAGAATAAAAATGATTTATGATTTTTTTTTTCTTTTTGCGCTGTGAATCAAATTATAGTAGGCATCCGCGGCAGTATAATATTTGTTCCAAGCACTATAGTGCTTGACAGCAATATTGCCGTTCGAAAAAGGCGCTTTTTTTCGCTCTAGCCTTTTTAATGTGTTTGTGAACCACGGCTTTTGTTTGTTAGCGCGGATGGTTATCTGAGGGATATATTGTCAGCAAGCTCGGTGATCGTTTTAGTAAATAACAGCCTGTTATTGTTCAGAGAAAGGCAATGCATTTTAGACTCAAATTCAGGCAGGAAGTCCTCCAGCTTATTGTTAATGGCATCGTAATTGCCTCTATCGTAAAGTCGGATGGTTTTGTCGTGTGTCTGGCGGATCTCAGGAACAAATTGAAAAAACGGTGTGAATAATTTTATGGTCACTAATTTCACGTATCTTCGTTATGCACGATAAGCTACCAGGATCAGTGGTTAGTATAGGATCTAGGATGTTAGAAGTGCCGCGAGCCACACGTGTTGGTTCAGACACTAGTTGAGGTAGGTTAAAGTATGAGCAGATATCCAAGAATTCTCGAGATTCAGAGACATTCGTCATACACGTTTCGTTTTCTGGGTAATTGACACCTCCAAAAAGAAGAATTTCTGCGTTCAGGTATTTAGGCTTAAGCCTGATTAATGCCTCATTAAGTTCCCTAGGAAACGATGGATTACTTTGTGGAGGTCTGTAACATACGCCTAACAAGACAATTTTTGGTGCGGTGCGGCATATCAGCCACAGAATTTCTAGCTTTGACGGTGTGTTAATGCGAGAACATGATTATAGGTGATGGATGGATGGTCTTTAACGTAATAAAATGAAATGAAATCAAAGTTCCACGCTCTGTTTCTTTTACATCGAATTTATCCAATTTTTACCTTCTGTGTTTTTCAACTGTTACTTAACGTTCTTTATTTCTTCGTCCTAGTGACCAGCATACTTATTGGTTAGTTCTCTAGTTCTTTTCCTCCATTGTGAGTCAACGCTTTTTAAGTACAGGTATTTAAATACTTTAGCTGCCCATCTGTTACTGTCCAATTTCCTCAGGCGTTCCTCATATAATATTTTACTCCGAGCTTCCCGTACTTCGAAAGATGCCCAGCCCATATCTCCCAATACCGCCTAATTTGTGGTTTTGCCGTTGGCCCCCAGCGCTAATCCGACGGCTCTCTGATTTGTTTCTAATGTCGACTGTACCTCTGATTTTAGGCACAAAACCGCATTTCCAAAAGTAAGCCCAGGCACCATAATTCCTTTTCAAATACCTCTCAAAATCTCATACCTGTTGTATCCCCACAATGCCTTATGCTTCATTATCCCGGCATTCCTTCGCCCTTTGGCCTTAAGTGATTGCTCATGCTTTCCAATGTATGCCAATCCTTCGTTTACACATACCCCGAGATATTTATATTCTGCTACTCTGGGTATTTCGTGGCCTTGTATTTTAAGACCCTGATCAGTTGAGCCGTTGAAAATCATCAGACCCGACTTAACTGCGCTAAAATTGAAGCCTAGAGCGTCCCCTTCGTCTCCGCAATACTTAACTAGAGTTTGCAATTCTTCCAGACTCTCAGCTAGCAGCACAATATCGTCTGCATACATCAAACCGGGGAGACGCTGCTCTACCGCCTTTCCACCTAATCTATATGACAGGTTAAAACATACGTTACTTTCTTGCATCCTACATTCCAGGTTTATCAAATAAAGCATGAACAGCACCGGTGATAGAAGACAGCCTTGTCTTAATCCTTTGCATACTTTGACATCCTCCGTACTTCTTATCCCTTCCCACGTAATTTCTACTTTGTTATCCCGGTATATTTCCAGTAGGAACTCTATTATCTCATAACCGATACCTTCTTTTTTTAATATGTTCCGCAGGAGTTCCCTGCTTACATTGTCGTACGCCCCGTTCATGTCCAGGAAGGCCAAATACAAAGGTCTATTTTTCACTCTAGATATTTCGATGCATTGGGTAAGCACGAACAGGCTATCATCTAAGCGCCTACCATTCCTAAAGCCGTTCTGAAGTTCTCCGAGTATCTTATTACTTTCTACCCATGCTTGCATCTTCAATTTCACTGCCTGCATGGCCAACCTGTATATAATAGATGTTACGGTAATCGGCCTGTAGGATTTTATGGGTATTCTTTCTCCTTTCCCTTTATAAATCAAATTCATTTTACTCCTCCGCCAGCTGTCTGGAATTTGCTTATTCGCTATGACTGTTTACAGAGATTTTAACAACGTTTCCTTACTTCTTGGACCAAGTTCATTAATCTGCTTGAACGGAATTTCATCTATTCCTGTAGATGTATTTTTAGGAATTTTCTGCCTTTTTCCAGTTTAGATTTGTCAGTTCTAAGCTGCTTTGTATTCTGCTATCTTGTGTTGCTTCCCGATTTGCGGAGATTACCCTATCGTCGCTCCTAAATGACTCGGCTATAATTGATGTAATATAGGCAACTGTGTTGTCTCCCTTTAAACAATTTCCATCGCAATCTTGAATCCGGTCTTGCTTTCTTTGATTCTTTTTACCTAGCCAGCTGATATGGTTCCAGAATTTTGTTGGTCCGCCTTTAGTGGCTCGTGTATGTCAGCCATCTAGCGATCGGTGTACTACTTTATTTTACTTTGGACGAGGGCCTGTACATCAAGTTTTATTTGTCGATATGATTCCCATTTTTGGTCTATTTCCTCCTGAGATACCTGTGCTTTCTTAGCCTCTCGGTGTTCCCTTTAAGCAGCCCGTCGTAGGTTCAATGGCTTCCCTTATTTCGTTATTCCGCCAGCTCCATGGCTTCCTCTTTCCATTCCAGCGGTTTGCTACTTTAACCTCCTGAATTTTACTCCTTATGAGTAGTTCTACCTGTTCATAATCCCAGTCTTCCATGGGGCTTTTCTCTATTGCTTCCTCTATGTCTGCTGCTATCTGCGCTAATTGATCGTCGTTTAATTTTGTGTTTACGTTTTGTCTAAGTTCTATTTCTCTTTTCATCAAGGGCCCCATCTGCAGACTAATACGTTTGCAATCACTTCCCAGACTACACTCCCCTTCTTCATCTATTTTCATTTTTGTGACCTTGCTATAATTTCCCTGCGACGTTAGACAGTAGTCAATGTCGTAGTAGTTAGTGTTTTAAGTTTGCTGCAGCTGAGGCTCAAAGGGAGCACTTCAGGTGAGGGTCAAAGGAAGTATACCTTTGCAAGACAAACAGAACCACCTTTGCAGGCTGCGAGGTTCGAAACTGGGTTTGCGCCCACTGCGGAAGAGGGGCGCGCAGCGGGGTTTACGGAGCTTCTCCCAAACGCACACCCCTGGAAAAGCCGAGCGCCAGGCCGGGGGACGCTTGTACCCATTTTTACGGGTGGGTGTCCGGCGGTGGGTTTCGAACTAACCACCTCCCGCAGCCGAGACGGGCGCTCTAACCACTAGGCCACGGCTGTTGCGGAATTCCCACGTGATTTGTCCTTCGCATTTTGCTTCTCTATTTACTATAACTAGGTCGTGTCGCTCACAGAAATCTAGCATTAGCTTCCCGTTACAATCTGCGTATCCATCCAGATCATCGATGTGGCCGTTCATGTCCCCCAGCAGAATAATATTGGCCCCGTCTCCAAACTAGCTTATATCGTCACTGAGACATTCAACGAGATCCTTGTTTTCTTGCCTGCATTGGTGTCCTGTTCATAAATAAACTACCCCTAGCCATGTCCTTATGCCTGCAATTGTTCATAATACCCAGATATGTTCTTTACAAGATGATTTTATTATTTGCCAATTTGTTCCCGGGTGTATCCACATACCTACCCCCCCCCCCCCACCCTTTTTTTTCGTTCTCATTCTGTTGCACCCTTTCCAGACGCAGCCTTCTATAAACGGCGGATCTTCTAGATCCCTGAGATGAGTTCGGCACAGAGCTATACACACCTATTTTGTCATCCTTCAACTGCTGTTCTATCTCCAGCCATTTCGCTCTTTTTCTACATCCTTGCATGTTTATGTAGCTGATCCTAGTGTTAAATTTCTTTTTTGTACTTTTCTTTCTCGACCTACTCTTTGCCATTTTGGGGGGCTCAGCCTCCTCCATTATTACACTTGCTTCTGCTCCACGTCTAACTGCCTCTGTGCGCGGAGTCCTCGCGAACCCCCCCCCCCCCCCCCCCAAAAAAAAAAAAAAGCTACAGCGCTGCCTGCCAGGCGCCAGCCTATCTCTGCTCCCACCATTTTGTTAAAATGGATATCATCTCGCTGAAAAGCCCGGCCAAAACCTGCCTTATGCTCCTCCCTGTTTACCTCAACCACTTCTAAACGCTTCTCCAGTCTTAACTTTCTTATGTCCTCATTAACTGTCACCACATCTTTTTCCAGCTTTCCGTTCGATCCCAGTACATCCGGTACTATGCATAAAACTATCAGCGCTTGCTGTGCTATCTCCCTGATATCGTCAACTCCCTTAGCTAAACTTTCCACCACTCCTGCAGCGTCACCATTTAGGACATCGTTTAGCCCCGCGGCTACTGTCACCATAATGCGCTCTGCGGAATTTTTCAACAGCCTATTTTTACTCTCTTTCAGCACTGCCCTTATTGTCATCCCTGGGAAGGTTCCAACTAACACTCGCTTCTCACCCTTTACACATTCCATGATATCTCGCCTGCACCTGCTCCTGTTGAACTCCCCGGCGATAAGCACCTGGGCATTCTCTCTCTCTCTCTCAACTGTTGGCTCCTGCTTTCGGTTATTTGGGTCCTTCTCTCATTCTTCCTACAGCTTCCTTTTTTCCGGCTTCTTAGTAGCTGCTCCTAAATAACTCCATGACTTTGCTTATGCCGTCCATGCCAGAGCTGGTCCCAGCCACGTGGCCCGCACTGGTATGTCCGTCCTCGCTGCTTCCAAGGACAAAGTCGGCCTTTGTTTTTTTTTTTTTCATTTGAGGAAATTGTTTCTGCAGTTTCTGATTTTCTGCCCTAATAAACCTACTTCTTTTTCTAAGGCTTCCACACGAGACACCAAACCGCCCTTTTCTAGTTCAAATCTATCTATGCGCGCACTCAGCACGCAACACTGGCACAAAAAGAAACTGTCTTCCGCTTCCTTTATCGAGTCAAAACACATTTCCTTAAGATTAACCTGCGCCTCAAACTGAGTACACTTTACCTTCTTTTGATTGCACATCTTAGGTATGAATCAACTGAACTATTTCTACTACGAATTCTCAGAATATACAAACTGCAAGGAATAGACACATGAACGACTAGCAAAGACGCGTTAAAATAAATTCTGCGAATGCCAATAGCCTAAAGAAAAGAATAATTATCTAAACAATATAGTTAAAGAATGAACGCCGAGGAAACCTAGCTGCCGGCACGAAAACCCAGGCCTCTAGAACAAAGAGCTAAAACCTATTCTTTAGGCTGCACCTAACCTAACTAGCTGAAAACAAAAAAAAAAATAGTTAATAAAAGAAAGAACTCATCTATTTGACGCTTTCGGAAGCTCGCGCTGTCGCCAGTCCGTCCGTTTCGGTAGCCACGTGCAAAACTTACACTCAACTGCACTGAAGACGCCTCCGCCACGCGTTCCGGTACGGTCATTGCGATAAACGTTAAAATTTGGTAGGTGTGACAAGACTTCATTATCAGTTATGTTATCTGTAAGCCACGTTTCAGTGAGCATCAGTACCTTAGCCCGGGATAGTTGTACCAGACTTGCCAAGGCGACACGTTTAGGAAGGAAGCTTCTTATGTTAGTGTAGATAACAGAAAAGGAAAGATTTGATAGGTCAGCAGAGCATTGCGGTTCGGGGTAAATTTTGCGATTGCTACGCGATTTCTTTCACAGTTCCTGAGATTTCATCATACATGTAACGCCTAGCACCCATATGTAAAGCGCAGCTGAAATTTCCCAGATTGTTTTTAGCAAATGTGGGCAGTTGATTGCGACATTTCTAACTCGGCGAGAAAAATTGTCGCCAACGCTGTAGCCTGTGTCCTTGAATCAGCGTCTATTCGAGAGAATAGCTTCTCTAGTTTCGAAGGACGAAACTTGACAATTATAGGACGGGGTCGATCATCAGTGTGCTTCCCTATACGGTGCGCGCGTTCGATGTGACCATGGTCAACCTTAACCTTCAAGGTGTCTGAACAGAGGCGGATAATGGCTTTTTGAGTCAGCATAAGTTTCAGATGGGTTAGTATCAGCGAGGCCATAGAATATAAGAATATTGCATCGCGCACGGTTTTCGGAGTCATCCATAAGGGCTTCCAAGTCCTGTAAGGAGCGAAATTTTTGGACGGTGGTGGTTTGTATTGCTTCAATGTCTGTTTTCAGTTATAAGATTTTTGTGCCGGGTTTCCAAGTCTGCTAGTCGTTTTACCAGCTCTGAAATGGTATTGAGTAATTTCCAATTGGTTTCTAAGAGATTTCACATCCGATAGTATTCCCGCCTAACCAGTAGACATTTTTTGCAACTCAGCAAGAATGTCGGGTCCTGGATTTGTTTCGATGTCACCAGGCAACAATTCAGCAACGTACGAATTACACTCGCACATTCAGCAACCAGACAAGAGCAGCACTGTGGGCTCGGCAGCTGCACCGAGGAGTATTTACTGGTTCTTCTAGCAAACAAGTTGTAAGAGCTGCTAACCTGCATTGCAAGAGAGAACTGATTAGCGATCCGTGCTATGGCACAGCCGCTGAGCCCACAGGGCGCAGATGACGGTCGCTGTGCTTTTATTCATAGTGTTCCAGCGGTGGTTGATGACGATGGGGCTTCCCACGTTTCATGGATAGTCCTGTGGCCGGGAGATGGCACCAGAAAACATTTCGGAAACAGGAGGGCAGCGGCCAGTTGAACGACAAAGAAGAGAATGACCTGCATTGCAAGAACGAACTGATTAGCGATCCGTGCTATGGCACAGCCGTAGAGCCCACCAACTATACCGAAAGTGGAAAAGGCAGATCAGGAAGGAAGCTTTGTTCGATAACTCAAGAGGCAGTGCCCTACTTTTTGAAGCTAGATCAGGGTGCCTTAGAACACGCAGCTACAAAAAGAAATTTAACCATGGAGATGACGCATGTGTAGTGTGTGGTACCTCCACTGAAACAATTGACTATATTATACTCGAATGTAATGGTACCCATCCGGAAGTCGACGCAGGCGCATTCACTTTTCTTGGAGCTCTGGGGTTTAGAGATACCAGTGGCCGAGTGAATGAACCTGCGGTGGAAGCTAGCAAAAAACGATTGGAAGATTGGTGGCTTAAAAGCATAAAAATGACATAATGTTAGTAATGTAGTAACAAAAATTCAATAAATAGAATGATACGGTTAACAAATCTAAAACAATAATTAAGATATAGGGGAAATTGAGCATGAGAATGCATCCGCACAGCGGAAGAGGTGGCAATAGCCCTAGCAATCTCGGAAGCAAACCGAAGACAACACAGTTACTGGATAGTCTCGGACTCGCAAGCCGCCTGTCAAGCCTTCCAAAACAACGGGATTCATCGCATAGCAAACAAGTTCCTAGCCGGCCGGCCCGAAGGAACAGACCCAAGTAAGCAACACACGATTGTTTGTGTCCCCGACGCTGGGGTGGAAGGTAACATTGAAGTAGATGCCGTAGTCCGAGGTTGCACTAGCCGAGCGGCGGAGCCATCGGTAGAATCTTTCACAACACCAGAAACATACGGGGACACAATACGAGCGTATAGAGAGAGTCGTAGAAAGTACGCACTTCCACATGACACACTAAGCCGAGAACAAGCCACGACACTTAGGCGCCTACAAACAAACATATATCCAAACAGAGCCCTGTACCACAAGATATGGCCAACAAAATACAAAAACGAATGTGTCTGGTGCGGAGACACTGCTACACTATACCACACAACATGAGGATGTAGGATAAGCCCCATAATGCCTAAAATAGATAGCCCTAGTCCTGAGCAGTGGGAGGACCTTCTCGCCGACTCGGACGCACAGCACCAGCTTATGCTGGTGCAGCGGGCCAGAGCCGCTGCTGAGGCCAACGGACTTCTGGACAGAGGACTGCCGCAGACTGTTCTTTCCTTACCCATTACCCCTAACCCCAATTTTCCCCAATAACGTTTATCAATAAATCAATCAATAGCAACTGCTACCACTCCGTTTCAAAGGGGACGCTTCTATATTCAATCCATCCATTCCATCCATCCATCCACCTGTAACAGCCCCCTTTCTTATGAGGGGTCTACACATTCATGCGTTCTGGTATTCTGCAAACCCGTCCATTTATTCTGATGCTCGCGCCCCTCAGGGGTTTCAAGTGTCTTGCTGTACGTTTTGTTGGCCCTCTGTCCGTTTGAGCGACACAGGCCCTCGGCTGTGGTGTTGACTGTGCCAATATATGTCATATGCCGCGGCCCCATATAAAGTGTATACATATATACCCGGTGGTATGCGCTCTTTGGGCCAGATGTAGTATGTTGCTTTTGCTGGAGCTCCGTATGCTTCATTCTTCTGCCTAAATTCTTTGTCGTTCCTCTTCGGGGATAACATTCGCGAGGTGGTTGGTATACTGCGGTGCTCAGGCGATCAGGCCACTAAGAGTTCTGGTGAAAACAATTCCACGGCAGATGTGACCCTGTAGACAAGCAGCACTTCGCGTACGTTAGAAGTCTTCCGCAGAAGCTGCTTTGCTATCTGCCCAGCCCTCTAAGCCATATCGTTTTACACAGATCGGCGTGCGCAGGCTACCCTGCCTTCAAAGCTAAACACTTTCGACAGGATAACTTGTGCAAGTCATCAGATTACTAGAAGGCGTTCAGTATACTGCATGCTTTGTAATGGCAGCTTAACCGCATTCCACCTAATTAGTGTCGTCCAAGTTGTCTTCTTGCGTGCGCCCTTTTATATCGTGATTGTGATGCCCACTTCTAAAGAAATGCGATTCTTCAGCCCGATTCATCATGGTCTCATACCTTAGGTGAAGCTCATTCTATATAACAAGCAAAATGTTCTGATTAGCGCCTTTATAGCCAGTCTATCAAACAAATTGGAACGACGGATACGGCTCGTCAAGTTTTCTGCTACGCGCACATAGCACTCCTCATACACGCGGCGCCATCTCGTGGCTTTTATCGTTGAAACGACACGCTCTCCATCTGGAGACAGGATACTTGCCAAGCACTTCCAGTATTCTAGTACACCATAGTTTAATGCAGCGGATTTGCCTGGGTTGCCGTTTCACGTTCTCTGGGCTGCGAGCAGCTTTGATGGCCTTATCGAGACTCGAGTTCACTGTCCCAGCCTTCGCTGCGTTTTACATCTCGCAAGCCTACCACTAGTCTGTCTCGAATCAGTTCGTCTTTGAGATTTCCGCAATCGCATTTTTCTGTCGTCTTGAGACGACTCGTCACGAACGGATCGAAGTTTTCATGTGGATCTTGTTTCCCCGATTTGAATGATGCTCTCAAATATGACTTTCCTCCAGGGTAAGAAATGCTTTTAAAACGCACTCACCATTGCGGCGTATGATAACATCTGTTCGTCAGTCAATTTAAAGATAGTGAGTGCGTCTTCAGCTTCTACACCCATGCCGTAGAATAATCCATTCATTAGGGTCTTCTCGTGCAAGCCCGACACACCAGAGATGGAGCGGTTGCCTTCCTACTTGTGGTTGTGAAAAACATTAGTCGGTCAAAATTACCAATTAATGAAGGTGAAAAGTAAAGAAAATCATATAGCAGTGTTGCGTGCGGCCTTCGAACTGCCGATTGTGGCGTCCACGCCGAGCTCATTCGCGACTTCCTCTCCCCAGGTCACCAGCCAAAGTTGGACATCCGGCTCGGTGCTGGACAAAGCAGCCTCCCGTTGCTGCGGAGTGATAAGGTGCCAAGGGTCAGGGGGCAAGTGTGCCGGGCATGATTATAGGTTCACCTTCCCCCCTCCGCACAATTATCTTTGACAGCACCACCCACACTTGTGGGGCCACCTTCAGGCCAACACCTTTCTTACTCCAGCACGTCTTGCCCTCCTCCACTGCGGCTCGTACTCGCCGGCCAAACGCTTATGTGACAGCTCCAGCGCCGATTACGCTCATATCACACCGCTGTTGCCAGTATGTCACTTCTATTTATCCTACCGGTGTTTTTCTCCTTCCATTGAGAGGGAGTGAGAGGGGGGATGCAGCATCTCTGCAACATCAAAGGAGGGGCGGGCAAGCTGGCCATTGCAGACGGCGGGGTTCAAACGAGGGACGGCTTAGAGCTGCCCTAGACGAGAGATTCTTCCTGTCCTTCAAGCGAAGCACAGAACAGTATGTACCTTGCTATGCACTCAAGTTTATAGATTCTTTTCAGTTCGTATCTCCTCAGCACGCCCATATAAGGGAGCAGGCGGCCGCCACTGTTCTCGCCACCACGGCGCTGCTGTCGACCTTTGCGTCACGGAAGAGCCTCGTCTGCTATAGAATTGCGGCATTCCACTGTGCTTCGGGACGTCATTGTCTGCACTTTACAAGTTTATGGACTGAGCATCACCTAGTTAACCTCTCCCTGTTTTCCGTTCTTCTCTTTCTCTCTCTTATACATTTTTCGCGTTTCGCAGGAGCCTTTCGCGCACCAGGGCATGAACATTTAGCCAAGGGTAAGGCCCAGTGTGCGCCTTCCACTCGCGCATTCTCTCTCTCTCTCTATCCGCTGCTTTCCGCGCTCTCTGCAACTCAAGCGACACCAGATGTTAGAAACTTCAGCAGACTTGCTGACCTGACGGTAGCCGGTCATAACTGCGTTGTTCGAAAAAGGTGGGCAGGACAGCCAGTAGCTAATTCTAATTGAGACATTGGGACTGCGAGCGTTGTCCTCACACATGGACCATGCCGACTGCGCGCGCACCTATTCGCCAGTACTGAATTTACTTCGCATACCTGCCGATTCCTTCTGTTTACGACAAGGTCCTTGAGCGCTTTAGTTTCTGTTTCGAATTCCGCTGATAAGTGAACGTGAGAGGTCGTCGACGCTTATGAGGAGCAGTGCCACTTTTCGCTCCCTTTCTGGGCAAAGCCTTCTTCAAATGTAACGCTCTTAGCCTCTTAGCATCTCATCGATTCGCTCAGCCTCTCCGTGCGTAGCTGCTGCCGAATGTCCAACCGCAAGTATGTCATGGTACACTGAGACCGCAACACCGCAACGTACTTCACTCGTCCTCACTGCAACTCGAGGCGTCCGAATCGCGGAAGGCACCACAGCGCCTCGTTTACTGGAGCATCGTCGTTTTTCCTACTTGGCGCCACTATATAGTAGCAGACGACAGAGATCTTTTATCATTTTTCCATTTTTCTTCAGAATGCGCAACTCGATTGTTAATGTACCCCTTTTAGTATACCCAGTTGTGTGCTTTCGTAACCTGGCATCGTTTTTCTGCACACATCACGCGTACGTCACAACCTGAACAAAATGGCGAATTGTCTAGAATAGAGTTTGAGGACCTGCAAAAATACCCTCCCGTCTTCTGCGTGGTCTGCCAGGTTTGCTTGGCTCTTTCGGCACTACCATGGTACTTATAACAGGAGGGAAAGTACAAAAATTCAAGATGTCGCTAGATACTCCGCTTTAAGCCAAGAGGTTGACCTCAGTATAGGAGTAAGGAGACCGAACATCTGATTAAGAAACTTTAAGGCAAGAAAGACTCCAGCCCAACAGAATTGGTAAACCGAAAGAATTATCAAAGTTTAGTATAGATAACTTTAGGCGTACTCTCAAGAAAGGCGGTATCCTAAAAATGGACAAGAAAAAATAGGCGTAATGATGTGATGTGGTGTGTGCTAGTAGACGAGGCAGAGACCGTCATTGCCGTCAAGTAACTTCGAATGGTAATTTTTTTATCATAGTAAAAAAATATAGCATAATACAGCAATTTATGGGAATAGAGTATCAAAAGTAGACAATTAGGACAAAAGGAATCACTTTCTGGTTTGTTGGGTGCGGAATATAAACACATTTAGTCAGGTTCTTAAAAGTTTGGCACCAGAACTGGACCACTCCTAGATCTATCAACTGATGATAACTAATTAAATATGGCCTAACTAATCATTTTTGTTATTTGGGAAAAAGTGCAATTGTATTATTTGTCTATAATTATTAATGATTGTAACTATTACATTTGTCTGTATTTCTTATCTTTATGCAACTAATTGAATATCATATATCGGACTCCGCTTTCCACCACTCGAACACAAAGGGCTCACAGGTCAAGACATTGGAACTATCATCAAAGGCATATCAGTGCCTGTGTCACATGAGACAGCACAGACGATGAAAATACTTGCTGTCGGGTCAATTGCTACATCATAATATTAGAACGGCGCAAAGGACACGAACCCAGAAAAATAAGAGGGACAGAAATAGCGACTTCTTTCCTGTATTCGTGTCCTATTTATGCCGTTCTAATATTAGTATGAAGGTAGCAGTGCAGAGAGTTAGTCGCACGACGTCATTCAGCAATTAAAAATGAGCGAAAGGATTGCAAATTTGTTGAAACGATCGCAGCAGACCCTCATTAGATATTTTTTTTTTCGATGTGGTGAGCTTGCCGCTGACAATGGCAGTGACAGTGTAAAGCCTAGTATTAGGAAATATTTTAATTATTATTACGTGCTATGTTTCACTCATGACCGTTGTGCAGATAGGTGACGATGACTCGTTCAGACTTCGGTCAATATTAGCCCAGGCACAACGCAACCGATTCCTATTAGCTGCTTTGTGACGTTAGATCCTGTGAACAACAGCATTATTTTCCGTGTATTTCTTCAAAGCAGCAGCCAACTGACGCCGTGTATGCGTTCTCACGGGAGCTGCTCGTCTTGAGCGTTACGTCTTGAGATGCCATCACGGCCGCAACCGAAGTCGAAAACCGGCGTGCGTCTCTGAGAGTAACGCGACCGCTTATTCAAAGCGACGCCAGCGGCACGAACGGGGCTGCCTGATCGATGTGACGAACACGGGCCACTACTCAGAAATGACTTCTTTTGTCTTCGACCTTCGCTCTTACGAAATAAAGGTATACTGATCCATAAGGGAAGACAAACAGCAAGAAAAGAAAAAGATAAAAGAAGAGAGTGCATTCTCTTTCACGAAGGCCCCCTCCTCTCTCCGCGGAGAGCGACGCTCCACTGCCAACGCACAATGCACGCTTTTTGGCGGTCAAATCGTGCGCGAAAACGATCGACTGCAAAGCGCAGGGCCGCGGAGCAAGCAGACAAAAACAAAGAGTCGCCCTGTCAGTGGCGCTCGAAATCGAACAAGGGCATGCCGGCACTCGCCTTATCTATCGAGCTTCCTTTCCACTTGCTTGTGCTTCCTTGTGCTCGATTGACCCAAATCTCACGGAACTTTGGCACGCGAAATACGAAGGATTTCCCCTTGTTTTGTTTTTCTTTTTATCGTTTGACAGCGACTACCCACTGCTTCAACCCGTCTACAGGTTGGCTGTCCGGTTGATCGTCATACCGTGGACTCGTCCTCCTCGCCTGAACGTGTGTTCCCCTCCCACTCGTGGTGGCGTCGTTGTCATGACAACTAGAGGGCGTCACTAGCGCTTGGCGCGCGCGTGAATCCAAAGCAGCTGCGCCAGATGATGACAGCAGGGCGCCAGCGTCGTCTGCTACCGTGGCGCAAACGACACTGCATGAGGCGCACAAGCACGTCTGCAGCACTGAAGAACTGTCCCAACTATACAACGATGAATCAGAGGAATATTCTGTCGTACCACGCAAGGTGTACACAAGATGACATGTCAATCAACGTTTTGTGAATCTGCCGTGCCTGTCGTAAAAACCGCCGCTTTTCGTGAAGATTGCCGAAGTCTCTTACCCCGTCTTCCCATCGCGCCGCATGAAGTAACCTCGTCATACAGACGGGCATTTTCTCATCGCCGAAAGGCCCCTTACGAAAGGAACATTTGCTACATGCAAGGAATTTTTGTGTGTGGCGTTTGCCCCGGTGGTGGTCTTTCAAGCAGAATTGGATACGTGACGCTTTGTTACTGAGTGCCACTAGGCAAGCTACACTGCTAGTGCGACCTTCGGTCCGAATGTGAGAGACGCAAGCTGGGACACGCCGAGAACCTGGTGACTGACGGTGACTAGTCAATGCGAGAGATAGCCAAATGACGGCGTCAGGGAGCGGTACACGGTGCGGCACTGTCAAGTTTGCTGGAACCTCTATCCAAAGACAGTCATGCCAAGAGTGAGGCTGAAGATCTACCGGCAGCTCTTGGGCACTGTCATGGCATTAACGATAGGTGAGTACGTTGTAACGAGATCGCGAGGAAAGTTTCTGGTATGGACACACACACACACACACACACGCACACACACACGTATATATATATATATATAAGCAGATCAATCAAGGGGAAATGAGGGTGCTCGTTATAATACATGAAGGAAAGAAGCCAACAGTCGGCGAGGCCAAGGAAAGCGTTGGGGATGGTACTTTATGTCTTTTTTTTTAATGTTTTACTTGGATTCGGAGGTCGTGGGTTCGGATCCCACCATCGGCACGTTGTTTTTTCTGCTACTTTGTGTCTAGTTATCTTTCCCCTAGACAGATTACATTAC
Source organism: Amblyomma maculatum (assembly GCF_055883805.1). NCBI lineage: Eukaryota > Metazoa > Arthropoda > Arachnida > Ixodida > Ixodidae > Amblyomma > Amblyomma maculatum. The sequence goes on along the minus strand of NC_139351.1, from coordinate 38,042,001 downwards.
TAATTTCTGTGATTATCCAAGTAAAACATTAAAAAAAAAGACATAAAGTACCATCCCCAACGCTTTCCTTGGCCTCGCCGACTGTTGGCTTCTTTCCTTCATATATATATATATATATATATATATATATATAATGAAATCCGGCACTCTTGTAGCGTCAAAGGTGATTAGCATGGAATACGTGTTGCCCATGCATCGGGCTGATAGTATGGTATACTCTACATTTCTTCTGACGTGACCTTGATATAGTTGCAGCCGGTTCTCGTCGTCATAGGCGTTTGTGATGACTCCTCTGGCAGCTGCCGGTGAGGGTGCCACGTAGCCGCGCACGGTTATGTTCGGTCATCAGCGTGAGGGAAGTCATCGTCATGAGTGTAACTATTGTAACTATGAGCGTTACAATGGTGAAAGTGTTGTTGGTCGGGTGAATATACAGGCAGAAGTCATCCGGTAGCGCGATTTTGAGCTCTATCTGAACTGCCTTCCAGACTCGAGGTGCTGGGTTATCTCGATGTCGCAGTTCACCTCGTCGTCCAGCGACTACTTGAACTGCTTTGGGTGAGAGTGGTGGCAGCTGCTTGCTGCGCTGCAGTGTCATACGGGCGTCCTTGATCGCTGGTGTTAAGTGGTTTATGCATAAATATGCAGTGGGAGTTTAAGGTGAAAGACATACTTTGCGCCTGAGGCGTCAGCAGGATGCTTGAATTTTCTTGTTTATGGGGCTTAACGTCCCAAAGCGACCCAGGCTATGAGAGACGCCGTAGTGGAGGACTCCAGAAATTTCGACCACCTGGGGTTCTTTAACGTGCACTGACATCGCACAGCACACGAGCGCCTTGCTTTTCGCCTCCATTGAAAAGCAGACGGCGAGGCAGGGATTCGATCCCGCATCCTAGGGAACAGTGGTCGAGCGCCCTAACCACTGCACCACCAGGGCGGTTTCAGCAAGCTGTGTGCACAGGATGTGTTCGCGGGAAATGGCAACCGATAGATGTAACGTAATTTCGTGTCGAAATTCTGATGCAACCGTCGTTTGTGCAGCGTGGGGTCATACCGTTTTGTTTCCTACTTAACATGTCTCTGCTAGGTGAGTTGAAGGCTATTTCGCGATAGGGATTCGAATGGACGACGTATATACATCCAGTCACATGCCGTTCCCATTGCAAGTGTAGGTGTCCACCGACAAGAGAGAAAAACCATGCGATTTTCTTTTACCCAGGAGCCAAACGAATTAAAGACGTTTAACTTTCTTGCAAGCTCCGCGCCACTCCCTTAGTGCTAAACCGTTTGGCAAAGACATGCCAAACATGCTTTCGCATGCCTTAGTTGGTTTACGTGGAGTTAACCTCCGCCTGGTTTTTTGTATTTGTTTGCTCTTTTGGTATTATAGTTGCCAAAGAAATGAATTCTGCGCCCGTATGTGCTAGTGTCGAGGGCATGAACCACGAAAGTGACGTATTTTATAGCGAGTCATGTGTAAAACGTGTGGTAGGTCTTGAGAGCTACGGTCTTCTCAATTCAATGATAGCGCAAAGTTTGGCGTTGTTGACAGATCTTCTTCATTCTACCGTGGTTCATTTGCTCTTTCTGGCGATGGTACCTGTGTACTCAACGCCGGCGGGGGAAAGGTTATTAGGCATGATGTTCCCCCTGTTCAGCAAATGTAGAAGTGGGGCGGGGGTTAAATATTATCGCTGTTTTCACTCTGGCAGCCCGGTGTCCTCCGATATCTCACACTCACAAAGAATATCACACGATGATAGTGGTCGAACGCACAGACCTCCTTAGGCAGCAACCACTACATAATACAAACCTCATTCTCGCTAAACTCAATCACCCCTTTCATGAAAAACAAGCTGAAAAATCACCGACTTGGACAAGCTTCGGAATCTCAGGAACGACGCCCCCACCCAAATCAAACACCTTGCGAGGTGTCTGATTGGGCAGGACAACCGAAGGACGCCGACACGGACACATCTCATGTCCCAAACAATCGGGAATCGGAAGCAGTCGACAGCAGACTCCATCATATGAGGCAGACTCACTCCGGCCTACAAAAACACTGGCTCCGAAACAAGCACAACAAATCGCTCAAGTTAAGGACATCAGCCTTAATCAAGGAATAAGGGACATGTGCGGCAGAATTAACACATGAACATTTCTACTCTGCCACTTAGAACTCCAAAACACAAAAAGCACCCAACACCGTAATGTAACCCGCCTCATTCATAGACTTTAGGTATGGATGATGATTACCTAACCCAGAATCTCAGACAATCACCTCACAAACACTCCCTAATTCCGCCTCCCTACTTCTTGGGCGTACAAAACCCGGAATTCGACGTGGACATAACGATGTGGGAAGCTAGAGCAGCAATGTTCAAACTTCGCTCCACGTCCGCACCAGTAACAGACAGGATTACCAACAAAACGCTGCGAAACTTGGACAAGAACTCCATCCATACCTTAACGGAACTTTTCAACAAACTCAGGAAGAAAAGTGCTCTTCCTTCCGAGTGGACCCACGCGAGGGTCACTTTCACCTCCAAACCCGGAAAACCGCTGTACATGTTAAACATTACGCCAGTCTCCCCCATGTCATGCTTGGGAAAGCTATTTGATCATGTAATCCTCAACAGACTTCAAAATTACATCAAAACCCAAGAGCTCCCCCCCCCCCCCCCCCCCATGCTGGGATTCCGAAGCCATCTATGCACAAAAGACGTAATGCTTCAAATATCAGTAATCCTACATGTCAGCACTGCAAACGCACTGCTAACCTTAGAAGGTGTTTGACAATGTTCAACACAGAGCCACACTGGAAGCCAATCTAGGATTATGGATTCCAACATACCCGTACATAGCAGCTTTCCTACGAGATCGCACAACTGAAATAACACTAGGTCTCGTGAAGTCCCTTATCTTCTCATTGGGCAGGAAAGAAAACCGCTCCATACATGTCGAGGGAAATAGTCTACCAGCACCGGAGGTGCATAAAATACGTATCCTAGACATATTCTTACTGTAAAACGGACACAACAAGGAGACAATCTTCAAACTAACAATCACTAAACATCAAACCATCTGACCGATTAGAATAATAGCAAACAAGTACCGAGGAATGCGTGAACATGGCCTGAGGCGGCTGTTGCAGGCTTTCATGATTAGTCGGATGGTTTACTTCCTTCCCTACCTCTACTTCACAAATTCGGAGCAGAAGGTAGATGCTCTAAAAAGACAGGCATACAAGTCAGCTTTAAATCCCCCACAACGAGCTCTCACCCCCCATCTCTTCCGCATGGGAGTACACAATACACTACAAGAACTAACTGAAGCTCACCACACGGCTAAGATAGACAGACTCAGCTCCAGATTTTGCTTTATTATAAGCGGAATAATACAGGTGAAAATGCTTATGCCAAACATGCATGTTTTCGTGTCATTCTTTTTTTGATGATTTTGACTTGTTCTCCGGCTGTCTATTTATGCATGTCACGAAAATTAACAATGGGTGTATCTGTATGGCTGTTTTTATTTCTAGACTAATAATATATTTTTGTGTTTTTTGATCCGTTTTATGTTTTATCACGTTGCTTAGCGTGTCTGCAATAATCCCAAAGCCTTTGATTTCATTTCATTTCATTTCATTTATTGAAGCCTTAAAGGCCCGAGGGCATTACATAAGGCGGGGGCAATAACATTATATAACAGCATATGAACACCAGTTCAAGAAACAAAAACAAAGAAAGAAAACGAAACCAACAAACATTAACAAAATATACAAGAGCATACTAGTGTGCATTGTCAAATAGAACACTGAAGGTGACTCGTTAGTTTTGCTCGGAAAATTTCACGATCTTTGCATGAAGCAATAACGTCCGGTAGAGCATTCCATTGGGCTATTGCATCTGGAAAAAAAGAGTTATTCATTGCTTCAGTGCGGCCAAAAATCAGTTTTAAAGGGTGATTGTGATTAAGTCGACGGGACATTCTTGAGGGAGGTTGCAGGAGAGGGTGCCGGTTGTGAGGATGGTAAAAAAAAGAATGAAGGAGGCAGAGACGTGATATAATGCGGCGTGATTGAAGGCTTGGGAGGGAAAGGGTTCGTTTTAGAGCTGTGATGCTGGTTTCACGTGAGTACTGTGACATGATAAATCGCGCGGCACGGTTTTGGATGGCCTCTAGATTATTAGCGAGATATGCTTGTGAAGGGTGCCAGATGGATGAAGCGTATTCTAGTTTTGGACGAACATAGGTCTGGAATGCGAGCTGTCGGATTTGGGGTGGTGCTGATTGTAAATTTCTCCGTAAGTAACCAAGAGTGCGTGAAGCCTGCGAGCATATTGTTTCAATGTGAGTAACCCAAGATAATGTTGATGTTAGGTGGACGCCAAGGTATTTATAAGATGACGTTCGAGCAACGGGAGTAGAACTGATACGATATGTGCTGTTATCAGAGCTGCGCTTACGAGAGAAAGACATGTATTGACATTTGCTTAAGTTAAGCGGCATGTGCCATTGCTCACACCATGACACAACTGTGGCGATGTCATTTTGCAACCTAATGGTGTCCTCAGGGCCTTTGATAGCGTTATAAATGACACAGTCGTCCGCGAAAAGTCGAAGTTTTGTTTTTATGTTAGTTGGGAGGTCGTTAATGTATATGAGAAATAATAACGGTGACAATCCAGCGCCCTGATAAGGCATTCCGTAAGCGTGTCTCCATTGCTTCGCATTTATATCGCATTCGATGTCTGCCTTAAAAATAATAGATATGCGGCAGAGACCCTGAGGCTGTTCTTCGTGCCTCACTCTGCCTGAAAATCGCTGCCATATATGTTAAACGGGTCTAAACTAGCTTCGGCTTCTGGCCCAACATTCTATCTCTTATAATGTCCCGAACGAGCTTTTTATGTTAATAAGACGAAAATAATTGATTTATTGAACCGCTTCCAAAAGAACTCAAAAAGGCCCGTCGACTGTTTAGGAAAATAAAGACCGAAAAGTCCGACTGATAAGTAAAAATATTCACAAATTGGTGGCGATTAGCTGGAAATTGCTGTGAAAAGTTTGGTGCAGTTTTAGAAGTTTTCAGCATATTCCTTTTCTTTTTTTTTGCAGATTACAAAGCCTCTCTTAAATTCCGGAAACATACACATAAATCTACAGAATTCGCAATTACTCCCTTTTAGTCGCCGAAACTGGAGAGAGACTACGTGAAGCTCACGTACCAAGTTTGCACGCCTTCTCGCTCTAGCTCTTTAACAAAGTATAAGTTCAAACTAAGTCGCGGCGAACGTCTTCTACTTATGAAGAGCGCCACGTAATCAAAAGCGAAAAGTGCCCTTAATATGTATTCCTACTTCAAATCGCCTACAGGGTTGGTACGAATTTACGGGCATGTTCCTGGTAAAAGTTTAGTCATCTTAATGCACAAAATCATCCCTGCCGGGATTCGAACCCGGGACCTTTGGATTAGAAGTCCAACGCGCTATCCACTGCGCCACAGGGACTTTTTTTCCAGCATGGTATTTATTACATGCCTTTAAATTCAACATACAGCTATATACATTATTTAGAAGGTAATCAGCCTCTAGGGAAAAGTCCAATTGAAACATACAACACCGCACAACTAGAATATGACTTAGCACAACTTCACTAAAGCGGTGGCAAGGAAAGACAACACACCCACAATGGCAGCCAGTTCGGTTGATAGTCTATCTTCGTGTCTCTAAGCTGGTGCACCATCTGGCCGAAATGAGTAGTGGGGGGGGGGGGGGGGGGGGGGGGGACGAGAGGCTCAGCATTCCGATCCAACATACGCGTTTTCCACAGGCTGTGCAGTCCAGGGACGAAAATCATATCAAAGGGTTCATGGTCATGTTCGGTGGCCATCAAGTAACGCACACTGTGGGAATTAAAAAAAAAAGTATTTCTTCAATGTTCTTTGCAGTACGTCTCAAAATAATATTGCATCTTTGCAGGCAATAAAACAGTGTTCGGTGGTTTCTGGTGTATCACATAGCCGACAATTAACAGAAGAAACGAAAATATTTGTTTTTTTGTGAAGCCACACTTTAACAGGCAAAACTTCGGCATGAAGTTTAAAGAGAAACGTTTTAGTAGAAGGCGAGATCGGCATTTTGCGCACCCTTTTTAACACATCATGCCCCATATAATTAGAATAGAGTAAACAATGTAAGGGAGGCGGGAACAATATAGATATCAATTCTTTGTATAAATTTTTCCGTGAAACAGAGAATAAGTTCTCATAAGAGAAGCGAACTTCCAGAAAACGCACTGAATCGTAAACCTCTTTCATAAAACCAAATAATAAGGGCCGATTGGTAACATTGGAAGAGACCACTAAGTTTGGAAGAAGGTTCACAAGGTTAGTTTGCAGGGATGCTCTGGTAATTGGATGGGAGCTATTACGGAAAAAGAAGAAGCGAGCAACTAACTGTCTGACATATAGATGTGTCAAACATGGTCCGCCAGCATAAACAGGCCTGAATAAGTTATCGCGCCGCATAGGCTCGTGATAACGGTCGGTGATAACTTTGGATGTAATTCCTTGCGCCATGGAGTACCTGTAAAACAATTTTTTGTAGCCAGAAACATGTTCATGGCCTGTGATCGGCCAAAAATTGATAGGCGGTGCGGAACAAAAGTCTCGGCATATATTTGAAGTGCCGTGACTCGCTCTTTACAGTAACGCCCACTAAACTTGAATGCATGAAGGGGAACTCTAAGGTATTTAGGGGGAACACGAGACCATTCAATTCCAGCATAATGAGTCGGCATTGCTTCCCATGAACCGAACCACAGACTTGAACTTTTAGACCTATTCATTTGAGCGCTACATACAATGCCAAACTGCTCAATTGTTATAATTTTGTCAGTGCTGGGTTCGTCAGTGCAGAAAGACGCCAAATGATCGGCGTACGCAATAAGCACACTGACTTCATTACTATAGGCAACATAACCAAGGATATTGTGGTTTTGCAGTACACGCAAACAAAGTGGCTCTAGGTAGAGGGCAAACAGTAGCGGCGACCTAGGACAGCCTTGCTTCACGGATGATCGAATCGGCACAGGATCTGAGAG